>NC_056625.2:251878895-252478895 GCF_002870075.4 Lactuca sativa
AAACAAAAATCTGAAGTCTCCACCCTGTTTCCTCAATTTCGCAGCCTAGTTGAAAAATTCTACAATACCCCTCTCATCTCCCTCTTCACTGATAATGGAGGAGAGTTTCTCAAACTTGCCTCATACCTCAAACAAAATGGCATTTCTCACTTCACTACACCACCTCATACCCCTGAACAGAATGGGATTGCTAAGAGACGACACAGACATATAGTTGAAACCGGGCTTTCACTTCTTCATCATGCCAACTTGCCTCTCTCCTTTTGGACTCATGCTTTTCAAACAGCAGTCCATCTTATAAACTGAATGCCCACCCAAGTTCTTAATTTCAAATCTCCTTATGACAAACTACACAATACTCCACCCATATACAAGAAGCTAAAACCATTCGGATGTCTCTGTTATCCGTGGTTGCGACCTTAATCCCTAACCAAGCCTCATCCCCGGTCTACAAAGTGTATTTTCCTTGGCTACTCGATCTCGAAATCAGCCTACAAGTGTTATGAACCCACTACTCACAAACTTTACCACTCCCTCCATGTCGAATTTATTGAGCACATTTTCCCATACCAGAATGAACCCGAAACTCCTCTGCCCAAACCGAATGAGTTTTGCATCTATCTGAACCCAAAAAATGATAACACCACCAACTCATCCATCCCTCCCTGCTGCCCTACACCATCTCCTACACAACAAATACCCATCCAAATTCCATCCATACCCTCCACACCAGCTACACCATCACCTAGTACACCAACAACCCAAAAACAACCAATCTGATCCAGCCTCACCTCAAACAACACCACAACAACCACCCTTATCCTCACCTGCTCAGTCATCCCCTTCCTCGGTTCAATCCCCTAACCCTTCTCCTCCTCCATCACCACCACCACCTCACCGACCTCGCAAACCTAACCCAAAGTATTACAACAACAATCTCGTAAACACTACTACCCTTCATCCTATACCACCTACCCTCGAACCTTCCACCCAAAATCAAGCACTAAAAGATCCCAAATGGAGGAGTGCCATGGATTCTAAATTCAATGCACTTTTACAAAACCAAACTTGGGAGCTGGTTCCGTTAGCCTCTCACAAACCTATTGGCTGCAAATGGGTCTTCCGAATAAAACGCAACCCAGATGGCTCTATATCAAAATACAAAGCCCGTCTCGTAGCAAAGGGATTTCTTCAAAAATATGGGAAAGATTATTTTGACACGTTTAGCCCGGTCACCAAACCCGTCACTATTTAAACAATCCTCTCCATAGCCTTATCAAACAACTGGCCACTACGCCAACTAGATGTCAACAATGCCTTCCTACATGGCGCATTGCATGAAGAAGTATTTATGTCTCAACCACCTGGATACATTCACCCTCAATACCCGGATCACATCTGCAAATTAAAAAAAATCCATTTACGGTCTCAAGAAAGCTCCACGAGCTTGGTATATTGAACTTGCCAACTTTCTCCTCACCTTTGGTTTTCGAAAATCTCAAGCTGATGCATCTCTTTTCATCTATTCCCATCAAACCATCATATGCTACTTCATGGTTTATGTCGATGATATTATCTTAACCAGCAATGACAACAAATTCCTTACTCATTTTGTCACCTCCTTAAGCACAAAATTCTCTCTCAAAGATCTTGGTATGTTTCATCATTTCTTAGGTGTTGAAGTCACTCCAACTCCCACCGGTTTGTTTTTGTTCCAACATAGGTATATCCAAGAGATTCTAAATCAATTCCATATGGAAAGTGCCAAATATGTTACCACCCCCTAAGTGCCACGGAACCATTGTCTCTCATTGATCAATCACCCACTGTTGATGCCACACCTTATCGAAAATTAGCTGGTTCTCTCTAATACTTAGCTTTCACTCGTCCCGATATTTCACTTGCCATAAAAAAACTGTCTCAATTCATGCACGCTCCTCGTCAAACTCATTGGCAGGCCCTTAAACGCCTCCTTCGGTACCTTAAAGGTACCATTCACCATGGTTTAGTCCTTAACCGTAATTCCTCACTCACGCTCTCGGCTTTCTCCGACTCTGATTGGGGTGGAGTTCATAGTGCAGGCCGATCTACAATAGCATACCTGCTGTATTTGGGTATGAATATAGTGTCATGGCGATCGACAAGACAAAAGACTGTTTCTCGCTCTTCCACCGAGGCCGAATACAAGGCCTTGGCAAATGCTTCAGCAGAACTAATTTGGCTCAAAAACCTCCCTCATGAGCTAGGTGTGCCTACAACTACATCCCCAACACTCTTCTGTGACAATACAGGTGCCACGTATCTTTGTGCGAATCCTATTTATCACTCGAGAATGAATCATGTGGCCCTAGATTACCACTTTGTTCGAGAACAGATTGCATCAGGTCTTCTCAAAGTCCTTCATGTTCATTCACAAGACCAGCTAGCGGACATGCTGACCAAACCACTTCCACGAGCACCGTTTCTGAAAAACAGATCCAATATTGGAGTCTCCGATGGAGCCTCCATCTTGCGGGGGCGTATTAAGGATATGAAGCCCAACATACAAGACAACAGCCCACATGAAACACAATAGCCCACAACTTTGTATCATGTTTACAATTCATTACTCTGTATAGTCAATTGTATATAGTCAATAGATCCTATAATGTCTCCTATATGTACTCCTGTATACTCGCTCATATTCAACTTGTAATCTGCCTATATATGGCGTGTGAATTATGGAATGTAATCAAGTCTTTCAATCATATAATCATTGTTCTATAATTATGACATGGAATCAATGATAATCCTAGTTCTAGGTTCATAATAATGATTATAAACATAAACACAAGTTACAGTTAAAGCAATATAAATGCAGCTAAACTTATAGAATTTTCAGACAAAAGTCTGGAAAGTTCTCAGGATGAACTCCTTCCCGAAAGCTTCTATTTGTTAGACTATATTATGACCTATCGCTCCGCTAAAACAATCTAAGATCTATGGAAAATCTAACTCGAGAAAGGAAATGGCTAAAGATAAAGAACTTGGAAATGAGAGCAAGAGAAGCAAAAATCGGCCAGCTATATATAGAGTCCTGGGTCGCGCCATGTGTGGTTGTTGTTGGGTGGAGCCACATCATTTTTAAAAGCTTGGATTTAATTTTTGAGACGTTTCACAAAGTTGTGGTGCCAAATCACTTTGTTCGCTGAAGAAGGGATCTGTCCAACAAGGCCACATGGTGCCGTCTGGGTGGTGCCATGTCATCGCTGAACGGGTAGTTTTTTGCAATCTTGAAAATATCATAACTTTCACTTACAAACTCCATTTTCAACGTTCTTTATATCCACACATACCTATTTCCAATTAATACAATTTTCCTTTAGGTTCCAACAGCTAATTCTCATTTTATTTAATTATATATTTTTATGGATATTATATTGTTAAAATCCATGCGAAAATCATAACTCCTTCATATGAACTCCATTCTCAACTGTCTGTATATTGATGGATTGGTATTTGCGAAACCTTCGATTCTCGTTTAGATTGTTTTGGCTAAAAATCAAGCGATTTTAATTTTGATTTTTGTGTAGCACACTGTAGTATTTTGTCGCACCGAAACTTCAAAAAATAATAACTTCGTTGTACGAAGTCAGATTTAGGCGTTCTTTATATGCATTGGCTTGTAAACATGACTAGTACGACTTTTTTTTAAATTATTTATCCTAATTAATCTTTTATTTTTATTGCCTATTTTGGCCCTATTTTTAAGTTTTACAAAAATATGTGTTTACACAAATATTATATGCATATGATATGTTTTTACACAAATATATAAACACATATTTTCAAATATTTATCCTTCATTTATGCGTAAAATATTACAATCGTCAACTGACATAAATACTGATTTTATAATTATGCCAAACGAGAAACACGTGCATTACAATTATCTCCCCTTTAAGATGATTTCGTCCCGAAATCATGCATCAACACAAACAGATATGGATATCAACTCCTTATGTCATTTTCTGTTTCCCAAGTAAGGTTCAACCTAGTTGTATGTTTACATCACACAAGCACCAAAAATCAACCGTCTTACGCCATAATTTATTTATCTTAAGGCCAATGATATCTTCAGGCTCTTCAATCAATCTTTTATTTTCATCAATTCTTAATTTCGAAAGTGGAATCATATCAGGAACTTCTCCTAAGAACTTCCTCAAGTAATAAACATGAAATGTGTTATGAATACCTTCCAGTTCAGCTAGTAACTCCAGTTTGTATGCTTGGTTCCCAATTCTATGAAGTACTTTGAATGGTCCAATACGCCTTGGACTCAGCTTCCCATACTTCCCAAATTACATAAGTCCCTTCCATGGAGAGACTTTAGGCAACACTTGGTCTCCGAATTCAAAAGTAATCGGTTGTTGCTTCTTATCTGCATAGCTCTTTTGATGATTCTGAGCTGCTAGCATTCTTTCTCTGATCACTTTAACTTCTCAGCAGTCTGATGGAAAATCTCAGGCCCCATAAATTTCTTCTCTCCAGGTTCAAGCCAAAAAGATGGCATATGACATTTTTATCCGTACAACACATGATAAAGTGTCATCTTAATGCTCGAATGGTAACTATTGTTGTATGAAAACGAAAACTCAACTAATGACAGGTGCTCATCCTAGTTACCCATAAACTCCAAAATACAAGCTCGAAACATATCCTTCAGTGTTTGAATTATTCTTTCACTTTGACCATATATTTTGGGATGGTAGGCTATACTCCCACATAGTTTTGTACCCATTTCTTTGTGTAATCCCTTCCAAAATCTTGAAGTAAAAGAACTGTCTAGGTCTGACACAATTGTTAAAGGAATACCATGAGCTCTCAGTATTTCTTTCACGTACACTTTAGAGAGATTTTCCATAGACCATTTCTCATCGGCTTCAATGAAATGTGCACTCTTTGTAACTTGACCCACAATCACCCAAATCATATTGTGAGCTCCCTTCATTCTGGGTAGTTTGGTTATGATATCCATGGTAATGTCATCCCACTTACCCATGGGTACCGGTAATGGTTCCAAATCCCTATATGGTTTCTGATGTTGAGTCTTAACTCTCGCACAAGTCAGAAGCTCAACAACATACTTAGTGATATCAAGCTTCATTGTTGGCCACCAATAATATGGTCATTTTTGGCCACTAATAATATGGTTTTAGATCCATATACTATTGGATAAGGTGTCTAAGTCCATAACTATTTCTGGTATGTACTTGACCCGGTTTGGCATGGTTCATTTGGGTTGCATGGCATCATGCATTTGGATAGACGAAAATGAGAGAAATAACACTTATGGTTTATTAATATATTATAAGTTCTAATATATTAATAATATTATTTAATTAGTATTGATCAAGAATTAATTTAGAATTAATTAAGTGATCAAAAGGTGACTAATTAAATATATGGGTTGATTGTGTAAATCATCCATACTTTTATAGTGGGCTAATGCTCCATGGATTATCAAGTTGGGCTAAAACCCATAGGATGCTCCATGGTGGTTATAGAACCCATGGGTCATGTAAATGAAAGGTCATGACAATTAGGGTTTACATGGTGTAACCCTAATTGTAACACACTATATAAGGACCTTTATGTTCACCAAAATTGACATTTAAGCAAGAAAGAAGAGGGCTAGCCGATTTCAAGTAGTGTGACATTTCTCTCAAAGTTTATTCCAAGTGCATTTGGTGTTGTGTGAGACGTTTGAGGCATCATACTTAGGGTGCTAGGCTCTCAAGGTTTTACAAGGAATCCAAAGTACTACAAGGTATGTTTTCTAGCTAACTTTTATGTTTAAGAGTTCCCCATGTATGCTAGATAAGATTATGAACCTTGGAAAATCAGTTTTGCATGTATCTTAGTCAAACATAGATCCAAGGTTTCTAGGGTTGCATGAACACCTTAGGAGTGTTAGAATGCTAGAAGTCCTTCATATACATCTTGGTGCTACCAGGGTGAATAGAGTACATGGTTTGGTAAGACTCTTCCATTTGAAGATCTCTTATTCCACCCATTTTGGGTACATAAATTATGTTCTAGAATATCTTCAATCCTTGGTATTTCGCTCCAAACACTAACGTTTTTACCCATACGTTCTCCCTTTCGTTTATCTCCTTCCAAAGCATCATTCTAAGATTTCTTGATAATTCCAATAGTCGTGAACATAATTTCAATTCTTAACTCTCTTGGAATTTTCCTCTCCATGTTTAATTTTCTACTCAAAGCATCTGTTACGACATTTACTTTACTATGGTGGTAAAGTATTTCGTAGTCATAATCCTTGGGTAATTCTAGCCAGAACCTTTGCCTCATGTTCAACTCCTTCTGACTACTGAAGACTCTTATGATCGATGAAAACTTTACACTTCATGGCATAAAGATAATGTCTCTATACCTTTAGTGCAAAAACAATTACTGCCAACTCCAAATCATTAGTGGGGTAGTTATGTTCATGGACTATCAATTGTCGTGATTCATACGCTATTACCTTGTCTCTTTGGGTCATAACACACCTTAACCCAACTCATAATGCATCATTGTAAACTACGAAATCTTTAAATCTATCGGGTAAAGCAAGGATTGGTGCTTCACACAACCACTTCTTTAATTTCTCAAAGTTTCCCCGTGCTTCTCATTCCATGTATAGGTAGCCCTTTTGTGCATTGAGGTTATAATGGATCATCTATAGAAGAAAATCCTTAAATAAACCTTTGGTAATACCTAGCTAATCCCCAAAAAAAACTATGAATCTCAGTGGGACTTTTTGGTCTCTCCCACTTCATTACCGCTTTAATCTTTGTTGGGTCAAACATTATACCTTCTTGTTTACTGTAACGTCCTAAAAAGTAAAAAAGAGATTTTCACTTGTAAAATATAATAACCTATTAAAATATTTGTTTCTAACACCATCAAGTAACATCCATTTGATTAAAACCATATAATATCAGAGTTAAATTTACAAAACATCGGAAACGAACATCTTCGATGCGTTTGTACAGTCCCACCTAGCTCTTCTCACAAACGACATGCAAAATATTTAATCCACAACTGTAAGCATAAAGCTTAGTGAGTTCCCTGATATACTACATATTCCACCATACATATAATGCATCCACACAAGATCTCGGCTCTAGCTCCGAGCAATCAAATCTCCTATATATATATATATATATATATATATATATATATATATATATATATATATATATATATATATATATATATATATATATATATATATATATAGAGAGAGAGAGAGAGAGAGAGAGAGAGTAAATTACTGAAATCGTCCCTATGGTTTGATAAATATACACGTTTGGTCGCTAATCTTTTTTTTTGCACTCGGATCGTCCCTGTGGTTCAATTTTGTTGTGTTTTTCATCCCTATGGTTTAGTCAAAATTGCACTTTTGGTCCCTACCTTTATGTATGTAAGGGACGAAAAACGCAACAAAATCAAACCACATGGACGATCCGAGTGCAAAAATAATGTTAGGGACCAAACATGCAATTTTTACCAAACCATAGGGACGATTTCAGTATTTTACTCACACACACACACACACACACACACACACACACACATATATATATATATATATATATATATATATATATATATATATATATATATATATATATCGTGTGCCAGCGCAAAGCGGCGGCGACAAATAATTTCTGTAGACGATTAGATCCATTCAAGATAAAAATAAAAGTATGTTACTATTTTCATTTAAAAGTATGTTGTGTTTAGTTTAGTTAAATACAAAAATACCTTGTTTTGGCTTAAAAAATAAACATAAGTTATGTTAGTACGTTATTATTTAGGTTATTCATTATTATAAAATATAAACAAAAATAGGACGAATCATGGTCATTGTTTCATCTTGCAAAATGAAGTTAACTTGTTTTTACAGATTCAGGTGCATTTCTTTCAAAATATTTTATATTTCACATAATTAACTTGTTTTTACCTTCCAAATTTTTATCTTTATAGTTGCAGTAAGTTTTCAAAAAATATGATGAATTTGGAGTTTTCATAATTCGTACGCGGTGTAATATCGGTTTACTTGAGCAAGATCATATGTTATAATTTTTTTCATGCTAACCTAAATTCAAGTCGATTGTACTAAGGTTTAAGATTTATGATGTATATCAAATCTTTTTATTAATAGTGAAATACCAAATAATTAAATTATTAAATTATTAATAAAGTTTTTAGACCAAAAGAAGTGTCCTAAATAATACATTTATTTTTAATAAGTAATCTTAGAAAAAAGTTAGCAAAACCAAGGCCGTTGAAAAATCTTTTGTAATATTAAGCATATGGTTTTCCATAAACCCTCAGGTAACAAAGAAGAGAAATTAAATAGTCTCTTACTTTTTGTTGTTACTATCCTCCTATCTATTTTAGATGGTGACAAGTGTCATTAAATTTAATTTAAATTTGATTGAGATTTTAAATTTGTACATTTGTCATCTTCTTAAATAGGTAGGAAGAAAAATAAAAATAAAATATAGGAGGATATTTAATTTCTCAACAAATAATCATGGTCATAATTGTTAAAAATGACTGTCTTTTTTATGACAATAGTTACACATAGGTCTACCTCCTAAACTTGCAAATTAGCTCAATTAATTGTTTTATCTTTTACGCATGATTGAGATGATATTTACGGTAGTTAATAAAAATGCAAAAACATATCTTATTTTACAACACATAAAATATTCAAATGTTTAATGGGATTTTAATAAATAAACTAAGCTTTATCTTACCAATCAATAACACTCTAGGTATAAAAAACAAACATTTGATAAATATTGATCTACAAACAAACGACACATATATAAAGGGAAAGGTTATGAAATCATTGAACCAAAGTTCTTAGCAACAATGTTTTCTTTGAACTAAACTAATGATATAATGAGCCATCCGATCCTTGAAAGTATAATTGTTATATAGACCATCGATGTTTTAGGCATCACAACTAAGTAAAAACTTTAATAAAATCCTTCAATGGAAAACATCACATTCTCATCTTTTTATTAATAATAATATTGTTGCGAAGTCAGAAATATAAAATCCATTACATGGGTTTCTTAACAAAATTTTGTCATATATAAAGGGAAAGGTTATGAAATTTCCAAGAAACTACAAATATGTAACTGATGTCAACGAATTTGGCTCTATATTTAGCCTCTTGTTTATTTATTTATTTTATTAAAAAAAACTCACATAGTTTAAGGAAAACTTTATCAAGCCTTCTTCATACTCATATGCCTAGGTAAATGAATATAATTAGGGAAAATAACACGCTTGGTGTGAATTGCACATAGGTTTTTAGGAAAGATGTCTAAGTCACAAAAACTTGAATTCCTTAATTATACGTTGGTGTAATCCAACTTCGAGTGCTTCTTGAATTGTTAGCATTACATTGGCTCAAGTATAGTAGATTACTCTGCAAATTCAGAAAAATATATACAAACTTTAAGAATGTATCACCATCGTTATCATCCCAAGAAAACACATATCAATGAGGAAAAGTTCATCAAATGACAAATGGTTTGACTTAGAAATGTTACAAAGTACAACAAACAATAGGAATGTTATAAAAAACCACATATTGTAATGGACTAACCTTAAAAGTCCAGAATCTAAAAACATGTTAAAAAAATCAACCCAATAGCATTCAAAATATTGATTTGCGTATAAGCTCGTTCTCACATGATTTTTGCAGTCTGTATATTGCGTATGCTCTGAAACAATAGTGTGAAACAACAAAAATAAAAATAATCTTAATGCTCTTGTAAATAAAGATGAATATACAAAACGCAAATATAAAAGAAAACGATAAACATCAAGGATAACTTGATTTTGATTTGAGATGGTGGAGGAGGCAATGAACCGATTATATATAGAAAAACGTAGGGAGATAGAAAAGAATTGACAATTGAGGGATTCAAACACACGGCATAAGGAAATACTGAATTTCAAAAATCATATCGAACCATAATATCCTTAGTTCACGTTGACTATTATTGATAAACATTAGTAATCAATCGCCTAATCAAGATTTGAAAAATTAAATCCAAACCATAATTTCATATAGCAATTAACAGCCCATGATTGATTGTTTCCTATTTAATTTTGGATATTAAAATAGAAATAAACTCATACCATTCAATGATTCACGTTTCATATTTATTTGAAACTTATTGTGGATTTTTTTTATATAAGAATTTGCACGTTTGATTTGTACATTAAGCTTTATATATGGTACCTCTTAAAATTCAAGAAATGATTAATATGGTTTATATATATATATATATATATATATATATATATATATATATATATATATATATATATATATATATATATATATATATATATATATATATATATATATATATATATATATATATATATATATATATATATATATATATATATATATATCATGTGTAATTGCCTAACGGGCCAAGCTATAAGGAGTATATGGGCCCATATCTAACTCTATTAAATTTGATTTAACTCTATTACACAGCTTTTGTTTGAGTCCAACCATTGTAGTGTGAGACCTTGCATTCGAAGAATTATCTAGTGCCTGTGGCATGTAATTTTATTTGTAAAATAATTAAAAGGTATTAGAGGGAGTCTCTTCTGCATCTGATGGAAGAAAGTGGTGTGAAGGGATCCTTAGGGCAGCCTAGGATGAATTTTAGTATGTTCTTGTTTGAGCATTTTTGGAAGAGAGGTCCTAGAAGGAGAATCTAGTAATATTAGCATTGTGTGCTCATCAGAGAGCGAGTATATGTGGCTACATCGGATGGACGTGGACAGGAGTACTTACTTAGAGGACCCAAGATGATTATTGAGGAAAGTATGGATAGGTGTGGAAGGTAGTATTGGGTTAATATTGTGCTCTTTGGAAGGAAACTCGAAGTTTGAAGGGATGAAAGTGAGGAGGAGGCTATAGATCCGACATCTACCATGTGTTAGCATCCATTTGGAGGTAAAAAGTCTCTACCTTGATCTCTTGTTTCTTAGATCTCCTCCCATGGTAGTTTAGTGCATTTTAACCCATTTTGGGAGCCACTTTCGGAGTTGAGCATGATTTGAAGTTGTGACTTCAGATCTGGACACCTTAGGCCTCCCCGGGCCTAAAGATTCAAGCTTTATCAATCTTTGGCCTTTCTCCATGCCATAAACCCCTTCATAAGCTTAGTTTTGAGTGTTTTAGCCTCGTAAGGCCTTGCATGCACGTAAAATTGGCAACTTTACGAGCTAACTACACCCTAGGGGACTAGATATGTAGTCTGGAGCTTTGAATTCAACTGAAAGGACTGAACATGAAAAGGGTTGAAGGGACTCGACGAGTTACATAGCCAACTCGACGAGTTGGGCTGGGTTTACCCGCCTTTTTGGATTCTGAGTGAACTCGACGAGTGGGTGAGATGACTCGACGAGTTGATGGGAGTTTTCGGTCTCCTGGACACTAAAGAACTCAACGAATTACTCAGGTAACTTGGCGAGTTAACTGGAGTTCTCGATTTTCTGGACTCTGAAGGAACTCGACGAGTTACTAGATACACTCGACGAGTTGGGGTCAACATGGACTGTTGACCTTGACTTTGACTATGGTTGACCAAGTTTGACCTTAGGGATATTTCTGGTATTTTGGGATATTGACATAGCTAGTCACATAATGATTATAGGCAGTTGAGTTGGAGCTGCAAGTTAGGATTGACGTTATCAGTTCAACATTTCTTGAGAGGTGAGTCTCCTCACCATACCAATGGGTCGAAGGCACCAAGGTCGACCCATTATGTGTTGCATAATATATTAAGTTGTTATGCGAGATGTGATATGATAAGTATGGAAGACCCCTGGGGGAGCCCGTGGCAGTCGGATATCAGACCATGCAGGGGAGCCCATGGTATTCCAGGTAAAGACCATGTGGGGGAGCCCATGGCAAACAACTAAGACCATATAGGGAGCCAATGGCACATAGGTCTAAGACTCTGGGGGAAGCCCACAACATCCTGGAGTAAGTCCCTGTAGGGAATCCCCAACATCCTTATATGTTTATATACGTGTTATGTAGTATGATAATTATTTATGTGTTATATGGTATGCTAGTTGACTTTGTGTCATTGTATGGAAGACCCCGGGGGGAGCCTGTGGCAGTCGGATATCATACCATGTGGGGGATCCAATGTCATTCCTTGTAAAGACCATGAAGGGGAGCCTATGGCAAGTAGGTCTAAGACCATAGGGGGATCCCACGACATCCGTATATGATTTTTATGCATGGCTTATGTGGTTTATGTAGCTTATATAACTAATATGAAAATTAGGTGATTATGTGGATTGTGTGGGGGTGTTCTCTTGGGAACTCACTAAGCATTAGCTTACATGTTGTTGATTGTTTCAGGTACTTCAGTGCCTAAGGTCAAGGTCAAGGTTTGGTAGCGCGACGTGCACTCTCCGACATTTTATATGGGGACACTTTGATAATTGAAATAAAATGTTGATGTTATGGATTTTGAAAACAGTTGTCATTGATATTTCATATTTTATGAGGATGTTTTGTTTAATTAAAAATTAAAATTTTATTTGGAAATTTGGGTCGTTGCAGTTTATTCTTGTGATTCACTTTGCATGTTTGACTTTCTGAATGATTTGAATATTCAAATTCCACAGTCGCTTATACTTTTGGAAGTGAGTAGTGAATTAAGACTATCATGAATAGATTACAGATTTTCTATAGAGATTAGACATTGCAATGGGATTGCTACAATATTCACGAGTACTTAGAAATGGAGATTTTGAGTATTAGACAAACCCATGCTTAGAGATTACTTCATGGATTCAATCACGAGTAATTCTAAGACGATAATAGATTCTATTCTTCAAATTGATATATATATATATATATATATATATATATATATATATATATAACTTATGATTTACAAATCGGTTGTACATTGGTGTTGCGAAAACACATTAGTAACATGATGTAATAAAACGTAGCATCATGTATGATTTGGTGAGTAAAGGTCACATTCATATAGTCAAAGTTTATTCGTTCCTTTTTTGCTAACGGAAAAAACAATATCTTTGGGCCCCTCAGTGATTTGAGTTGACATTATAGTGTTGGCCTAGCCAGGAATGAATTGGTGTGTTCAAATAGTATTCTAATGAAGTCATCACAATTGGGAAATCGGAAAACATAATTTTGTACAATCACTACTAGAAAAATAGCCTTTTACGACGCGCAAATTACGACACTCATTAATATATGTTACGCAAACGAGAGTGACATTAAAAAAGTGTCCTCTCTTTAGAAAATTTAAGGATTTAGGTCACGCATTATTGCGTGCCTTTAAATTAGTGTCAAAAGAAAAAAATTAAAAACACGGAGGGCGCTGTACCTTAAATGCGCGCCCTCTATATGTGTCGCTTTATAATTTTAATGAACGCGCGTTCCTTAGTTACAAGCGGGAAAAGAAAAGCCAAAAAATTAGAAAAGCCCGCTACCCTCCCTGCCCTAAGCATTTTCACGCATCTTTCATTCTCCTCACACTGTTGTACAACTTCTCAATCAAAGATCGAAGGTTACGATTTCATCTCCATCTCTCGACTTCATCATCTCAATCAAGAAAAAGGGCTTCTGATTTCCATTCATCTACTTCATCGTTGCTGTAATTTCACCTTCTTCATCTCTCTACTGTTATTGAGAATACTCGCCAATAGTTTTCTTATTCCCCACTTGATGTTGAAATTTTCAGAAAAAGCCCTAATTAAGTATTATACTCTCAAGTCTCAATATTAGAATCCAAATATTGATTCTCGTTTGTTTCTTATTCCCCACAGATAAATCGAAAAAGGGGAATTAGAATGACGAAGGTAGCGGGAGTTTTGGTCCGGTGGTCGTGGTTCATCTATCGAGAAAGGAAGATGGGAACGCAAGCAGCCATGGTGGCTCGATGATGGAAATCAATCGAGAAAGGGGAAGCACCTCTGGTGCCGGATCGATTTGACAAAAGGAGAAGGGAGAAGCAACGACGCTTCTCTTGTCTGCCACAGCTTGGGGGGGGAGGTGCTCCGGCAGTCTCCTTGGCTGTTCTTCCTTGTCGCCAGCAGATTACATGTAGGGAGGGGACTCAACTAGTCCGATGGAGTAGGGCAAGTAACGACTGGTAGATCAGGATGATCGATCTATTCATGAGGAGGAGGAGGAAATTATTGGTTCCCGGTGAGCCTTCCTTGGCTTCTTAGACTCCGTCATTGGTAGAAATCGGAGGACCTTTGGGGTTTGGAGAGATTGAAGGAAGAAGAATGAAGAAGTGGTGGTCTTTGGTGATTGAAGGTAAACGGATGGGGTTTTCTTGAACCTCACAGGTCGTATTCATTTCATGTTTCTATTTCCTACTCGTGTGCCCATTGAAATCACGGTATGTTTGATTTCAGACATGGCTGAACTTGAATCTCCACTGGGTAATTTCTTGTCCTTCCCAACTCCCAAGTCTTAGTTATGAACACGCTTATGGATGTTTGTTTGGACAAACATAACTTGGTCATTGATCCAATGTTCAAGCGTCCATATAACTAATATTTATGATGTTTAGTTGCTATATATTAACTCAGCTTCAATGACTCAGGTTTATGCTCTTACAAGAGAAAGGGATACACTACATAGAGAGGAAAATAAAAGAAGTGATGCCACTGCGCTTCTAAAGGAAAAGGATGACATAATCACTCAAGTTATGAAAGAGGGTAATGAAATAGCTAACTGCTAGAAAAGAGGTTTCCCAAGTTCTAGATGAAGCTTTCAAAGACCACATTTTGCTACATAGCTTTGTGAAATTTATTCCTCTGTAAGGTTTATGTAGGACTTAAAAATTTTTCATGACATTTTCTAAGTTTTTAAAGTATAATTAGGCATAATAGATGAATAGAGGAACGAGTAATGTCAAAATTACTTTTTATTCTACACATGGTTGCTCCAGCTGATTTTAAATTTGTCTCTTCTATAACAACATGGATCTTTTTTTGTAGGACATATGTGAAAGATGGCATTCACGCAATATCAAGTAGAAACCATATCTGGATAATTCATACATGCATTAGATTTTGATCAGACCTGTATTATATTTGGATAAGTAGTTTTTACCTCTGCATCATAAAAGCTTCAAGATATTTTATGGGTTTTTGCTCCAGCTTGGTTTTATTGGAATAAAAAAGGAAAAAGGAGAAAAAAATGGATTTTTAATAGGTCCAAAGATATTTCGATTAAAGAATCTGCAGCAAGAGCATTCTCGTCTTTTTTATTATTCATGTGCTGAGTGTTTGTTGGATCGTTGGCGATCGGATGATAGAAGATTGTCCAACTAATTTCCTCAAAAGACTTCAAGGGAATTTATGGAATTTCAAAAATATAAAAGGAATTGTAGGGATTAGTAATTTTCTTGTATTTGTACTCAAGATCAGAAAGATGAAATTGAAGAATTAGAAGCGTCTCTGGAGGCTTTAGCGGAAGAGCTTGATAAAAACATTATAAAAGGTCAAGTTCTTGAAAGTCAAGTGAATGAGAAAGTTTTGATAATCAATTCACTTGAAGCAGATGTTTCAAGAGAGCGTAAGTTGGTAAAATCACTATTTTCTGAAATCCAAACACTAAAAGATGCCTTAAAAGCATATGAGACGACCGAAATGGAATTGGCAAAGGTCCAGGAGGCTAATAAGAGAATGGAAATGGAACTGGTTCAATTGGAAACTAATCTTATTGAAATGGAAACATTAGTTGAATCAAGAACTTGTGAGCTTCTTGAGGTTAGAAAGGAGTTAGAGATGTCACAAGCTCCTGCTGAAGAAAATGAGGCAATTGCTACCGAATCCAAACAGGTAGTTGAATGCTATTGTTTTGTATTTACCTAATGAAATCTATTTTCTACAACATTGTTAATTCTTTTTTTTTCAATATAAGTTGCTGAAACAAGTAGATTGTATGGTGACTGTCCTTGAAAACCAGGTTAGTTTGTTTTTTAATTGGAAGTTAGCATTATATTGTAAAACTTTATATAAATATTGGCAACCTGATGAAGTTGCTGGACTAGAGAGTACAAACAAATGATAAACAATAATTAGATTTTTATCATAGTATTATATGGTTATTTTTAATTTGATATACAGGAAGATAAATATTAGCAACCTGATGAAGTTGCTGGACTAGTAGAATTTTGGGCTCTCAACCAACACATTTGTAATTAAGGCATCATACTTTTTGACTTACCTGTGTATTATTGCATACTATTTTCATTTCTTTTTATTACAACTTCCTTCATTTTATGACAAAAATAGCATGCTACTTTCATTTATAAAACATTAAAACAAAAATAACATGTTACTTTCACTTTTATGACAAAAATAGCATGTTCTATTCATTTTAATGACAAATAGCTTGCTACTTTCAATGTTTAACCTCTAGGAGGAAATCAGTTGAGATGATTATGTAACCAAATGGATTTCATGAAATGCTTCACTGAATAGGACTCTACTACTCTCTCTGTATCAAAAGTTATTTAATAATTTTAAAATTGGGCTCATAAGGTGCCAGCATTTGAAGAACAGATTCATAGCAATGTGGTTGTGGCTTATGCAATGGATCTGTTGGATCTTGTACAAAAAGTAAGATGGGATTTGACCAAGTATTTAATTGTCTACAAACTTTTCATCAAGTATTTGTCTACATGTGATGTAGGTGTTAAATGCATGTGTTCGTCAAAAAAAATCTAGAAGGGGCATTTTGGGTATTGCAGCAGCTAAAGGAACAGGGACAACAACCTAATACCATAACATATGGACTCATAATGGAGGTATTCACATTGTTATTGTCTTGTTTTCTTTTCTTTAACTTATATTTATATTTATATTACCTTGTTTTTTATATGGTGCTAAAGGTAATGCTTCCATGTGAAAAGTATAATCTTGTTCACGAGTTTTTCAAAAAAAATGCAGAAATCATTTATTCCAAATTCATTAACTTAGAAAGGTAAGTTAAATTCATCAGAGTTATTCAATGTTGTATGATTCTGTTTCCATAGTTTCTGATTCCATTCCGATTCCATAGTTGTTGTGAATACACTCTGGAAAGAAGGGAGAATTGATGAGGCGTTTGCAGCCATTGAAGATATGGAAAGATGTGGAATAGTTGGTTCAGCAGCAGTTTATTATGACCTTGCTAGATGCTTATGTAGTGCAGGAGGATGCAATGAGGCTCTTATACAAGTAAAAACAACACTTTATATATATGCAATGAGGCTCTTACCATACAAACAATGTTTCTTTGTGTGTGTGTGTGTGGGGGGGGGGGGGGGAGGGGACCACATTGACTAGGTTGTATTGTTCCTTCTAAAGTTCCTCTTGGTGAGTCTTTTAATGTCTGTATTGTCCTTGGTAAAAGATACTCCTTTAGACAACTCATTCACCAACAAAGGGTTTTAGGGAGGAAGGTAAGTATAAGTTATCAAAAATAGCCTTTAAATGTTTTTTTGTTTATTTTAGCAATGCCTTGTTATGTATTGTGGACGATTGGACTAATTGTGGGAAGCTATTCTTATTTGATTTTTATTGATATTTTTTCAGCTGGGGTTAGTAATTGATCTTACAAATACGTCTCGTTATTATTCTATGAATGGTTGGAAGAAAGAAGGCATCAAGTATGTTATGGTTAGTTTCTAAATACTTTCTACTCATCAATTTCTGGAATATGGATAAATTATGTTTAAAGGTTATTTGAGAAAATGAAAGAACAAACAAACGAGGGTAAATTTGTAAAGGTTAGTTTTGTATTAAACTCAATTTTTTTTAATAAATTTTTTTATTTATTCATGATCTTCAACTATCTTCTGCTTGGTTATTTTATACAATACTTGTATAAAATAAAAAGACATTAACCAAAAGGGCTCAAATGTCAGGAAGTTGAAGTTATTTATGGTAGTGATCTTGATACTTCTGTTTATGGTAGTGGGTTTCCACGTGCATCTGATGAAAGACCATCACCATTGGTATGTATAGCTTGAGTACATCTATTGCTTAATCATAATAATAGTTTACAAACTGTAGAATGTGTTCAGTAGTGAATCTCATAGGGACAAAATGGTAAATCTACAGGTGGTTCAATCAATGTCATTTAGTAATATTTGGAAATACAACCTCTGTAAGTTTGACTAAAACCTTCTGATTTTGTTTACTTTTTAACTTTGTTTTTGGTTTCATTTACTAATAAAGTATCAAATATCAACAGTTATGTGGTAGTAATCCTTCTGAGGGGGTGTTTGTTGGGCTACTTCTTTCAATGTCATTAACAACAGTGGTAAGTAAAATCTTACTATTATGAAAATCGTTTGTTTAAATCTACCTTATTGACCTGTAGCTGATTAAACATTAATTTAATTATGCAGGTTTTGAAGTTTTTGATGGAAAAGAATAGTGTTAATGCTCTTCATAGAAAAGTATGTTGGTAGTTTAGGAAATTTGGCGAATAATTTAGTTAATTATATATAAAAATATTGAAATGTTACATTTGTCTATTATTGGAATGATTATTTGTATGACATTAAATTTTGTGCAATATATTGTGTTTTTTGTATTGTGAGACATGAAATGCAAATTTAATTTGAAAATCAGTAAATCTATAAATAATTTTTTTAAAAAAAAAAATTAAAATTACGATACGCAAAAATGTGTGTCGTCTTCATTTATGACATGGCCTTTCTTGACAGGGCCTTTCTTGATACGCATTGCGTGTCATTAACACGCGTGTCGTAAGGTTATGACACACGAATGCGTGTCGTCTTCCTTTATGACAGGGTCTTCCTTGATACGCATTGCGTGTCGTAAACGCGCGTCGTAATTGCGCGTCGTAAATGAGCGTCGTAAATGTGCGTCGTCTCTCTTTATGACATGGCCATCCTTGACGCGCATTTGCGCGTCGTCTGAGCCTTTTACGATGCGCAATGAGCGTCGTAAAAGGCTGTTTTTCTAGTAGTGAATGAGATTGATTATAATTTATGTATCGTATCCATATGATATCTTGAAGAACGAAGGAATAGCTGATCACTTATATTAGGGTGAATTTGTGATTGGATCAGAGTTCAACATATGCTTCGGAAAAGACACATTGCTATTTGATTGGAAGTTATAATTGCAATTGTAGTTATAGATGTTGGATTAGTGTTTAAGCCCGTAACTATATTTGGTAAGTACTTGACTCGGTTGTGCATGATCCTTTTGGGTTGCCTTCACCAAAGCAACATGATAGGATGATTTATGAATAAAGAGGTTATTATGATTTATTAATATGTTATATGAATAATATATTAATGGAGAAATCATATAATTAAATTAATTTTAGACAAGGATTAATTAAGAAATTAATTATGTGGCTAAAAGAGATTAATTTAATAACAGGGACTTAAACTGTCAAATGTGTGATAGTTGAGTATTGGGTTGAGGGGCTTCTTGGACTAGGCATTAACGAAATTAGGATGTGTCTTCGGCCATAAGGCCCTATTCCAGAAGCTTCCTTGGATAGCTTAAGGCCTAAGTTGTCCATTAGGGTTTTTGACTGAAACCCTAACAGCTCCAGTATAAATAGGACCCCTAGGCTCCAGAAATCGGGTACCCTATTCCTAAGAGTGCAGGATCCAAATTCAAGAGCCTCCAACCTCTCCCCAAGATCATTCTTTTTGATGTTGGTGTTTGTAAGCCATTAGAGGAATGACACTTGTGAGTCTAAGTTTCAAAGACAAGAAGATTCAAGAAAACAACAAGAGGTAATCATCTAGATCTGATTTGTCTCATTAATTTCGAATTATTCTCATTAGATCTAGGGTTTGAAAGTCTTGGATAAATTCATGTATAATTAGAGAAACCTATATCCAAGCATTAGGGTTTGCATGAGCACACAGGATATTCTTTTGGCTCAAACCCTCAGTGGTATCAGAGCTTTGTTTGGTTTCTATTGTATTTGATGCCTTGAATGTTCATCATGCTTTAAAATCGATTTTGGGGCTAACTATCTGATGAACTCGACAAGTTCCAATGTGAACTCGACGAGTTTAGCTGTCAAATAGATAGATTTTTAGGATTTCTTGCTGTTTTGCTTAAGGATACTTACCTAAACCGTTTTAGACTAATAAAATCCAAATTTTATTACTTTTTTGTGAATATCCTTAACAAAACAATAGATAATTACCAATTGTTTGAATAATAAATTTCGTATTTGATAATATCTGATTGTTTGAATTAATTGTTGAATTATCTTGTAAATAAATTGATTAGGTTAAATTTAGATAATCATTAAATTAATTGTTTAATTTAAAATTATTTGCTATTTGATCCTTTGTGTCTTGAAAATGTTCAAAACTTGTCCTCAAGTTTTGAAATTTAAATTTTATGATTAAAATGTTTAATTTGAACTACTTAAATTTCAAACCCTAGAATTTTACATGTTTAAAATTCAACCTTATACTTTATAATATTATAAGATATATATATATATATATATATATATATATATATATATATATATATATATATATATATAACTTAAAATGCTAGTCTTACCGTTAGTAGGCCTCATTCACGAAGCCAATCTCTAAGGGGGTATAAGGTTATGGCCTATAAAATGGCCATTAAATGGGTGTCCACTCTCACTCACCGCTTCCTTGATTGGTGGAGGGTCGTTAGCCGAACGGGTAGGATATGGCAACCCTTTCCTCATTAAAAGTATAATGAATCTATATAAAGTAACTAAATGATTTTACAAAATTCCCAATCTAGTTATTTTAGGCAAAAGTGAACTGATGCAATTCCATGAAATTACACTTTGTACCCTTGCTAAGACGTTAGTGGAGCGTGTGTGGTTAACCGACACACTAATTGGGTTCTAAGCAAAGGTGGCAAAGGGTGACTCATTGTTTGTCATAGTTCGATGGAACGTGTGTGGTTAACCGGCACATCGAATAGGTGACTGTAACAATGAGGGCACCATGCATATTTGCATGGTTATTCACACCCGCTTTGTGATCCTCAGCATCCCCGTCACAAACTAGAGGGGCATATCGAGATTTAAACATGCCATTGAAAAGTTCAATTAATCTCAAAATATCTAGGATTTTTCAATACATTTAAAACTTAATCTTTTTTTCCGTTTTTCATGGTGGAGAATTAGTGAATCGTCATTCACTTATCTTCAAATTATTTGCATGTTAGATTACGAAATCCCCTTTCTAACATGTAAATAATGTTGTTGGATCCTAGCCCAAATTTCTCATTTGGGTGTTTAATTGGGGATTCATTTCTAATCAAAGTTTGTTCTTTTCCTTTTCAGATGTCGAACATGAACAACAACAACGCTTCTGGCTCGAATTCCTCCGGCTCGTTACATGAACAACAACAATGCTTCCAGCTCATTCTCACTCATGAACTTGTGTGGGAGGGTGATATTTTATAGAAACAATTTCAATGATTGGATCCATAACATAAGAATGGTCGCCCGCTACGAGGACAAAGAGTATGTCCTTGACAAGGAACTGAAGGAGATCGACATGAACACTGCCACTCCCGAAGAGATCGATGCCTTTGAGGCCCACGAGCGTGATGCCACGAAATTCCATTGCATCATTCTAGCAACAATGACTTCCGAACTCGAAAAGTCCTATGAGGACATGTATCCCTATGAGATGCATCAAGACTTGTTGGACCGGTACCACCAGAGCGCGAGGCAAGAAAGGTACGAGATCATCACTTCGATGATCACTACTAGAATGGGTAATGGAGAGTTGATATGTGCATATTTAGCTATAAATTGTTGGATAAGGTGTCTAAGTCCATAACTATATTTGGTAAGTACTTGACCCGACCCGGCATGGTCCATTTGGGTTGCATGGCATCATGCATTTGGATAGACTAAATGAGAGAAATAACACTTGTGGTTTATTAATATATTATAAGTTCTAATATATTAATAGTATTATTTAATTAGTATTGATCAAGAATTAATTTGGAATTAATAAAGTGATCAAAAGATGACTAATTAAATATATGAGTTGATTATGTAAATCATCCATAACTTGTATAGTGGGCTAAAAGGCTCCATGGATTATCAAGTTGGGTTAAACCCATAGGATGATCCATGGATGCTCCATGGGAGTTACTAACCCATGGGTCATGGAAATGAAGAGTCATGTCACATTAGGGTTTACATGGTGTAACCCTAGATGTGACACACTATATAAGGAACATGATACTCACCATAATCGGCTACACTAAGAACAAGAGAGGGATAGGCCAACTTTTACAAGTTTCATACATTCTCTTAAGTTATTCCAAAGCATTTGGTGTTGTGTGAAGCATTTGAGGCATCACACTTAGGGTGCTAGGCTCTCAGGGTTTTCAAGGAATCAAATCAACTACAAGGTATGTAATTTTAGCCATCTTTTAGAATAAAAGTTCCCCATGTATGCTAGATAGGATTATGAACCTTGGAAATCATATTTTGCATGTATTTTAGACAAACATAGATCCAAGGTTTTCTAAGGTTGCATGTACACTTAGGGGTGTTAGAATGCTTAAAACCCATCAGTGGTATCAGAGACTAGGCTTGTTTGTAAATACTTGATGCAAAATAGTGAAAAAAATCGATTTTTGAGCTGTCTGCATAGGGGACTCGACGATTCCATGGGGAGAACTTGACGAGTCCAAGTGAAAGTGCATCCAACTCAGCGATTCAGTTCGTGTACTCAACGAGTTGGCCAGACAGAGTGCAGAATTTCGATTTTTGCTGCTGGAAATGGACTAGAAACATTACCCTAAACTGTTATGGTGTTGTAAAACTTGTTTTAGATGGTGTAATGGTTGTTCTAATCGATTTACAATGGCTAATATCAATTTTTCATGATCTTATGTGTTCATATGTTCTTGAAACTTTGATATGAATATTCATGCTCTTATGAGTTTTTTGATAGATCATAGGAATTAATTGTTTAAATGTTTAATTCATGATCTTTATGTGTTTTAATGGAGTCCATAACATGTCCTCAAGTTATGGATAACCAAAAGTCTCTTTATGTTAAAAACCATTAAAAGAACACATAAGTTATAAAATGAAGAGTCTTCATTTTAATAACTCATAAGTTACAAATGTGAAAGGTTTTGTAAAGTAACAAAACTTGCCCTCAAGTTTTGGAACATGTAAAGTCACTTAATAAACTTTAGTTACAACCCCTAGATTTTTAAAATTTAAAAATCAACCCTTATACTTTATAATATTATAAGTTAATAATATATATATATATATATATATATATATATATATATATAATAGCAAGTCGTCTTACCATTAATAGGTCTCATTCACGAAGTCGATCTATAAGGGGGGTATAAGGTTGCTGCCTATAAAATGATAGCTTTATGGGTGTCCACTCTCACCCACCGCTTCGTTCATCGGTGGAGCGTGTGTGGTTAATCGACACACTAACCTGGACTTAACAAGGTAGGTAAAGGGTTAATTAAAGTTTATTATAGGTCGGTGGAGCGCGTGTGGTTAATCGGCACATTGATTGAGTGATAAACTTTAAGGGTACCAAGTGATTTACATGGTTACTTCACACATCGTTTTGTGATCCTCGGTATCCCAGTCACAAAACTTGGAGGGCACATTTGAGATTGAAGCATGCCTTTGAAAAGTTCATTGAATCTCAAAAGAATCTAGGAATTTCTAAGAACCAATTAAAACCTAATAATTTATATTTCGGTTTTTGGTGGAAATTGGTGAATTGTCATTCACCTACCTTTCAAATATGTGATAGCTTAGATTACGGCATACATCTTCGAAGTTATGATATATTGTGATTGGACCCTAGCCTTAATATTACATTTGGGTGTTTTATTAAGGACTACCTTAATATCTAAAGTAAACTTGTTCTCTTCTTTTTTAGATATCTTCCAACAACACTGCTTCTGGCTCAAACCCTACTGGCTCCTTTTCCCTCATGAACCTATGTGGGAGGGTCATCTTCGATGGCTCCAACTTTATGGATTGGATCCGGAACATCAGGATGGTGACTCGTTACAAGGACAAGGAATATGTCCTCGATAAGGAGCTAAAGGAGATTGATGAGTCCATTGCTACTCCCCAGGAGATCGCTGACTTTCGGACTCATGAAAGAGATGCCACCAAAGTAGCATGCATCATGATGGCCACCATGACAGCTGAACTCCAGAAGTCCTATGAGGACTACTACCCTTTTGAGATGCACCAAGATATGATGGAAAGATACCATCAGAGTGCTCGTCAAGAGCGGTATGAAATAATCTCCTCCATGATAACAACCAGATGAAGGACGGAGATTCCGTCACGAGCTACATGCAGAAAATGCAAAGGTATGTGGATCGTTTGTTGAAGCTTAATGTGAACTTCCCTGAGGAGCTTGCAATAGATATCATTTTGCACTCTGTACCCTTATGTTATGATCAATTCCGCATGACATACCGCATGAATAAGGAAAAAGTCACACTCAGCAAACTTCAAGGACTCCTAAAGACCGTAGAAACAGGTCTTAAAGGTAAGTCGGTTGTTAACACTCCTACTCCAACTCCAAACTCCGCCCATGTCTTGGCAATCGGGAAACATAAAGAGAAGAAGAGGAAGAGCTCTTCGAAGGGTACCAAGGCTAGGACCTTTGATGGCTCTTCTTCAAGTGGAACCAAGAAAGGTTTCGTCACTCCTTCTTCTGACCCAAAAGAGGCCGAATGCTTCTATTGCCATGAAAAGTCGCACTGGAAGCGGAACTGCCCAAAGTACCAGCAAGATGTGAAGGATGGGAAAGTTAAACCCAAACATGTAGGTATTTACACTATTCTATCTAATAACTCACCCTATTCTAACTCTTGGGTCATTAATATTGGTCGTGGTATTCATATATGTTCTGATTTGCAGGGACTAAGAAAAAGTGATAATGTGGAGCATGGAAAGATAAACTTGATCATGGGGAATAGGAAAGCTTCACCTGTCACCAAGATTGGAGTTTATTCTTTTTTGCTAAGTAGTGGGTTTACTTTAGATTTGAATAAATGTTGTTATTCTCCAGAAATGGAAAAAAAATATTATTTTCTTTCATGATTTGTACAAACAAGGGTTTACCTTTTCTTTTGATAATGAAATTGGTGGAATAAATGTTGTCTTTAATAATGTTCTTTATTTTAAAGCATTACCTTGTGATGGTGTGTATGAAGTTGTATCTATTGTAGATAATCTAGGAAATAATGTGTCGTGTATTGATTCTTCTAATAATAATGGTTTGGATAAAGCATCATTATGGCATTGTCGTCTTGGACACGTGAGCAAGAAATGCATAGGCCAACTCCAAAAGGATAGAGTCTTGGAGTCATTTGACCTAAAGTCAGATGATAGTTGTGAATCATGCTTACTTGGAAAAATGACAAAGTCACCCTTCATTGGTTCTTGTGCTAGGGGTGAAGTTTTGTTGGATCTAGTGCACACGGATGTGTGTGGACCCTTCAAATCTGCCACAAGGGATGATAATCGTTATTATTTGACTTTTACTGATGATTATACTAGATATGGATATGTCTATTTAATCAAGCATAATTCAGACACTTTTGAAAGGTTTAAAGAGTTTAAACAGGAAGTCGAGAATCAATTGGGTAGGAACATTAAGATACTTCGATTCGATCGTGGTGGTGAGTATCTTAGTACAGAGTTCCTTGACTATCTTAAGGAATGTGGGATTATCTCACAATTGACACCTCCCAGGACACCACAACTTAATGGTGTGGCAGAGAAGCGCAATCGAACCTTCTTGGATATGGTTCGTTCCATGATGAGTCGGGATTCGCTACCAATCTCATTTTAGGGGTATGCCTTAGAGACTGTCGCCCATATCCTTAATCTGGTCCCTACAAAGAAAGCTGCCAAAACTCCTCATGAGATGTGGACTGGTAAAGTTCCCAAACTAGACCACATCAAGATTTGGGGTTGCGAGGCTTTCGTGAGATGCGAGACTCATGATAAGCTCGAAATTTGAAGTGAGAGGTGTATTTTCATCAGCTACCCACATAAATCCTTTGGTTACCTCTTCTACAGACCTAGTGACAATGTGGTCTTTGTAGCAAGGAGGGGTGTCTTGAGAGAGAGAGAGAGAGAGTTCATAAGCCAAGGAATCAGTGGGAGGAAAATTGACCTTGAAGAATTTCAAGATTCAAGTGGTGAAGGAACTTCAAACCCTAGCACTCAACCTGAGGAGGAAACTCCTATTGATCCAATTGACAAGTATGTACCTCTGAGGTGTTCCACAAGGGTTAGGAATGCACCTGAGCATTATTATGGTTTCCATATTACTGCGGAAGGTGAGACACTTATCAGTGATGAGACATTGGTAAGTCTGGATGAACTTAACAGCTACGTGGAAGCCATGGCAGGCCCCAAGTCTGCTAAATGGAAAGAGGTAATGGACAGCGAGATACATTCCATGTATGAAAATCAAGTTTGGAACTTGTTTGACAATGTACTAGGTCGTAAGACAGTTGGGTGAAAATGGATCTTCAAGAAGAAGATCGACATGGATGGTAATGTACACACATATAAGGCGTGACTGGTTTCAAAGGGCTTTTCTCAAACTTCGGGAGTTGATTATGATGAGACCTTTTCACCATTAGCAAAGATTAAGTCCATTAGGGTTCTATTATCCATCGCTACATTTCATGATTATGAAATATGGAAAATGGATGTCAAAACCGCCTTCCTTAATGGAAGCTTGGCTGAGGATGTTTACATGAGTCAGCCAGAGGGTTTTGTCAATACAGAATACCCTAATAGAGTGTGTAAGCTGGAGAAATCCATCTATGGATTGAAACAGGCACCTCGGAGATGGAATCTTTGCTTTGATGTGAAAGTCAAAGAATTTGGATCTTCAAGGAGTGAAGATGAATCTTGTGTCTATGTCAAGGCTAGTGGGAGTATAGTTAGTTTTTTGGTACTGTATGTGGATGACATACTACTCATAGGAAATGACATCCCAACCTTGCAGGAAGTGAAGTCCTGGCTTGGGAAGTGTTTCTCTTTGAAAGACCTAGGAGAAGCTTGATGGGTTTTAGCCATAAGAACTTTCCTATGTGCGCATGCAAAACCCTAATGCTTGGATCTAGGCTTTCTAATTAAACATGTTTTGAATCCAAGACTTCTAAAAACTATTTAGGTGTAATAACAATATTAAAACAGATCTAGAATCATACCTTTGAATTCCTTGTTGATCTTGTTGTCTTGGAGCTTCTAGAGTCACAATTGTCACTCCTCTAATGGCTTACAAACACCAACTAGCAAGGAGGATGATTTGGGAGAGAGGAGAGGGGAGGAAATCGGCCAGGGTTTCGATACTTTTGATAAAGTACCGATTTCCTTATGCCATAGGGTCTATTTATACTTGTAGACTCCTTAAGGGTTACAACCTAAACCCTAATTGGATAATCTTCTCTTAAGGCTATCCAAATCCATTCCTTAGATAACGATTGGACAATTTGAGCTATCCTTTAGCTTCTAGAATCCGTCCAATCCATATCTATATGGATTTACAGTCTAAAGTTTAACTATCAAATAATTGACAGTTTCTACCCTCTTATTTAATTAATCTCTTTAAGTCACCAAATTAATTCGAATTAATTCTATGACTTATATTAATCAAATAACAATATATTATTCTTTATATTATTCTCATAATATACTAATAATATTTACTCTCTCTAAATAAATCATCCTATCAAGTTGCTATGGTGAAGGCAACCCAAAAGGACCATGCACAACCGGGTCAAATACTTGCCTAATATAGTTGCAGCCTTAGACACTATTCCAACAGTCTCCCACTTGGATAAGTCTAGTAAATATATGCACAAGTACAATTCGGTTTGCAATCATAGCTCTCGAAGACGCTGTCAAACTCTGATCTAATCAATCTTGTCCTTTAGATAAGGGATCGTACAGTCCTCTGTTAGATATCATGCTGACAATTCTATGGAATGATTAGTCAAGCATTTAGGTTTCTCGATCTCTGATTTATTCGACATAGAACTTAATCGAACACATCAATTCAGTTCTGACCGGGCCCAGCACATAAGTCAAATCAAATCATCGAGCGGCCGAGATATCGCTTTTACCTTCTTAGATAAAAGTTACAGATAAACTTTGACTTATATGCATTTACTTATTCAATAATCAACTATACACAACAATGCGTTTTATAACATTGAGTTACCAATGCGTTTTTGCATTATCAATGTACAATCAATTAGCAAATAACAAACCATATATCTAGGTTTTAAGACTATATGATATTATCGTCTTGCGATCACCCTTTTATATCATATTCCATAAGGTGATTCCAACAAGCACGGGTTTGTTCCAATGCTCAAAACCAGTTCATAAGCACTCATGAATGTCGCAGCAACCCTTTGCTATGTCTAATACCATTTAGACAATCTACGCACCAATTCATGACAATCTTCATTCATATCTCCCTCCAACATATGAACGATTGTGGACGATTTGAACAATTCGATTATTCCTAATAAACTCAATTATTCTGGAAGTCAAAACATGCAAAGTGAAACAATAGCTAAACAATTAACATAAGATAGTAACATTACTCATAAATAAAACTCCTTTATTTAATCATCAAATGTTAATTACATTTATCTATTACACGTTTCTAATACTATCTAATCTATGCTAATATCATCCTTTAGCCCAATACTCCTAGCATGCTGCAAGTGCTTAACCCTACTCAGTCCCTTCGTAAGCGGATCTGCTGGGTTATCTTCTGATGATATCCTCTTCACTACGAGTTGTCCTTCTTCTACACGATGTCTAATGAAGTGATATTTTCTGTCGATATGTCGTGATCTACCATGATCCCTCAGTTCCTTGGTCAAGGAAACCGCTCCTTCGTTATCACAGAAAATCTCCATGGGCTCCTTTATGGCAGGTACAACTCCAAGATCACCGATGAAGTTCTTTAGCCATATTGCCTCCTTCGACGCTTCGCTCGCTGCAATGTACTCTGATTCGCACGTTGAATCAGCTACGGTTTCCTGCTTGGAACTTTTTCCATGTCACTGCTCCTCCATTTAGGGTAAAGACCCAGCCCGACTGCGAACGGTAGTTGTTCCTGTCGGTCTGAAAACTGGCGTCACTATACCCTCGCACCTTCAATTCATCACTCCCTCCGAGGACTAAGAACCATTCCTTTGTCCTCCAAAGGTACTTAAGGATATTCTTCACCGCAATCCAATGTGCTCTGCCAGGATTCCCTTGATATCTGCTAACCATGCTCAAAGCGAAGGCTACATCAGGGCGAGTACAAGTCATAGCGTACATGATTGAGCCAACTGCGTAAGCATATGGAACTCGGCTCATTTCTGCTATCTCAGCTTCGGTACTCGGACTTTGAGTCTTACTCAACTTGGCATTACTTTGTATCAGTAATTCTCCCTTCTTCGAGTTTTCCATACTAAAACGTTTTAGTAACTTCTCCAAGTAAGTGTTCTGACTAAGTCCAATTAGTCTCTTACTTCTTTCTCTTACTATCCTTATTCCCAAAATGTAAGAAGCCTTTCCGAGGTCCTTCATAGCGAAGCACTTCCCGAGCCAGGACTTAACCTCCTGCAGAGTCGGGATGTCGTTTCCTATGAGTAATATGTCATCGACATATAGAACGAGGAAGCTTACTATACTGCCACTGGCTTTGACATATACACAAGACTCATCTTCGCTTCGTACAAATCCAAACTCTTTGACTTTCTCATCGAAGCAAAGATTCCATCTGCGAGACGCTTGCTTAAGTCCATAAATGGACTTCTCAAGCTTACACACTCTATTTAGATGCTTCGGATCCACAAACCCCTCTGGCTGAGCCATGTAAACATCCTCAGCCAACTTTCCGTTAAGGAAAGTGGTCTTGACATCCATTTTCCAAATCTCATAATCATGAAATGCGGCAATCGCTAGCATCACTCTAATAGATTTTATCTTCGCAACTAGTGAGAAGGTCTCATCATAGTCAACTCCGGGAGTTTAAGTAAAACCCTTCGCAACCAATCGCACTTTATATGTGTGTACGTTTCCATCCACGTCGGTCTTCTTCTTGAAGATCCATTTGCACCCAACGGTCTTACGTCCGGGCACATAATCAACCAAATTCCAAACTTGGTTATCATACATGGATTGGATCTCGCTATCCATTGCCTCTTTCCATTTTGCAGACTCCGGGCCTGCCATGGCTTCCTTATAGCTATTAGGTTCATCAAGATTTATTAGTGTACCATCACTAATATACGTGTCCCCTTCGGTAGTAATATGAAAACCATAAAACTGGGGTAGAACTCTAACTCTATCGGAACGTCTAAGAGGTAAGGATTCATCAATCGGTTCAACCGGAGTTTCCTCCTCGGGTTGAGTGCCAGCGGTAGAGGTTCCTTCATCTATCAACTCTTGAATTTCTTCAAGCTCGATTTGCCTCCCACTGTCTCCTTGGCCTATGAGTTCTCGCTCTCGGAAAAATCCTCTCCTCGCAACGAAGACAACATTGTCCTTCGATCTATAGAAGAGATATCCAAAGGATGTCTGCAGGTAGCCGACGAAAATACATCGCTCACTTCGAGGTTCGAGCTTGTCATGAGTATCTCGTCTTACGAAAGCCTCGCAACCCCAAGCCTTGATATGTGCCAACGAGGGAGCTTTCCATGTCCACATCTCGTGAGGTGTTTTGGCAACCTTCTTAGTAGGGACTCGGTTAAGGATATGGGCGGCAGTCTCTAAGGCATACCCCCAAAAAGAGATTGATAGTGAAGCACGACTCATCATAGAGCGAACCATATCCAATAAGGTTCGATTACGCCTTTCTGCCACACCATTCAACTGTGGTGTCCTAGGAGGCGTCAATTGCGAAACTATTCCACACTCCTTGAGATAATCGTGGAATTCAAGACTTAGGTACTCTCCTCCTCGATCGGATCGAAGCATCTTGATTTTCCTGCCCAATTGATTCTCCACTTCATTCTTGAACTCTTTGAATTTTTCAAAAGTTTCTGACTTTTGCTTGATTAAATAGATATACCCATATCTACTATAATCATCGGTAAAAGTCACGTAGAAGTGGTTCCAATCCTCGTGGTTGATCTAAATGGTCCACATACATCGGTATGTATTAGGTCCAATAGACCCTCACCCCTTTCACACGTACTTGTGAAGGGTGATTTAGTCATCTTTCCAAGTAAACAAGACTCGCACGTGTCATCTTCCCTAAGGTCAAATGACTCCAACACTCCATCCTTTTGGAGTTGGGCTATGCGTTTCTTGTTGACATCTCCAAGACGACAATGCCACAAGGATGCTTTATCCATACTAGTGGAAGAATCTATGTTCAAAACATCATTTCCTAAGTTATCAACAATCATAACAGTTTCATAAATTCCATTACATGGTATAGCTTCAAAGTAAAAGACACCATTTAGATAAGCCAAAATAGAACCATTCTCATTATTAAAAGAAAATCTAAAACCTTGTCTATATAAACCATGAAATGAAATGATGTTTCTAGCCATTTCTGGCGAATAGCAACAATTGTTCAAATCTAAACATACATTATTCCTAAGCACTAAAGAATACACTCCAATCTTGGTCACAGGCGACGATCTTCTGTTCCCCATGATTAGATTGATCCTTCCTTGCTCCACATCCCTACTTCTTCTTAGTCCCTGCACATTAGAACAAATGTGGTAACCACAACCGGTATCAAGATCCCAAGAAATAGCATGATTAGAATCGTTAGATTTAATTGTATATATACCTGCGAAAGATGGCTTGATCTTTCCTTCCTTGATGGCTTGCAAGTACTCTGGGCAGCTTCTCTTCCAATGTCCTATCTTGTGGCAGTGGTGGCACTCTGCCTCCTTCGGGTTAGGGCAGGGCTTAGTGGGATCAACTTTGGTCCCACTAGAAGAGGCACCATCTCGGGCTTTAACCTTGCGATAGTTCTTAGACGAAGCCTTCCTCTTCTTTCCCTTTCCTTGACCAATAGCCAAGACAGGAGCAGCGGGTGGATTGGGAGTTGGTGCAACAGACTTGTCTTTGAAGTTGCTCTCAGCGACCCTCAAGAGACCTTGGAGTTTTCTTAGGGCGACCTCCTCTTTGTTCATGTGGTAGGTCATCCTAAATTGATTGTACATCGGAGGCAAAGAGTGAAACACCATGTCGATCGCTAAGTCTTCCCCAAAGTCAACATTTAACTTGCGAAGGCGGTCGACATACCTTTGCATCTTTTGCAGGTGCACGGTAAGAGACTCTCCATGACCCATCTTAGCGGAAATCATGTTAGTGAAAATCTCATAACGCTCTTGTCTCACGTTTTGGTGGTATCTCTCCAATAAGTCTTGATGCATCTCGTACGGGTACATGTCCTCGTAGGACTTTTGGAATTCGGAGTTCATGGTGGCTATCATGATGCAATGTACCTTCGTTGCATCTCGCTCATGAGTTTCAAAAGCGGTAATTTCAGCCGGAGTAGCGATTTCAGGGTTGATTTTCTCGAGCTTCTCATCGAGGACATACTCCTTATCCTCATAGCGAGCAATGGTGCAAATGTATCTTATCCATTCGCTAAAGTTCGTTCCATCGAAGGTGACCTTTTGGCAAAGGCTCATCAACGTGAAAGAACTAGCAGCAGTGTTGTTTGCGTTCGACATCTACAAATAGAAAGGACAAAGATAGATTAGAATGTGAATCCCTAATTATCACCCAATAAGAAAAATTAGGGCTAGGATCCAACAACAACATTTACATATTAGAAAAGGGATGCCGTAATCTAACATGCAAAGAAGTTGAAGGTAAGTGAATGACGATTCACTAATTCTCCACCATCAAACCTAACTATTAGTCCTAAATGTATTGAGAATTCCTAGGATCGGATGAGATTCATTGAAACTATTCAATGGCATGTTTAAATCTCGATATGCCCCTCTAGTTTTTGACTGGGATACCGAGGATCACAAAGCGGGTGTGAATTACCATGCAAATTCACATGGTGCCTTCATTGTAACGATCACCTATTCGATGTGCCGGTAAACCACACACGCTCCATCGAACTATGATAAACAATGAATCACCCTTTGCCACCTTTTCTTAGAACCAATTAGTGTGCCGGTAAACCACACACGCTCCACTAACTTCTTATCAAGGGTGCAAAGTGTAATTTCATGGGATTGCATCAATTCACTTTTCCTAAAGTAACTAAGATTGGGAAATTTTAAAATATGTGTAGTTACTTTGTATTTCCTATTATACTTTTAATGAGAGGATGAGGTTGCTCTATCCTACCCGTTCGGCTAACGACCCTCCACCGATCAAGCAAGCGGTGGGTGTGAGTGTACACCCATTAAGCGCCATTTTATAGGCCGCAACCTTATACCCACCTTATAGATCGACTTCATGAATGAGGCCTACTAACGGTAAAACTAGCATTTTAGTTATACATAAATATATATTAATCTTGTAATATTATATTAGTATAGGGTTGTATTTTAAACCTTTTAAAATCTAGGGTTTTGAAAATTAAATTGTCTAAATTAAAACTTTTAATCACAAAATATAAATTTCAAAACTTGAGGACAAGTTTTAAACATTTAAAACATGAAGGATCAAATAACAAATAATTTTAATTAACAATTAATTTCCTAATTATCTATATTTGATTTATTCAAGATTTCTTTCAAGATAATTACCAAGATAATCAAAATAATTAATTAATTATCATATAAGGAAATTAAATATTTTATTAGTTGATAAATATCTTTAATTAGATCAAGATAATAGTCATATATATCAAAAAATCAGATTAGGGTTGATCTAATATGATTAAGGTAAGTTTCCATAAGATAATCATGAAGAAATCCCGAATCTGGCCATTCCTAACGCTTGGACTCGTTGAGTGCACCAAGTGACTCGCCGAGTCAGGCCAACTCGCCGAGTCCACTATGGAACTCGCCGAGTCCATGACTCAGAAACACAAAAATCGAATTTTTCAGTTTAGTTTCAGACAATTAAGCAAAAATTTAATGAAAACCAAGCTAGGCTCTGATACCACTGATGGGTTTTAGCCATAAGAACTTTCCTATGTGTACATGCAAAACCCTAATGCTTGGATCTAGGCTTTCTAATTAAACATGCTTTGAATCCAAGACTTCTAACAACTATTTAGGTGTAATAACAATATTAAAACAGATCTAGAATCATACCTTTGAATTCCTTGTTGATCTTGTTGTCTTGGAGCTTCTAGAGTCACAATTGTCACTCCTTTAATGGCTTACAAACACCAACTAGCAAGGAGGATGATTTGGGAGAGAGGAGAGGGGAGGAAATCGGCCAGGGTTTCTATACTTTTGATAAAGTACCGATTTCCTTATGCCATAGGGTCTATTTATACTTGTAGACTCCTTAAGGGTTACAACCTAAACCCTAATTGGATAATCTTCTCTTAAGGCTATCCAAATCCATTCCTTAGATAACGATTGGACGATTTGAGTTGTCCTTTAGCTTCTAGAATCTGTCCAATCCATATCTATATGGATTTACAGTCTAAAGTTTAACTATCAAACAATTGAAAGTTTATACCCTCTTATTTAATTAATCTCTTTAAGTCACCAAATTAATTCCAATTAATTCTATGACTTATATTAATCAAATAACAATATATTATTCTTTATATTATTCTCATAATATACTAATAATATTTACTCTCTCTTAGTAAATCATCCTATCAAGTTGCTATGTTGAAGGCAACCCAAAAGGACCATGCACAACCGGGTCAAATACTTGCCTAATATAGTTGCAGCCTTAGACACAATTCCAACAAAGCTGCCTATATTCTGGGGATAAGGATTCTAAGAGACCGGAGTAAAAGACTAATTGGACTTAGTCAGAGTACCTACTTGGATAAGGTGTTGAAGAGGTTCAACATGCAGGACTCCAAGAAAGGAGAGTTACCCATCCAGAGTAATGCTAGGCTGAGTAAAACTCAAAGCCCGAGTACTGAGACTGAGATAGTAGAAATGAGTCGAGTACCTTATGCTTCTGCAGTAGGATCAATCATGTATGCTATGAATTGCACTCGTCCTGATGTAGCCTTTGCTTTGAGCATGGTTAGCAGATATCAGGGGAACCCTGACAAGTCTCACTGGACCACGGTAAAGAATATCCTCAAGTACCTGTGGAGGACTAAGGACTGGGTCCTTACCCTTGGTGGGAGTGATGACTTGAGAGTTGTAGGGTATAGTGATGCTAGCTTCCAGACTGATAGGGATAATTTCCGCTCTCAGTCAGGCTGGGTCTTTACCTTAAACGAAGGAGCAATTACTTGGAAGAGTTCTAAGTAGGAGACAGTGGCTGATTCAACTTGCGAATCAGAGTATATAGCAGCAAGCGAGGCAGCAAAGGAGGCGATATGGCTGAAGAACTTCATTGGAGACCTTGGAGTTGTACCAGCTATAAAGGAGCCAATGGAAATTTTCTGTGATAGTGAAAGTGCAGTTGCCTTAGCCAAGGAACAAAGGGATCATAGGAGATCTAGACACATCGACGGAAAATACCATTTCATCAGACATCGAATAGAAGAAGGACTCCTCGTGGCAAAGAGGGTATCATCGGATGAGAACCCAGCAGATCCCCTCACGAAGGGACTGAGTCGGCTTAAGCATCTCCAACATGCTCGGAGCATAGGGCTGAAGGATGATATTAGCTTTAGTAGTTAGATAATTTTGAAATTTGTAAAGTGTAATTGACATTTGATGATGAATAAAAGTTGTGTTTATTTATGATTAAAGTGTTGCTATCTTTTGTCAATCGTTTACTATATCTATTTTTGCATGTTTAGACTTCCAAAATAATTATGTTTGGTATATCATATTATTCGAACTCTCCACAGTCGGTCATATGTTAGAAGTAGGTATGAATCAAGACTGTCATGGGTTGGTTACAGAGGTCTAAGTTGTTGGACAGGGCTACAACACTCATGAGTGCTCATAAGTTCTGAGCATTGGAATCAACCCATGCTCACTGATATCACTTCACGGAATTTATCTCGAGTCATCGTGAGACGGTAATATCATATAATTCTTCAAACCAAGAGATATAACTTGTTGCCTATGAGTTGGTTATGCATTGATCATACGAAACCGCATTGGTAACTCGATGTTATAAAACGTACTTTTGTGTGTGATTCAACAAGTAGTAGAATAAGCATAAGAGTCAAAGTTTATCTGTTCCTTCTTGGATTAGAAGCGATATCTGGGCCCCTCGATGCTTTTGTTTTGACCTATGTACCGGGCCCGATCAGAACCGAATTGATGTGTTCAATTTAGTTCTATGTCAAACAAATTGGAAATAAGGAAACAAACTGCTGGATAATAAGTAAGACATTGTTCCATGTATTTGTCCGGCTGATATCTAGAACAGAGGATTATATGATCACTTATCATAAATGGCGCATCATCATCTTCTCAGTTCCGAGAGACCTTGCAAGAGCTACAATTGTTGATCGGTTCCTGAAGTCATACTTACAGATATAGTTATTAGACTTATCCAAGTAGGAGACTATTGGATAAGGTGTCTAAGACCATAACTATATTTGGTAAGTACTTGACCCGACCCGACATGGTCCATTTGCATTGCATGACATCATGCATTTGGATAGACTAAATGAGAGAAATAACACTTGTGGTTTATTAATATATTAATAGTATTATTTAATTAGTATTGATCAAGAATTGATTTGCAATTAATTAAGTGATCAAAAGATGACTAATTAAATATATGGGTTGATTATGTAAATCATCCATAACTTGTATAGTGGACTAAATGGCTCCATGGATTATCAAGTTGGGTTAAACCCACAGGATGCGCCATAGGAGTTACAATCCCATGGGTCATGGAAATAAAGAGTCATGTCACATTAGGGTTTACATGGTGTAACCCTAGATGTGATACACTATACAAGGAACATGATACTCTCCAAAATCGGCTACATTAATAACAAGAGAGGGCTAGGCCGATTTTTACAAGTGTTATACATTCTCTTAAGTTATTCCAAAGCATTTGGTGTCGTGTGAAGCATTTGAGGCATCACACTTGGGGTGCTAGGCTCTCAGGGTTTTCAAGGAATCAAATCAACTACAAGGTATGCAATTCTAGCCATCTTTTAGAATAAAAGTTCCCCATGTATGCTAGATAGGATTATGAATCTTGGAAATCATATTTTGCATGTATTTTAGACAAACATAGATCCAAGGTTTTCTAGGGTTGCATGTACACTTAGGGGTGTAAGAATGCTCAAAACCCATCATACATTTAGTACAAATTTTTATTATTTATTAGCTAATTATTTGCAAATTATGGACAAAGATACTTAATAGTGTTTAAATTGTATTTTTCAGTCCGAAGGACATGCTCGGAAGCAAAAAGGAAGCAGGAGAGGCGATCAGAAGCTCGGGAACTAAAGAGAGAAGAAAAGAGTCAAATTCTGAAGCTACTCGGCGAGTTGAGACGTCTACTCGATGAGTACCCACGAAGGTTCACGAAGCCATACGTAAAGTCCTTTCCGTATACGGATTCCACAAGGGGGACTTGGCGTGTCGGTTATCTACTCGACTAGTAGACCCTGTTTTCCGAAAATTATAAATAGAAGTCATCTTCCCGAATTGAGGCTGGTTAGAGAATCCTGGTGGAGTTACCTGGCGACCAAGAATACATTTGGAGCTTGGGAAATTGTGAAGAACCCTAATTCTCAATTCCAAGAAGATTAAGGCAACATAAGTTTACTTTTTCACTTTATCTTTGAATAGAACTATGTTTGGTTTGATTGAATTCGTTTTTAGGCTTTTATCTACTGTAATTATGAACTAATTTCGTTAGTTTCTGTTTAGGGTAGATAAGTTTGCTCCTATGGATTAATTTATGTTTGGATTGATTGTTATTTGGTGAACTTTGCTAAATTAAGCTTGTTAAAGACCCTTATGCATTAACTATAACTATTTTCTATAAATTGCCAAGTAATTAAGCTGCATGAACATCTCTTAATTGCTTACCTCATATGATTTATGTGAAAACACTGTTATATGCCTAGGAATAGTGAATGTGAAACTAGAATTAACTAGAGAATGGGTAAATTAATGTGTGAGCTTGTGTGATAAATCATCAACAAGAGGTTAATTGAATTATTAATTTGATTAACTAATTACAAGTCTTATTTAATCCGAATAATTAAACTAGGGAATTTATTAGTTTAATCACTTGATCACTGTTTAAATTAATTTATTTTCTAAGGATTGGTAACAGCGAATGTGAATCTAATCACCTTAGTCGGTAACCAATAATAATTAATACATTGCATTGACAATAAATTAACCATAGGAGTAAATGAATCGAACCTAAACAGAAACTCTTTTGATTACTGAATTTAGTTGATTTTTACTTGTTTTAGCTGTTAGTTATTTAAATTGCGTGTTAGATGGTTTGTCAAAGTTTCTAGTTTTGCAAAACTACAGAAAACCTTTTATTTAATTTATTTGCTTAGTTAGTTCTAGTTATTAGTTTAAATATATGTTCCTTGTGTTCAATACCCTACTTATTTAACTATATCACTAATAGACAGGTTCACTACCTTTGTGTGTTTAAATTTCATCTCAAAAGTAGGACTAAAACCCATGCATTTATATACACATCAAGAGTCCCTTACCGCCCATCTGCAAAAGATGCAGAGATATGTTGATCGCCTGCTAAAGTTGAATGATAACTTTGATGAAGAGCTGACGATTGACATCATCCTTCACTCGTTGCCTCCCTGCTACAACCAGTTCCACATGACCTACCATATGAACAAGGAAGAGGTCACCTTGAGCAAGCTTCAAGGCTTGCTAAGGACTGTTGAGAGCAATCTCAAGGATGAGTCTGTTGCATCAACTCCCGCTCCAACTGTTGCCACTGTTTTGGCTATTGGGAAAGGGAAGGGTAAGAAGAGGAAGGCTCCCTCAAAGAGACACCACAAGGGAAAGTCCCAAGATGGTACCTCTTATAGTGGAACCAAAGTTGGTTCTGCTAAACCCAACTCAAACCCCAAGGAGGCAGAGTACCGCCACTGCCACAAGATAGGGCATTGGAAGTGAAGCTGCCCAGAATATCTACAAGCAATCAAGGATGGGAAGATCAAGCCATCCTACGCAGGTATTACACTATTAAATCTAATGATTCATCACATTCCATTTCTTGGGTTCTTGATAAAGGATGTGGTTTTCACATATGTTCTGATTTGCAGGGCATAAGAAGAGATAGGGACGTGGAGCATGGGAAGATAAATTTGATCATGGGGAACAGAAGATCGTCGCCTGTTACCAAGATCGAAGTTTACTCTTTAATGCTCAGTAGTGGATTAGGATTAGATTTAAATAATTGTTGCTATTTGCCAGATATGACAAGAAACATCATTTCATTTCATGGTTTATATATAAAAGGTTTTAGATACTCATTTGATAATGAAAAGGGTTCTATTAATGCTTATCTTAATGGTGTTTTTTATTTTGAAACATTGCCTTGTAATGGAATATATGAAACTGTGATGGTTGTAGATAACTCAGGAAATGATGTGTTGTGTATTGATTTATCCAATGGTTTGGATAAATCATGCTTGTGGCATTATCGTCTTGGACATATCAACAAGAAACGCATAGCCCAAATCCAAAAGGATGGAGTGTTGGAGTCATTTGACCTTACGGACGACGACGTGTGCGAGTCTTGTTTACTTGGAAAGATGACCAAGTCACCCTTTACTGGCACTTGTGAAAGGGGTGAGGGTTTATTGGATCTCATACATACCGATGTATGTGGGCCCTTTAGATCCACCACAAAGGATATGAGCCGCTTCTACGTGACTTTTACTGATGATTATAGCATATATGGGTATATCTACTTAATCAAGCACAAGTCAGAAACCTTTGAAAAGTTCAAAGAGTTTAAACAAGAAGTGGAGAATTAGTTGGGCAGGAAAATCAAGATGCTTCGATCCAATCGAGGAGGAGAGTACCTAAGTCTTGAATTCCACAACTACCTCAAGGAATGCATAATTGTTTTGGAATTAACGCCACCAAAACACCACAGTTGAACGGTGTGGCTGATAGTTGTAATCGAACCTTGCTAGACATGGTTCGTTCCATGATAAGTCGTGCTTCACTACCTATCTCATTCTGGGGGTATGCCTTAGAGACTACTGCCCATATCCTTAACTTAGTCCCTACAAAGAAGGTTGCCAAAACACCTCACGAGATGTGGACAGGGAAAGCTCCCTTGTTAGCACATATCAAGGTTTGGGGTTGTGAGGCTTTCGTAAGAATAGAGACTCACGAAAAGCTCGAACCTCGTAGTGAGCGGTGTATTTTCATCGGTTACCCGCAGAAGTCCTTTGGATATCTCTTCTATAGACCGAATGACAATGTTGTCTTTGTTGCGAGGATAGGGGTTTTCTGAGAGTGAGAACTCATAAGCCAAGGGGACAGTGGGAGGCAAATCGATCTTGAAGAAATTCAAGAGTCGAGCGATGAAGGAACCTCTAACGATGGCGCTCAACCCGAGGAGGAAACTCCGGTTGAACCAATTGACGATTCCTTACCTCTTACACGTTCCGATAGAGTTAGGGTTCAACCCCATTTTTATGGTTTTCATATTACTATCGAAGGGGATACGTTCATTAGTGATAGTACAATAGTGAATTTGGACGAACCTAACAGCTATAAGGAAGATATGGCAGGCCCGGAGTCTGGAAAGTGCAAAGAGGCGATGGACAGCGAGATTCAGTCCATGTATGACAACCTAGTTTGGAATTTGGTTGACCATGTACCAGGTCGTAAGACGGTCGGGTGAAAGTGGATCTTAAAGAAGAAGACCAACATGGATGGGAATGTGCACACTTATAAGGCACGATTGGTCGCGAAGGGTTTCACTCAAACTCCCAGAGTTGACTATGATGAAACCTTCTCACTAGTTGCGAAGATAAAGTCTATTAGGGTGATGCTAGCCATTGCCGCATTTCATGACTATGAAATATGGCAGATGGATGTCAAAACCGCTTTCCTTAATGGGAAGTTGGCTGAGGATGTTTACATGGCTCAGCCAGAGGGTTTTGTCAATGTGAAGCATCCCAATAGAGTATGCAAGCTTGAGAAGTCCATTTATGGACTGAAACAAGTGTCTCGCAGATGGAATCTTTGTTTCGATGAGAAAGTCAAAGAGTTTGGTTTTCTACAAAGCGAGGATGAATCATGTGTATATGTCAAAGCCAATGGGAGTATAGTAAGCTTCCTCGTATTGTATGTCGATGACATACTACTCATAGGAAACGACATCCCGGCACTGCAGGAAGTCAAGCCCTGACTCGGGAAGTGCTTCGCTATGAAGGACCTAGGAAAGGCTTACTATATTTTTGGAATAAGGATAATGAGAGACAGAAGTAAGAGACTAATAGGACTTAGTCAGAATACTTACCTGGACAAGGTACTAAAACGTTTTAGTATGGAGAATTCAAAGAAGGGAGAGTTACCAATCCAAAGTAATGCCAATTTCAGTAAGACTCAAAGCCCGAGTACCGAAGTCGAGATAGCAGAAATGATCCGAGTGACATACGCTTCCGCAGTTGGCTCGATTATGTACGCTATGACTTTTACTCGCCCTAATGTGGACTTTACTTTGAGCATGATCAGCGGATATCAAGGGAACCCTGGCAAAGCACATTGGACCGCAGTCAAGAATATTCTTAAGTACCTTCGGAGGACCAAGGAATGGTTTCTAGTCCTCGGTGGGAGTGATGACTTAAAGGTGCGAGGGTACAGTGACGCCAGTTTTCAGACCGACAGGGACAACTACCGTTCGCAGTCGGGCTGGGTCTTTACCCTTAATGGAGGAGCAGTGACTTGGAAAAGTTCAAACAGGAGACCATAGTTGATTCAACGTGCGAATCAGAGTACATTGCAGCGAGCGAAGCGTCAAATGAGGTAATATGGTTGAAGAGCTTCATTGGAGACCTTGGAGTTGTTCCAGCCATAAAGGAGCCCATGGAAATTTTCTGTGATAAAGAAGGAGCGGTTGCCTTGACCAAGGAACCGAGGGATCACGGCAGATCTCGATATATCGACAGAAAATATCACTTTATTCAACATCGGGTGGAAGAAGGACTCCTCGTAGTAAAGAGGGTATCGTTAGAGGATAACCCAGCAGATCTGCTTACAAAGGGACTAAGTAGGGTTAAGCACTTGCAGCACACTAGGAGCATCGGGCTGAAGGACGATATTAGTTTGGATTAGATAGTTTAGAAATGTGTAATAGATAAACTGTAATTAACATTTGATGATTAAATAAAAGAGTATTATTTATTAGTAATGTTACTGTCTTATATTAATTTTTTACCTATTGTTTCACTTTGCATGTTTTGACTTCTTAAATAATGAGATTATTTGAACCGTCCATAGTCATTCATATGTTGGAAGTAGGTATGAATGAAGATTGTCATTAATTGGTGTGTAGATTGTCTAAAGTGTATTAGACATAGCAAAAGTTTGCTACAACGTTCATGAGGGCTTATGAGTTTGATTTGAGCATTGGAATAAACCCACGCTTGTTGGAATCACTTCATGGAATTTATCTCAAGTGATCTCAAGATGATAATATCATATGGTCTCAAAACCTAGATATATAGTTTATTGTTTGCTAATTGTTTGTGCATTATTAATGCATAAACGCATCAGTAACTTGATGTTATAAAACACATTGTTGTGTATGATTTGATCAGTGGATAGTAAATGCATATAAGTCAGAGTTTATGATGTGCACAAAAGTACCCACTAATTTTAATATTTATAACCTAACAAACTTAGACTATCTATGCACTTATAGGCAGTGTACCTAGTCAGATTACAGTATAGCTTAGGTAAGTCGGGTGTCGATCACAGGGAACGGTGGATTAATTTAATATATTTGATTATAGGTTACAGGTCACATGAAAATAATAAAGAAAATGGTTTAATAAATCTCAAACTAGAAATTAACAACTCTCGATAAACTAACAGGAAAACAAATCTCTTCAGGTACTTTGGTTTAGATAAATTACACCTTAAAAACATAGACAATTGCATACACAAATTCATTTATTCATGTTCGCCGATTCCTAAAATGATTAGATTCGCGTTCACTATAACTAATCCTTTAGCAAACAGGTCAATTTAAACAGTGATCAGTTGATTAAACTAACATGCTTCCTAGTGTTCAGTTCGTATCAAGCAAGACTTGTAAATATAGTTAATCGAATTACTAATTCAATTTAACCTCTTATTAATGGTCATCAAACAAGGCTCACACATTAACTTACTTATTCCCAAGTTAATCCTAGTTTCACCTTCGTTATTCCTAGACTTATAATCTCGATGGTCATCAAAATCATAAGAGACAAGCAATCAAGCAGGTGTTCACACAACTCAATTCACTTAATAATTAACAACAAATAATCATCATTAATACGTAAGGATCTTTTAACAAGCTTGGCAAGATAAATTAAACACAAACAAACTATTTAATATAGCAATTAGTCTAATAATCAAAGCTTCATTCAATCATAAACACAAAGTAAAAGGTTTTTACACCCAAATTAGAAACTAATTACAAAATAGTAACACAATGGAATGCTAAACATGGTCACGTTAGCAACCCATATGATTACCGACACATATCCGCTCTCCAACCCTTCCAATCTCCGCTCCCGTTAGCTTAACGGCCTTCCGGCCGCCTTCTAGACCCTCAAAACGGCTTAACAGAAGTTTAATATCGAATAAATTAAGTTGGAAGTCGAATCCCCCCTTTCTGGTTAGCTGAAAATCGACTTTTATAACCTTTGTAGCCGACTTACGTACGCTTGGCGTAAGTCGGATTAGGCTGGGCGTACTGAAGATTTCTACGCAATTGAACTTATCCGAGGCCAGCCATTACGCGGGGCGTAACCTAGAATTACGTTGGGCGTAATATGATTTTGGTCGCTACGCTTAGCGTACAGGTGTATTACGCGGGGCGTAATTGGTCTAATCCAGCATTTTTAATTTCTTTTAGCTTCTAAGCCCGGTTTCCGCTTCAGTATTTTCTTTTGTGCTTTATTGTCAACGAATAGCTGCAAATCATAATTCAAAGCATTATGAGTACTTTTTAGTTCTAAAAGAGAATAATAAAGGCCAAAATATTAAGATATAATGCATAAAAATATATATAAAAATACACATATCAAAATACCCCACACTTAGCCTTTGCTTGCCCCCAAGCAAATTTACTTTTATTTTACCAATACCTCCTTACCCTCAAGGTATTTTTAGTTGAGCAACCTAAGCATACATAATCTAGAATTACAACCTTTCGATACCACTATGGAGCTCTTTTCGAATTCTTCAATTCTTTGACATTTGATCTTTGATTTCTTTGAATTCACCACCTTATTTGATTTGATTTCTGGTATTTTTCAACTTTTGAATTTCTTGGAATTTTGATCTTTTGATCTTCTCTTTATTTGCTCCAAAATTCTTCAAACTTTTTCTCATAATTCTCTCTCTTTTTTTATTACATGTACCTCTCTTTTTTCACTCAAAACCACATGCTTAAGCAGAGGCGCTCAACCTCAACCTTTATTGGTTAATGATAATAATTTTCCTGGATACATTTCAGGTTTAGGCTGCTAAACATATTGCATCCCTCAAACCAAACGGGGTTATGTTTTTGTTCCATGATTTCACTAAAATAAGGGAGGCCACAAATGCACTATAACGTATATTGGCTCAACTAAACATTTGAGTTCTCATCGGATCATTTCATACAATATTAGCAATATTTAAATTATCACTAGATTTTTCTAAATTAAACTATTATTTCAAGTTTTTAAAATTTTTAAATTTCCTAAATCTAGCAATTTCCTAACTATTATTTTATTTTATTTTATTTTAATTTACTTTTACCGACCCCCTACCCCACACTTATTTCATACAATGCCCTCATTTTATGCTAAAACGAATTAAGAACATAAAAAGGGAGAAAAGGGAACAGACTCCTCTGGGTAGTTGTGGCGAGATCGAATGGGGCTGCTACAAGTTGCTTCAAATATTGCTGAAAAACTGGAAACTGGAACTGCTGCTTCTGAATTTGCCGAAAAATAAAATCAAGACGGCCGACTTAAAAAATGTGGTGCAAAAGATTGCAAACAAATGCAATGTATAGTAACCATGACGTGGGAAAGTGTCGACCACATCATCTCGTCAAGAACGATATCTCTTCTCGCGATGAAAAATCCCCCACAACATAGGAAAGTGTCAACCATGTCATGGCAGCCGGGATGATACGTCTTCCTCGCGTCGAAATAGAACTCTATGGTGTGGGAACAGCTCATCCATATCATAAGAGTCAAAATATCGTAAAAGAAATGCCAATCTTCTAAACAATCGCTCACGAAATCAATATGCACCCCACACTTATGACAAATTGTGGGTCTTGACTATAATCTTCGAACTCTCACACGGCTCTCTCTGGCAACAGTCGGACCTAGCTGTTGAACTTACTGCCAGCTTTCTAAGGGCGAAAATTCTGCAGAAATCTAAACAACCAACGAGCATCAACATGGAAAACAAAAGTAAAACATCCTAAATTAAAGTTTAATTACATACCAAGCAAAAATACTAAACTGAACTAAAAATAACACAAAAAAACACAAAAATAAAAATAAAAAGGATAACTAAATCACTCATCATCTCCATCATCATGTTGCTGTGTCCCAGAAGTACCGGCCCCATCATGTCGTGGCTGGAATGGTGGTGGGTAGGGAACCGAGTACTGAAACCCCTGGTGGGCAAAGAATGCGGTCAACGCATCCCCATACCACTGCTGTTTCCTGTCCACATGTGCAACATACTCACTAAGATGGTCAATGCCCTGAGCTAGGTAGCGCATATCAATCTCCGGCTCAGGTCCCTGCTGCGCTCCCCGAGGAGCAGGTCTACGCCGCTAGACCTGTCTCGGCTGTGGCTCGGCGGCACCCTCCTCGCCCGCCACATCATCTGCCCGTACTCGCAAGACACCATCTCCGCCTCGCTCCAATACACGCATCGACTCCAACAGCTGAATACTCTTCGGCCTCATGTCGTGAAACACCATCGATCTCGTGATCTCACGCGTCAGCAACTGATATGATCGAGCTAACCGCGTGATAAAATGCCCTCCTCAAATCGGGCTATCCTCCCGAAGTCCCCTGTCCCTCCGTCCCAAATATGCAGCTAAAGCAACTGGAAGGTTCAGGTGCCTCCCTGGAGTAACAAGTGCCCATAGGAAATACAAGTCTATCGAAGGCACTCTCTCACTGTTCTTCTGATGCGTGAGGGTCATGGAAATCAACCGGTGCAGCAATCTGTAGGTAGTAGACCGTATCATCCTACCCCGTGCAGTAGATGGCGTATAAACTCCTCCCGTAATCTCGGCCCAAAAAGTGTTCTCGTTATAGTCATCTGGCCGCTCTGTAAGACAATCAGCAAGGAATGCCGGGAAGTGGACACTCCTTGTCTCATCCGCTGTGTAAATACCCACTCGAGTCGCAAGCTCTATGACACTGCATTCCCGGCTCACTCCCCCCAGTCTGAAGGCAAAAGTTGTCCTGTCATCGGGTGCCTTCCTAGGATCATAGGAAACTGTAGCGTAGAACTCCAGCAAAAATTCTCGATAAACAGGCTCCTGGATCCTGAACAATCGTGCCCATCCCTGACACACGAACAAATCCACACCACTCGCGTCCGAGTGCGTGTATTGCAAAAATTCCTGGATCAGTGCAGCTAGTCCAGTCCGAGTCGCCAAGTCCCAATCAAATGAGGGTGCTATGTCGATTTCCTTGGTGAGCAGCAAACTCAAACTGTTGACATATCATGCCCGGGTTGCATCGTTCAGCATTTGCGGAAATTGTAAGAAACGATGATCGGTCACATCCTCGGGTGGGTTAGTCCGTTGAGTTCTTCGGGCCATAATCTGCACAAATAAACACAAACACAAAACCAAACAGAATATAGCAGTATTAACAAATTTTTAAACCAAAAAAATGGTTATGGGTATGGTCTGTACGCTGGGCGTACATCCAGGTTCTGTGTTCTGGTTCCCTTGCTTGTTCCCAAATCAAAATTTTTTAAATTAAGCAAATCTACAAGCAATAAACCCAGCAGAGGAAAACAAATGGGCATATCGAGCATAAGGATTGCGTGGTCCTACATAGTAAAAAAAAAGGGACCTCCCTAAAAATATGAATCAATCCCTGTAAATTCCTTGTCTATTAGCAAACACTTAACAGGGAAACATGTGTAGCAGTCAAGAATCAAAGTCAACAGGGGTTATGCTAGGCGTACGTCCCCGAGTTTAAATCGATGAGTGTGGGACGGGATTAAGACCAAATTAAGTCCTAGGGTTTAGTTAATTGATAGAAATCGGTCCATTCAAGTGGTAATCAAAACATATATTTGCGAAATCGGCCCTAATTCAAGAACTATATAAACCCTAGATTTCGAACAAAGGCAATTTGCAGCCAATTTCGTCGATTTAAACATAAATCCATAACATTGAGTACCCGAAATACTTACTTGTGTGCCGAATTTTACAAGAAAAGTAGAAAAATCGAGATTCTTGGAAAGACTTCGTCCGTCACAGTTTGTGTGTGCGAAAGGGATTGTGAAAAAGTAACAAAAAAGTCAAGGGTCAAAAGATATAACCTGGTCGTCGTCTTACGCTGGGCGTAACGCAATGTTACGATGGGCGTAACCCCAATTCCATGAAAATCCATACGCGATCTGGGGTTTATTACGCTTGGCGTAAGTAAACTTACGTTGGGCGTAAGTTTAAATGAAACTTTTCCTTTTTCTTTAATTTAACTTCCTTTTCTTTTAACTATTTAATTAAGGGACTTAAAACTTAATTATTTTTTCTTTTTAATTTCTTCAGCAAATGACTTTCCGATGAGTGAAAAACATGAGACGTCACAATCACTTATCTTTGTCAAGATCAAACAACAATGGTTGATTAAAAACCTTTGCATGCAAGAATTGGTTTGCGAAAACACCCACGTTCGGGACCCATTAGAATATTTCCTTTGTTTTCCTTGAACCTTTAACTAAAAGCGGAACAAGAAGTGACCTAACTAGTCAAGAACAGCAAGAGCTCGGTCTTCCACTTAACTACCACAATATGCCTTGCTATACTACGCCCTATGGATTGAGTTGGACAAATTAACAAAGTAGTAGGCTAAGCAGGTCAAGAATTCCCTAATCGCTTTCATCATCGAAACCCATGCAAAAAGTAAAGTCAAGCAATGTGTACAACCCCAAATTCCTACAATTAACAACAAGAACCTTCCCGACAAGTGAAATGATATCAACGAAAATCAAACTAAAAATAAAAACTAACTAAAAACAAATAACGAATAATCAAATAAACTAAATTAATGACAAGCCGTTCCCCGGCAACGGGGCCAAAAACTTGATGTGCACAAAAGTACCCACTAATTTTAATATTTATAACCTAACAAACTTAGACTATCTATGCACTTATAGGCAGTGTACCTAGTCAGATTACAGTACAGCTTAGGTAAGTCGGGTGTCGATCACAGGGAACGGTGGATTAATTTAATATATTTGATTATAGGTTACAGGTCACACGAAAATAATAAAGAAAATGGTTTAATAAATCTCAAACTAGCAATTAACAACTCTCGATAAACTAACATGAAAACAAATCTCTTCAGGTACTTTGGTTTAGATAAATTACACCTTAAAAACATAGACAATTGCATACACAAATTCATTTATTCATGTTCGCCGATTCCTAAAATGATTAGATTCGCGTTCACTATAACTAATCTTTTAGCAAACAGGTCAATTTAAACAGTGATCAGTTGATTAAACTAACATGCTTCCTAGTGTTCAGTTCGTATCAAGCAAGACTTGTAAATATAGTTAATCGAATTACTAATTCAATTTAACCTCTTGTTGATGGTCATCAAATAAGGCTCACACATTAACTTACTTATTCCCAAGTTAATCCTAGTTTCACCTTCGTTATTCCTAGACTTATAATCTCGATGGTCATCAAAATCATAAGAGACAAGCAATCAAGCAGGTGTTCACACAACTCAATTCACTTAACAATTAACAGCAAATAATCATCATTAATACGTAAGGATCTTTTAACAAGCTTGGCAAGATAAATTAAACACAAACAAACTATTTAATATAGCAATTAGTCTAATAATCAAAGCTTCATTCAATCATAAACACAAAGTAAAAGGTTTTTACACCCAAATCAGAAACTAAATACAGAATAGTAACACAATGGAATGTTAAACATGGTCACGTTAGCAACCCATATGATTACCGACACGTATCCGCTCTCCAACACTTCCGATCTCCGCTCCCATTAGCTTAACGGCCTTCCGGCCGCCTTCTAGACCCTCAAAACGGCTTAACAGAAGTTTAATATCGACTAAATTAAGTTGGAAGTCGAATCCCCCCTTTCTGGTTAGCTGAAAATCGACTTTTATCACCTTTGTAGCCGACTTACGTACGTTGGGCGTAAGTCGGATTACGCTGGGTGTACTGAAGATTTCTACGCGATTGAACTTATTCGAGGCCAGCCATTACGCGAGGCGTAACCTAGAATTACGCTGGGCGTAATATGATTTTGGTCGCTACGCTTAGCGTACAGGTGTATTACGCGGGGCGTAATTGGTCTAATCCAGCATTTTTAATTTCTTTTAGCTTCTAAGCCCAGTTTCCGCTTCAGTATTTTTCTTTTGTGCTTTATCGTCAACAAATAGCTGCAAATCATAATTCAAAGCATTATGAGTACTTTTTAGTTCTAAAAGAGAATAATAAAGGCCAAAATATTAAGATATAATGCATAAAAATATATATAAAAATACACATATCAGTTTATCTGTTTCTTTTATCCTAAGAGGGTATAAGCGATATCAGGGCCCCTCGATGATTTGGTTTGACTTATGTGTCGAGCCCGATCAGGACTTAATTGATGTGTTCAATTAAGTTCTATTTCAAACGAATCATAGATCGAGAAACAAACTGCTGGACAATACGCATGACTATGTTCCATGTAATTGTGTAACATCCGGATATCCAGGTATGGGAATTTGAGTATTCTATATTGGGAATGAGGAGACTCGGCGAGTTGACGCCTCAACTCGTCGAGTAGGATTGCATTTTGGGGACCATTTTAATGAAGGGACTCGACGAGTCGGGTATTTGGACTCGCCGAGTCGTCGCTGTCAAAGAAAACCCTAATTGTCCGGGTTTGGGACCTATTTAAAGGCCCTTATGGCCTTCAGTGGCGGCCACCTACACCTTTGAGAGACTCCTATCAAACCAGAGAGCCGAGAGAGTGAAGAAGAGCCATTTTGGAGCATTCTTGAGGTGGTTGTGCAATGGAGTACTCATTTCCAGCAAAGGGAGGTCAAGGGGGTGTCGATTCAGAGCTTCTGAGCTTGCATCTTCACCATGGAGGTATCAAATCATTCTCCCTTTTCTGTTTTGGGTAAGATTGGTGATTTTAGGGTTTTCTAGCTTCTTTCATGGCATGATTTGTGGAGTATAGTGTCCCATTGAGTGTGAAGCCATAGATCTGGACCCAAAGAGGTCCAGAGAGTCCCTTCCATCCTGCTTTATGCATTCTATTTGGAGTTTTGAGCTAGGGTTGTTATGTAATGAAGGGTTTCACCTAAATGAGCTTGTAGAACCTTGCATGAGTGCCCAAGGTTCGACCTTTTCATGGTTATTGGCTTTGAGGGAGTTAGATCTATGGTTTGGTGACGCAGATCAGATCTCAGAAGGTCAGATGAGGGTTGTCATGGGAGCAACTCGCCGAGTCCATAGGCAGACTCGACGAGTTGAGTCGGGGTTGCCCCGCGATTCGTTTCCGAGTAACTCGACGAGTGGAGAGGGAACTCGTCGTGTCTAAGAGGTTTAAAAAGGATTTAGAGAACCCGTATGGACTCGCCGAGTCACTCTTGTGTACTCGCCGAGTCTGGTCAGTGTCGACCATTGGCTGGAGTTGTCTTATGTTGACTTTGGGAGTTTTGGTCAACAGAGGTAATAGAGGTCAGGGAGGGGTAAAATGGTCTTTTACCCATTACTCGACTACAGAGGGAAAGAGTAATCGCCGGTTAATTAGAATTGGGACTTCGAGTATTAATTAGAGATAATTGCCATATGTGTTAGGCGGTGGCGAGTCCGAGGTTCGCATGTGCAGATAATTGCTTTCTGATTGCCAGGTGAGTCTTCTCACTATACTTTACCTTGAGTAGGTAACCAGAGTTATGTGACAGATTATTTATATGTTGTGTATGTTATGTGTTGTACTGCATTATTTCTATGTGATTTATGATGTGCATGTTTACAGAGTTAGAACCGGAAGGTTCATAGAGTAGGGTCCACGGACCCACAAAGTTATAGCCTCGAGTGGCTAATATGTGTTATGTGTAGTATTTTGGGGAACTCCCTAAGCTTCGTGCTTACAGTGTTTTGTGTTATGTGTTTCAGGTTTCTCTGAGGATCACAGGACGGCACCGGCTCGATTGTACACACTAGAGAAAGAGTCATGTTTTGAGGATCCTGGTTTATTATGCAAGTGAAAATGGAGTTATGTTTTGTAATTCGATTATGAATGAGATTTTAAACAAAGTGTTTTTTTAAGAATTAAACGATTATTTTTAAATGAAAAATTGTTTTGAAATTTTCGGTGTTACAAGTTCGTATCAGAGCCTTGGTTTGATGGATTCGGATGCGCCTTCGGGTAAATATGGACTCAAACTGAGGAAGTAAGAAAAGTTTTCAATGAAATAATTTTCTAAAGCGAATAAGAGTTCAAAGAGAAAGCGACAAAGAGCAGTGTGTACAATCAGCCAGAGCCCGAACGGTGATTTCCCAAAATACCCTTACTTTTGTTTTATGAGATATTTATGATGCACTTTATGTGATATTATTGCATGCTAGAGACAGGCTAGGTATTCCATATATTAGGACTAGAGTGGCTTGATTTGTGATGCCTTAGCCTAGGAATTGCTGTTATATGCGATGTGCTTTTGAGTATGTGATGAGTGAGAATATTTAGTCGGAATCCTTTAGGGGATTCGAGTAGAGGAGTAATCTAGGGGAGATACCTAGATAAGTACCGTGGTACTTAGCGAAAGAGTAATTAGAACCCGCGAGGGGAAGAGTTGTTGAGTTCGGTGGTACTTTCGAGGATGAGCAGAGCAAGCAGAGTTATCACCCATAGTGAGTTATATATATATATATATATATATATATATATATATATATATATATATATATATATATATATATATTCTTCGATGCTCGAATGCTGCTTGCTTCGTGCTTTGTGGAACTCTCGATGATGGGAGTCAGCTACCAAGAGAATATGACGATATTCAGGAGGTAGATGGCTGGCATCATTAGGAGCTCTTCAGCAGCTGATGGCAGAGAAGTGTGGGAATCTAGGAAGAGCCTAGGGAGTAACTTTAGCCAGATAAGTGTGCTGGCAGAGTAGAGAATTTCGCTGGGGAGCGAGCGCGCGGCGGAATTGGTGAACGAGAAGGTCGAGCAGCTACTTAGGAGCTCCGGGATAGTCCGTGTGGAAAGTATGGGTAGATGTGGCAGGTAGTATGGGTCCATACTACTGAAAGCAGAGGACCCATACTTGATACAGGTAGTATTCTGATGGTTCTAATGAGCGTATTGAGGAGTGATGTTATGGTTCGAGTACCATACATCAAAGCGGATTGAGGGGTGATGTTATGGTTCGAGTACCATACATCGGAGCAGATGGAGGAGTGATGCTATGGTTCGAGTACCATACATCGGAGCAGATTGAGGAGTGATGTGATGGTTCGAGTACCATACATCGGAGCAGATTGAGGAGTGATGTGATGGTTCAAGTACCATACATCGGAGCGGATTGAGGAGTGATGTTATGGTTCAAGTACCATACATCGGAGCAGATGGAAGAGTGATGCTATGGTTCGAGTACCATACATCGGAGCAGATTGAGGAGTGATGTGATGGTTTGAGTACCATACATCGGAGCAGATGGAGGAGTGATGCTATGGTTCGAGTACCATACATCGGAGCGGATTGAGGAGTGATGTTATGGTTCGAGTACCATACATCGGAGCGGATTAAGGAGTGATGTTATGGTTCGAGTACCATACATCGGAGCAGATGGAAGAGTGATGCTATGGTTCGAGTACCATACATCGAAGCAGATTGAGGAGTGATGTTATGGTTCGAGTACCATACTTCGGAGCAGATGGAGGATTGATGCTATGGTTCGAGTACCATACACTGGAGAATATTGAGAAGAGATGTCATGGGATGGGTACCATGGTTCGTAGTGAATGATGCTTGTGGTTCTCCGGTTATCCGATCACGATTGAGGAGGTAGAGATTGGACGCTATGGGTTTTAGGCATGTAGGCCATGATTGAGTTCGAAGAGGCGTCCCTTGAGAGGGAGGTCGAGAGCCTTTCAGAGTATTTTGGTAAGGAGTCAGAGGGAGGGGAGAATTTCGGTCTGAGTTGAGCAATCAGTCGATAGAGGAGATGTCACCTTCTATAACCTGGGTGGTGCTAATTATGTTCGTGTGCGGAACATGAGAGGCGTGATGTTTAAGTTTTGGGTTTGGGGGTAACCCCTGCAGGTTGTCATCGATGATGATTTTCCATCAGAGTATCAGGTAGCATGTGTGCCGCGAGGCAGTGATTTATCATGAGCAGTTAGTCAGTTGGGTTGTTTGGTATTGGAGCAGTCATGACGAGAAGTTCATCTGAGGTTCAGAGTTATGAGATCGATTGATTTCCTTAAGGGGGATTATCGAGCGTTGCATAGCACTTTCCAGGGGCAGGTGCGTTATTGCTGGTGAAAATAGTTTGTGAGGTTATTGATGTGTCAGATAGTGATGGTTCGAACCCTAAGTGGGGGAGAACCGGGTGGTTTATTGAGAGAACCAGAGATTTGTGCAAGAGCGGTTAAGGGTTGGATAAAGAAACCTGCGGCTTGAATTCATGAGATCGGGGTCATTGGTAATCAAGGAAAGGTGCAGGGCGAGATAATGCATGTGTTATACGTCGGAGAGAAGGATGGGTGTCTCCACGGCGGGTGGTCAATGGTTAGGAATCTGGTGGTGGTCAGAGTCGTTTCAAGTGGAAGACTCGTAATGATGGTATGGGCAGTAGAGAACTTTTGAGTTGAATTGTGGGTAGAAGATTGTCGAGCAGCCAACTCCCGGGCTGGGATGTGTATTCTTGCTTGGATTTTGAGCAGTAGTGGAAAGGGTTTCGGAGGATCATCAGTGTGTTCTAAAGAGTTAGCGCCTTCCTTGTATTCCAATTGAGTGTTTGGATGCACTGAAGTTGCGCATTGAGCGAAATAGGGAATTATTATGGGATTCAGAGGAAATGTATTGTTGTATGTGTATGGTGCTGGGAGTAAGGGGATCAGTGGTAGAGGCAGGACATTGTGATGCTCTGTTAGGGTGTTTCCGCGTATAGCGTCCCGATTTCGGAGTTATTTAGAGTCTTGGGTTTAAGATGACTAGTGATGTGTCATGTATCCACGGTTCCAGTGGGAGCTCTTCATGTATTGTCATCAAGGAGGATTATTTAAGGAAGTGGATCTCCGCAGAGGTAGGTTATGTGTTATGGCGGTTGCCGCCAGAGTCTGTAATGCATATCGGGGCAAGTGTGTGTGTAACTATCTATGATAGTCTTCGGTGCATGAGTTAGTGAACATAGTGGGGCGTTGTAATGAGAATGAGAGTATAGGGTGAAGCTACGGGGAGCCGTAGTATTCGCCAGTCAGAGGGTGTTGTGATGCTACGGGGAGCCGTAGTACTCAAAAGTCAGAGAAAAAGAAAGAGAGAGAGAGAGAGAGAGAGAGAGAGAGAGAGAGAGTCGTGATGCTACGGGGAGCCATAGTATTCGCCAGTCAGAGGGTGTTGTGATGCTACGGGGAGCCGTAGTACTCACAAGTCAGAGGCAGGGAGTCGTGGTACTACGGGGAGCCGTAGTACTCACTAGTTAGTTGGCGTTGTGATACTACGGGGAGCCGTAGTACTCACTAGTCAGAGGCTGTCGTAATGTTGCGGGAAGCCATAGTACCCACTAGACGACAAGAGAGTGTGATGTTGGAATGTTCTCCGATAAGTGCATGATGCAGAAGAGTTTTAGGCTTGAGTAGCCCTAGTGTTGAGTTTTTGGAGCCTAGTGGTTAAACCGGGGCGAGACTGGGGTCTCCGTCTCTGTCGGGAGGGTCAGCGAGGCGCGCGGGAGAATATGCGTAGCAGACGCCAGAGGTTAGAGCTGAGTCGATCTTCGATTGGATTGTATTTTTATGAGGAAAAGGGAATTCCATGACTTGCGTGTCACTGGGCCGTGATAGTGGTCATGGGGAGGAAGTTAGTGAGATATTTTGGATCATGTTATATGTGACCTTTGGGGGTTCAGCTGTGGGGTCAAAAGCTGACCTAGTGCTCGGTATCGAAGATGAATATGAGAAATGAGCTAGAGATTACCATGGTGATGTCTATGGACACTTCAGAGCGAGCGAACGATTCAGACGCTCAAGGATAAGTTTCGGGCATGTGTATTAAATTTCGGGGGAAAATTGTGGCCTGTATTTGCCCTTGGCCGAGTTTTCCTACAACAACAGCCATCTATAGTGCATCAGTATGCCACCCTTTGAGCTGTTGTAGGGGAGGGGGTATCGGACCCCATTTGCTGGGGAGAGGTAGAGCAACATGTGATGGGAAGTACAGAGATCGTGCTTCAGACATCAGAGCAGATACAGCAGGTCAGACAGAGGTTGTTGACCGCTCAGAGTCGCCAGAAGAGTTATGCGGACAAGCGTCGGTCCGAGCTCGACTTTTTTTGGTCGGTGACTTTGTACTCCTAAAGGTCTCTCCTTGGAAAGGAGTGATCCGATTCAGGAAGAGGGGCAAGTTGGGGCCCCGATATATCGGTCCTTTTCGGGTGATCGCGAGGGTAGGCAGGGTAGCCTACCGGTTGGAGCTACCTGCAGAGCTAGGTCAGATCCATGACACCTTCCATGTGTCGCAGCTGCGAAAGTGTATAGCCGAGGAGTCGACAGTAGTGCCATTAAAGGATATTCAGGTGGATGTGGGCCTGAACTACGTTGAGAGACCGGTGGCCATTCGGGATCGAAAGATCAAGGTTCTGAGGTAGTATGTTGGCCTGAACTACCAACCATGCTCCACCGCAGTAAGCATGCCATACGTTATGGTTTCACCGCATGGTCTACCCCTTCAAAGGTAGTATGTTGTGCATAAAATTGTGTCAAGTGGTGGGTGCGGTAAGTTGTGCTATGACACCCACCAGCCTAAGGGCCAAAACAAAATAAAGGAGCAGCCTCCAATTAAGCGCATGGATCCCAACGTGGCTGGAGTTTTTCTTTGCCTGCCAATTTAAAAAATCCAACCATTTGCTAATGGGTGTTACCAAACCTACGTCTTTCTCTCTCTCTCTCTCAAATTTCATTTTAAGAACCCAACTGTGTCTATACACCAACCATTTTTTAGTACCATTTCTTCGGTTTCAATCACTAAGGTGTTGTTTGTTTTTTGGAAAAAATCTCTTCAGACCTCTTATTGCTGCACGACGCAGCACACGCGCAACACTTATTATCTCGTAGTTATTTGTTTTTCAGAAGCATTCGGATTAAAAAACCTATGCACGTGTTCTTCTTGGCACAACACTTGTTTTGCCTCTTCCTACCTCTTCCAACATCTACTTCTTCTTTCTTGCTAAAATATTAATTATATATTTCTAAAATCTTATTTCACATTATTTTTTTCGTTTTTTTATTTTTATTTTTATTCTTGTTGAATTTTTTATATTGAATAATAATAATTTGTTAATGAAATATCATTATTTTATGCTAAAATATGATTATTTTTTGTTAAAATATCATTATTTTTGCTGAAATATCATAAATTGTTGCCAAAATGTGATACATTATTAAATTTCCAGTATTAAAAATCTATTTTCGGATTATAAAATCAGTTTATTTTAATTTTTTAATATTTACAGCAGAATGTAGATGTTAAAAAACACAAGCACACTTCTTATTATAGTCTGCAGCTGTTTGGTCCACCTCTTCTACTGCAGAGGGTTGCAGAAATGATAGCAGACTTAATGAATTTTTACTTCAAAAAAAAAAAGAGCACCTAAATCATCTTAAGACACTTCTCAACATATTTCAATACAAGTTTTAGAAAAATATATTACTCCACAGTACTGTTTCGAATAGTTTAAAATTTTAACATGTCGAAATTGAAAATTTTGGTTATCAAGTTTAGATACATGAATCAATTGAAAATTTTCATTTTAGTTGTAGAACATCGGCAAAATGTCAACGAAGATTAACTTGTTGAACAAATCATAAAAGAAGCCGAAGCCCTAGAACTAGAAACTTGTATGAATCTGAAAAACCTCGGAGGAGATCTTCAGACTCTTTTTCTTTGAGTATTTTTTTCTTAGAGGACGAACTGCCTCACCCCATTAAGCTTCTAATTTACTAATGATTTCACATGCAATCAAAATACATAAACAACAAAAAGGCAAAACGAAAAGAGGGAAAATTTCAGGATCACTGAAAAGATATTGTAATTGTATATGTGATGAATCGATCAAATTAGCAGATTGCAACAGCCATTGAAGCCAAATATCTCAATCTCTCACGATGCTCTGTAGAGACACCAAACCACCAATAAGGGTAAGAGAAGGGGACCGAGCAAAGTGTATCTAAAGTCGCCTCTCAGATTTCTATTTGGTTCCCACATGAAGACTTTGGTTTAAATAGGCTTTTGATCTTGGGTGCTTTATCCAATCGATATCAAAATTGTAGATGGAGCCGATACTCCATGACAGTGGCGGTTTGAGTCGTTTGACTAGAGATGGAGTTTGCAGGAAAATTATTATGGGTTTTCTTTGGCTTAAAGAAAACCCAAAACTTATTTGAACAGAATGAGGGAAAACTTACTTTTAAAGAGTGGAATGGTTATGAAGAAGAGATGTGTATGTGTGAGAGTGTGTGATAGAGCAGGAGTAGACGTGGGTTTTGAAAAACAAAAGATGGAGGTTTCTCTTTCTTCAATAATTATAATTAAAATAAGTGTATAAATGTCGATAAATATAATTATGAGTTGAAGGATAAAAAGTTAATGTGTATTTTCTCTTCCTGTGCTAATCTTTCCCTATTTATGCAATATTTTATATTTTCTCTTTCTTCGGTAACTATAATTAAAACAAAGGTATAAATATCAATAAATATAATTATGAGTTCAAGGATAAAAAGTTAATATGGATTTATCAGCTCCCTTTGCTAATCTTTCAATGTTTATGCAATATTTTATTCCTCCGCTATGAATGGCTAATCTTTCCCTGTTTATGCAATATTTTATACCTCCCATATGAATGGATATTAGCTTTTGATTGATGAAGTATATCCAGAAAAAGCAATAAAGAAAGCCCCATTATCAATTAACAATTTCCCATGTAGATGCATGTTCTCTAGGGGTGTTCATGGTCCGGTTTGAAACGTGAAACCGGCCAAACCGGTCATCGATTTGGTTTTACGGTTTGTATTTTTCTTTACGGTTTAGCTTGCGGTTTTGAACTTTTCAAACTGTATTGAACGGTTTGGCTTACGGTTTTTAAGATTTCAATCCGTATAAAAACCGGACCGGACCGTAGGATTTGTATATATATAAATTATTTTATATATATATAATTAATTTTTATTGTATTATATATTAATTTTTATATACAAATAATAAATTTAAAAACCCACATTATATTGAATAATTACAGCCCAATATTGAACTCGGCCAGTAGTCCACCTCCAGGCTCCAGCTCCAAGCAATCGTTCAACGGTGATTCACTGATTAACTTGCCCTAATCGACTAATCGAGTAATCGCAAATCGCAAAGAGCCAAATACGCAGACTCGGTTTCCACTTTCCAGTTGCCACACCAGTGCACCACTCGTTTTCCCTCTGAGGCTCCGACTTACAGGCCAACAGCTCATCGCCTACCCTGCAGCAGCTCCAATTCTACCTCTCGTTTCTCTATCGTTGGCTACTTGGCTGGATTGTTACTCTGATAAGGTATGGTGTGTTCTTAATCAACTGAACTGATTTGTTTATCATCCATCTATACCTGATTTCTATCCATCCATCACCTCTCCTATCATTGTGCGTTTGATTTTTTTAACAGAAGCTAACATCGGACGAAACAAAAGTAGAAAGTAGTTGTTGATTATTTATTTCTTTCTAAACCTGTTGCTAACTGCTTGGCTCCAACTACATGCCTCCCTGCACTCCGATTGTTGCTCCAATAAGGTCCGTTTGGCGATTCTAACTCCGATAGTGCGTTTGATTTTTTTTAACAGTAGCAAACATCGTATGAAACCTGTTGATTTTTTATTTCTTTCTAAAACCTGTTGCTAACTGCTAAGACTCATCATCTCTTAATCTTTTTCTTTCAGGTCCTTACATGTGCGTTTGATTTTTTTTAACAAAAGCAAACCTAGGATGAAACCTGTTGATTTTTTATTTCTTTCTAAACCTGTTGCTAACTTCTAAGACTCATCATCTCTTAATCTGATTTCAGTTAGTCCACAATTTTGAATTCTGCTTGCACTTTTTTCTTTCAGGTCCTTACATGGATAAAGATAACATCAATATTCCAAGTAGTGAACCTGTGAACATCATTGATGCTAATGATGATATGGAAGAGATTGATGTAGATGATGATGTTCATGTGGAGCAAAATGGAGGTGCTACTGATAAGAACCAAGGAAGGGGACGAAAACAGTCTATTGTTTGGAAACACTTCAAAAAACCAGATCCAGTTCCACCTGAAGGAGCACGAACCGCATGTATTCACTGTAAGAAAAGCTATGTGTATGAACCAAGTCAGAATGGTACTAGTGCTATGTCAAACCATTTGAGAAATTTATGCAAGTTTGATCCACTTAAATGTCAAGTAGATAAAAAACAAACAACTATAAATTTTGTTGGAAAGGGTACGGATGGAAAGTTACAATGTGGTCGTTTTACAAAGGAATTGGGTAAACAAGCTGTTGCTAAAATGATTATTATTGATGAACTACCATTTAGCTTTGTTGAAAAAGAAGGTTTTCGTTGTTTTTGTAGTGTAGTTTGACCCGACCTAGAGTTATCGAGTCGGATTACAATTGCTAGAGATATCTTATCATTATATGTGGATGAAAAGAATAAGTTGAAAGAACTTTTACGAAAATCTTCACAATCTGTTTGTCTTACAACTGATGCATGGACTTCATGTCAAAACATCAGTTATATGGTTTTAACAGTCCATTACATTGATGGAGAATGGAATTTGCAAAAAAGGATTTTGAAATTTGAAGTTATTTCAAATCATAAGGGTGACATAATTGGTAAAATGGTTGAGAGTTGTCTAACTACATGGGGTATTGAGTAGGTTTTTACAATCACCGTGGATAATGCGAGCTCTAAAGATACAACTATTTCCTTTCTAAAAAAGAAAATACAAAATTGGGGACATGCGGTTTTAGATGCTCAATACTTGCATATGCGTTGTTGTGCTCATGTGTTAAACTTGATTGTGTGTGATGGGTTAAAAGATTATGATCCTGCAATTCAAGTTATTAGAAATGTTGTGAGGTATGTTAGATCCTCACCTTCAAGGTTGGCTAAGTTCAAGGAATGTGTGAAGATAGAAAAGTTAAATGTTACTGGAACTGTATGTTTAGATGTTTCCACTAGGTGGAATTCAACTTACTTGATGTTAGAGTCAGCTTTGAAGTATAGAAAAGCATTTAATAGGTTGGAAGAAGATGGACACTATGCAAGGTTTTTTAATGTGGGTCCTAGTAGCTTGTTGAATGAAGTAGATGCAAAGAAAAAGTATGATGTCACTAGAGTCGGGCCACCTAGTGATATTGATTAGGATGTTGCACAAGCATTTATGATTTTTCTTAAGGTTTTTTATGAAGTGACAAATCGGTTTTCGGGGTCTTTGTATGTAACTTCGAGTGCTTACTTTCATGATATGTGTTCATTGCATAGCCATGATGAATGCATTGAAAGTGATGATTGGCTGGTGAGTTCGATGGCTATGAATATGAAGGCAAAGTATGATAAATATTGGGGAAATGCAGAAAAGATGAATCCTTTATTGTATGTAGCAGTTGTTCTTGATCCTCGATACAAGTTAAAATATGTCAATTAGAGTTTGGAAGAAATGTACCCTATTGGTGATATTGCATGTGACTTGAAAAAGAAGTTAAAAGCCACTTTGACTCGACTTTATGACTTTTATTTGGAAAAAGATCCTATGCATGCCAGAAGTTCTTCTTCAAACAAGAATCATAACAAAAGAAAAGTTAATGAGAATCTTGGCATACAAGAGAAGCGTATGCTAAAATATAAGGCACATTTGGAAGATGAAAAAACAGGATAAGTGAGTGAGCTTGAAAGATATTTGTCAGATAACCAAGAGCCAAGCTATGAGTCATTTGACTTGTTGGATTGGTGGAAGACAAATGGAGCAAAATATAAGATTTTAGGAAAAATTGCACGGGATGTCTTGGCTGTTCCCAGTTTCCACAGTTGCGTCGGAATCCGCATTTAGCACCGGGGGTAGAGTTTTGGATTCATTTAGGAGTAGTCTTTCTCCTAAAACAGTGCAAGCGCTTATATGCACACAAAATTGGATTCGGGGTGTGTTTAACAAAAATGCAAAAGTTGGTTATGAAGATGTGTTGAAAGAAATTGAAGACCTTGATGAAATTGAAAATGGTAAGTTTTAAATTTTCAAAAGTTATATATTTTCTCCTACTTATTATTTCTAAATTCTAACAAAATATAACTTGTATTTTAGATTTTGCAAGCAAACTTAATATTTACACTGACAATATCGAATGAAAGGTATATTTCTTCTCTTGGTTTTATATTGAATTTTTGGTGTGATGTTTTAATATTGACTTTTTTGGACAGCAAAAGCTTATGAATTGGATAAAATTTTGGAAGTAGATAGCATTTTGGAAGTGATCTTGCTGATAATGCTTTTTGGATAATAGTTTTGTTGTTTTGGACAGCTTAGTAGGATGTGTGTATTAGTCTAATATTTGATGTAATGGAACAATATTTTATATTTTCATTTACTGCTTTTTATTTGTTGTTTTGGACAACATTTTTGGTAGTTTTCTTACTGTTTTTGACAATTTTACTATTGCAGTATTTTCAACAAACAGTGCAGTTTTTTTTACTACATTAGATAGAATTTTGAATGTTTTAATACCTTAAATGGTACAGTTTTTTATTTAATTGTTTTAATACCTTTAATAGTGCAATTTTTTATTGTTTTAATACCTCTAATATTGTAGCTTTAATATTACCTAGAATTTTTACTGTTTTAATACATGTAATAGTGCAGTTTTTTTAACTAAATTAGTTTAATGGACTCGACTAAAATGGGCCTAAAAAGCCCAAACCGTGAAACTAAACCGGAGCCAAACCGTTAGTAACGGTTTTGTTTGGTTCGATTTTAAATTTTCAATGGTTCGACTTTGGATTTTGCTTGACAAAAACCATTAGTAACGGTTTGGCTCCGTTTTGACCTAAAAACCGAAAAAACTGGACAGTGAACACCCCTAATGTTCTCCACAAAGAATTAAATTGGAATGGAGTGTGGGCAGTGGCGAGTCTAGAATAGAAATTCAAGTGGTTTACCGACGAGGGTCGGTACAAGAAAAAAATCGGGTTTACTCAGAAAAATAACCAATTCCACATGTATAAAAACTAATGGTGAGAGGATAGAGCCCAAACCGATCAACCTTAATTTTTTTTTTATTAAAATCAACTTAAATTTAAAATAAAGCTGATTTGTTAATTATTATTCACATATCTAAAAGTCAGTAATAAAAAAATATATGTGAGTAAAGGTTTTTCTTTAAAGAAAAAATGATATGAAAATATATTTAAAAGTAAATAAAATAAAAAAGAAATTAACAAAATAGATATAAATTCACGATCAAATTGGAGATGATTTATGAGTGGGTTCCCCCAAAACAGCAAAAGTCAATAAATTAGATATATGTTTGTTATTATTATCAAAATAATAACCTTAATGGAATTGGAAACTTAAGTAGAAAAAACCTATTATTCCTAAATAATTTGAATCTTGGTTCTATTGCTTCACCTATGTTTCAACAATTGATTTTTTTTACAAACAAAATCTCTCTCTCTCTCTATATCTCTCTCTCTCTCTCTTAGAAAAAAATCGGGTTTACTCAGAAAAATAACCAATTCCACAGGTATAAAAACTGATGGTGAGAGGACTGAGCCCAAACCGATCAACCTTAATTTTTTTTTTTATTAAAATCAACCTAAATTTAAAATAAAGCTGATTTGTTAATTATTATTCACATATCTAACAGTCATTAATAAAAAATATATATGTGAATAAAGGTTTTTCTTTAAAGAAAAAATGATATGAAAATATATTTAAAAGTAAATAAAAATAAAAAAGAAATTAACAAAATGGATATAAATTCACGATCAAATTGGAGATGATTTATGCGTGGGTTCCCCCAAAGCAGCAAAAGTCAATAAGGAGGTGTTTGACTTAGCTTCTTAAAGCCTAAAAGTTCTTTTTAAAAAAGTTACAAAAAGTCACGATTTTCTGACTTTTCCAAAAAGTTGATTTTCCTTATATAAAAACTCCAAAAGTAGCTTTTTAAAAATAGTTTACCAAACATTTTTGTTTTTTTTTCCAAAAAGAACTTTTAGCTGTAAAAAGCTAAGCCAAATACCCCTAAATAAGATATATATTTGTTTTTATTATAACTCAAAATAATAACTCACCTATGTTTCAACAATTGAGTTTTTTTACCAACTCTCTCTCTCTCTCTCTCTCTCTCTCTCTCTCTCTCTCTCTCTCTCTCTCTCTCTCTCTCTCTCTCTCTCTCTCTCTCTCTCTCTCTCTCTCTCTCTCTCTCTCTCTCTCTCTCTCTCTCTCTCTCACACACACACACACAGGTCCTTAAAAAAACCTTTAGGTGGTTGCTCAATGTCTTGGTATAGAATTTCTATTATTATTTAGAAAATTAGGTGGGTCATGTGACCCACCTTAGGCATGCATAAAGCCATAAACTCGCCACTGAGTGTAGGTGTTTTCAGTGTCTGTGTTTGTGTCTATGTAAACGATGAATGAACACAATGTCTTTGTATAAATGTCTGTGATAGATTCTCGAATAAGCAATAATAAATTTCTCGACAATATAATAAAACCCTATCATTCAATTCAGTATTGTGTGTCACTTTATATACTATATATATAAATTGTTTTCAAATGCACATGGCCTTTTGAGCTTCTACTCGTCTCTGCTCTCCCACAACAGTTTTTCTTTCCCTCTCACATGGTTTCTCTCTCCACATTCTCTCTCTATCTGATTATTTGAATTAAGTAAACTTGTTTTTGTTTTGTTTATTCATTGACTGAAGACTTCTAAGATACTTTCCAGATCTACAGTGAAAAAAAGGGGGTTACAGAGGCTGACAAGATGACATGAATCGCAAGGCCAGATGAATTTTTTCCCCCCAATCTCAACTTCTTTCGCCTTTCCGATCTAAGTGGCATTTTTCATTTCCAATTTGTGGATCACGTCAATGGTGAGTATTATGCTTCTCCAATTACATTTTCCCCTTCTGTTGACAAACTTCTCTCGGTCTTAATTTCATAAATTTCGATCTGCAGAAACATTTTGTTAGTTGCGTATAGACTTCATTGATGCTCAAAATCACAATTTCTTCAAAGTAAACAGACATCGATACTTTTTGCATTATTATTATTGTTCTAAAACGGTGAACGAGATGGAGGATGATCATGTTGAAGATACAGAGGTTGAAGTCCTCTCTTCAACGTGGCCTGAAGACATTAATGAAGCTGGAAAAAAGTTCAGTGTAGAAAAACCAGGACTCCATGAAGATATGTTAGAGGATGTTGCATTCATTGAAGAGCCTAGTATAGTTGACTTCACAAGGTTAGTAGAACTCACAAGTTACAGTGAAAAGGGGTCCTCACAGTTAGCTTACCTGGTAAAAAACTGGGAATATAAACAAGAAAATGCTGTGAGACTTTTGAGGGAAGAGCTTGAAAACTTGAGAAAACAACAACATGAAGTTAAGCTTAAAAATTTAGATATCTTTGAACAAAATCGTTTTGAAGGTGATAAACGTCCGGTTTCTGTGCTGGATGAAGGTTATGAAAATTTTCAAGATGTACCCGAGAAAATAAATGATGTTATTGCTGAAGATAAACGGGTAGAAATAGATGCTGAATATGATACAGTTATATATTGGAAGCAAAAGGCATTGCATTTGGGAAAATTGTTGGAAGAAAGTGTTGAGAGAGAACATATTCTTTTGGAGAAGTTGGAGGAAAGCATTGAGAATCTTGAAAAACAATCATCGCCTGTTGAAGAACTGTCCCAGATCTTGAAAAGAGCTGATAATTTTTTACATTTTGTTCTTCAAAATGCACCCGTTGTTATTGGCCATCAGGTAATTTGATTTCAAGCAAACCCTTTTTCTTTTTTTCCTTTTTTGCCCTTTTTACATTATGATTGTCATATCTCAGGACAATGAGTTGCGATATCGCTTCATTTATAATCATTTTCCAAGTTTACAAGAAGAGGTAATATGATCATCATCAAATTTTATAAATTCAAATTTATTGTTTGTTGTAAGTTCATAGATTTTTGAACCATGTCTTTTTTTTTCCTAATACTATGCACAGGATATAATCGGGAAAACAGATGAGGAAATATTCAAAGGTGGTGGTGTAAAGGAATCCCAAGACTTCAAAAGAGAAGTTCTTGAAAGAGGATTACCAGCAAAAAGAGAAATTACTTTTGAAAACGAATTATTTGGTGACAAAACATTTTTATTATATGTTGAACCTGTTTTCAGCAAAGATGGAGAAACAATTGGTGTTAATCACATGGGCATGGACATCACTGATCAGGTACGTTCTTTGTTTGGTCTATTATAGCATCCTACTTTTATCTTTTCTTATTACAACATTGTGCTTTGAAAAATCTACCCAATTCACTTTTATAATTTGATAGATTTTCAAAGTAATGAAAGTAGGATATGCTATTTCTTGTACTTAGTCACTTCTAATATATATATATATATATATATATATATATATATATATATATATATATATATATATATTTATCATGTGACAGGTTAGAAGGAGAGAAAAGATGGCAAAACTCCGGGAAGAAATAGCTGTGCAGAAGGCTAAAGAGGAAGAACTTAATAAAACCATTAATATTACAGGTTGGTAACTTTTCTTTCTCTTAAACCTTAAAATTTTTTCTATATATGAAAAAGTATTATCGAACATTTTGCCTAAATCAATTTCTTTTAGAGGAAACTATGAGAACGAAACAAATGTTGGCAACCATGTCACATGAGATAAGATCTCCATTATCTGTGGTCATTAGCATGGCAGAGATTTTATCAACTACAAAACTCGATAAGGATCAAAAACAACTCTTGGGTGTTATGTTATCTTCTGCTGATTTAGTTCTTCAACTTATAAATGACATTCTTGATCATTCCAAAGGCGAGTCAGGTTACTTTTCAACCCTTTATAATTGGTATTTTTTTTAAAGACTGATGTTTATACTGTGTAGTATTTAAAAGTTTAGATTATTTTCAGGAGTTATGAAGCTGGAAACTACAAAATTCAGGCCTAGAGAAGTAATCAATGATGTTCTTCAAACTGCTACTGCATCATTGAAAAAGAAGCTGATTTTGGAAGGACACGTAGCAGATGATGTCCCATTGGAGGTTTAATCTCTAATATCGATACAACTTGCTATAAAAAGAAAACATTTATGTTAACATTTGCTAAAACAATTTCAGATTATTGGTGATGTTCTATGGATTCGACAGATTCTCACCAACTTGATCAGGTATTTCTAACCAGGTCAAAATGGTCCATACACAACAAATTCTAAACTCATAAATTTTGTGCAGCAATGCTATTAAGTTTACTCACCAAGGGAAGGTCGAGATAAATCTATATGTAATATCAGATCCATATCCTCAACATGAACCGAAGAAGATAAACACAGATGACTCATCGATCTCAGCAAAAAACAATGGGCATGAGGAGAATGAACCTGACTCGCATGAAACGGTAGTCTGGATACGCTGTGATGTTAAAGATACAGGAATCGGAATACCAGGTACCTTTCAAATTCCAAATTTCTCATTTTCGTAGCTTCATGTTAACTATAATATTTTATTCATCGATTTGATCGATGTCAGAAACTGTATTGCCGAATTTATTCAAAAAATACACGCAAGCCAGTGCAAATACAGCTAGGAAATACGATGGGACTGGATTAGGTTTAGCGATCTGCAAACAATTGGTAATGATTCTGGATTCGGAATTGAAATCGAAATTGGAACGTGAGAAAAAAAAATTGGTTTTGACCTAAAATCCATGTGAATCGTGATTTATCGCAGGTTGAGCTGATGGGAGGTCATCTGACTGTATCGAGTAAAGAACATTGTGGATCTACATTTACTTTCGATTTACCTCATAAAGTTTCACATCCGTGGTTCAGATGATATGGCCGATAACGACGAGTCTGAAGATGACGATATCACTTGTGATGTCGGAGCAGAGAAGTCGAGAAACTAGAGCTCTTTGGTAACTGTTAAATATAGGTCGACTTTAACGAAAATTACGAAGGTTTGTTTCTAACTAGGGGTATTCCGCGTTTAGTTCTACTTTAATAAATTTGTTATTTGTTTACGTGTAGTGAAACTGAAAGCAGTAAGACAAACTTATGAAAATAAGTTGCTGTTCCTTACATTTAATCAATCATAATATGAAAGTTGTTATTTGTTTAGTGTTTACTCAAGTTGTATTAAAAAATTCCGATAATTAATTATTTAAAGATTTTAAAATTAAAGGCTAAATGCAAGCTAAAGCAAAAGTTAAGGGAACTACATTTTTTCTATTTGAAACTGTGAGAAACACTTGCTAACACACTGTATCATCTGTAAACCGTATGTCTATATTAATAGCCAGTTTTCTCTTAGATAAACTTGTAAAGTAAAAACTCAAAAAGGTAGCTAAAAGATGCAACTAAAAGGAATTCAAAGTGGGAAGGTCCAGGATCCAACTAAACTAAAAGAAAATCGAAGAGAGCACCTCAAAACCCATCAACCTTCCCCATGAAAATACAACTCCAATCTTTTTTATTCGAAAGAGCTCTTGCACATAAATAGAAATGTTTCAAATACAACTCGTTGGAAGTGGAGAAAACCCTCTGGATATACCCATGAAAGTTGATTTGTCTACCTGTGGAGAAGCATATGCAAAAATCAGGAACATGTGAGTTTCTGCTTACACTTGTCTGCATTTGAAAGTTTAAACAAAAATCAAAATGATAATTTTTTAGACACGTAAATCTTGAACATTCATTTTACTAGAACATCATTTCGTTCTAAACCATATTTTCTGTCTCAATACTTGAATTCCCAAGTAGTATTTCACAACTAGATTATATTCATCAACAATAAGACTTTCTGATATTGGGACAAGAACTTATCATATATGATATACATGCTTATGCTGGGATAATCTCTGTTGTTTACCTTCATATTAATTTTATAAAGAAAGATGAGCTATTAAAGTTAACAACTCCCAATAAAAGCCAAAGTTAAATGGAAAAGAGTAAAAATTGTTGCAACCTCAACATCTTGGAACAGCAGATGGTCTCCTCTGCTTTTGTTCTGTTTTTAAGTCTAATCTCAAAAACAGAGACTAGATAATAAATCAAAATCGACCTATCTTTCAGATTTTTCAATACTTGAATACCCAAGTAGGAAAGAAAAATCTATTATTTAATTTTTCATATATTAATAAATAAACTACAAGAGGTCAAAGACAAAGGAAGGGTTTACCTTCATATTAATTTTATAATTCCTGGGGGATATGGGAGATAAGGGGCCTCTTCTAATAATCTTCCTTGGGCATCTTTGGGCAGTTATCAATAGCAAGATGCTGGAGAGAGGCGAGTTGAGGTGTTGCAATCCCATTGAGAACTGCTTTAAACTTCTGAAATTGGCCTACCAAATTTCAGAAAGCAAAGATTAGAGTTACTAAAGTTAAATTACAAATAAATGTCAAAAGTCATATGTAAAAGAGTACAAATTATTGTGACTTCAACATCTCACAACAGCAGATGGTCTCCTCTGTTTTTGTACTTTTATAAGTCTAAATCTCAAAAACAGAGACTACAGACAGAATAAATCAAAATCAACCTATTTAATGAAACTTTCATTTTCTTACACCATGTGACATACAATATGTGGTAAACTGCTAATCGGTTTTGTTAGTATTATCCATTCGTTAGATGGATCATTAAATAAAGAACATATTAATTGACATTTTCAAATGGATAAAGTGATACGTAGCTATCAGGAAATACATTATTCTAAAAATCTCATGTACGTGAAGCGATTCATTATTTGAACATATTCATAATTTGTTTGTTTCTACTTTTCAATCATTATTACAAAGATGTCAAAATCTAACTTCTACAACTTTATCAAATAATACAAACTCGACGATCAATACTAATTCACAAATTATGTTAGGATTTTGAATCTTTTGTTTTTATTAAAAAATTGAGGTATTTACACAACTTCAATCATATTCAATAACAAGAAAACAAAAAAGAAGCACTTGCACGTCCATGTTAACAACCATATATTGACATGCAAACATATTTTTTATTATATAAATGTTTATGTTGATATAATATTTGCATTTTCCTGATTGAATGAAAGCAAAATCAATTATTATTTTTATAATTTATCAAAGGCAGAGGGAGAAGCATACCTTCGTATTAAGTTTGTAACTGTTTAGAATATGAAGGTGAGGGGGATAAGGGATATGAGGGGCCAGTAGGAGCCTCTTTTACTACTCCTTTCTTTCAGATGTGGGCATCCATAGATTTCCAAACTCAAAAGTGAAGGCAGCAACATTTCTGGTAGATCTATCATCTTTGGGCAGTTCTTAATGAAGAGATGCCGGAGAGAGGTGAGGTTTTGGAGTCCCATTGAAACTGATTCCACTTTCTCAAATCCTCTTATGTGAAGAGTAGTAAGAGTTGAAGGAAATAGATAGGACAGCTGACTGAAATTACTCACATCTTCCGACTGTCCACCTATTAAAGATAGATTCAAAAGTGAGGTTGGAAAAGTCTGTGGGCCCCACTTTGAAATGAGCTTCTTTAACCCCCCCAATTCTAAGGGAACACAATTTTGGAGGCCAAAGCCCACCTGAAAAGGAAGCATCCATACTTTGACAATATGTTATTGACAAATGAATTAACACATTGAGTTTCGGCAACTCGTGGTCAGGAAATGAATCCATATATGGACAATTGCTAATGTAGAGATCCCTGAGGTGATTGAAGTAACCCAATTCAGTGATCGATTTCAGATTTGGCCAATTAAATATGAATACAGATTCAAGCATCAGTATGCTTGAGTTTATCAGAGACTTTTCTCGTCCTCCTAGCAACTCCTTTTCCAACAAATTATCACAATTCTGGATGGAAAGTGACTTGAGGCTATCTGGACAGCTGCAATGCTCCAAGTTGTCACAACCCAATAAGGTCAAGCTCATAAGAGATGTTAGGTTGCTCCCACAATTATCCTCCTCTTTCTCTCCTAAACTCACCAAATTCGAACAACCAGCTACATCCAACTTCCTTAAATTCACAAGAACCTTACTTGCCTCTGCTTCTGATTCCCACAAGTATCTTATCTCATCACACTCTCTGACGCTTACTTCTTCAACTTCCCCAAGATACTCTATAACACCTCCCCACACCTGATCATTAAGTCCTGAAATACAACTTATCTCCAACTTGGTGACTGATGAAGCTACACGAACCAGACTTCCTAACATTTCATGACTGCACCAACCTATCCTTAATACCCTCAGTGAAGGTAATGCTTCAAGTGAGCCTCTAACCAAATTAGGACAACTTTCAATACGAAGCTCTTGAAGGCATGGAAATGCTGTATCCACAAGTACCCCATTATTATTGGTTGACCATGCCTCCCACCCTTTCATATCTTTGAAACGTAAAGTTTCAAGTGATGGGAATGCAAGACCGGTCCCAAGTGACTCCGGACCCACAACTTTTACCTCATTCATCCCTCCAATATACAACTCCTTAAGTAATAGTAACTGCCCAAGTGGCGGTAGAGATGTACACTTTTTACAACCACTTATCGACACATCAACCAACCAATGAAACAAGGAATCCCCAACCCAACTTGGAAACTCTATACCTCCATATGACTTAATTTTAAGCTTTTTTAGATAATCACTACAAGGCTTCAGCAGATTCAGGATCTCCTTTTCAAGTGTTTATTTCCGAGAACCATCAAATTCATCACTCCATTCCAACTCTAACTCACTTGGCCTCTTTTCAGATAAGTTCACTTCATGTGCATGCATTGAGCCTTGCAGTTTTTCCAGCCCCTTAACAGAAATTTTCCATTGGAGATTCTTTAAATCTTTATGCTCAATTATTGAAAATCCATTGCCTCCTTCAATAACCATCCCATAAAGAGTTTGTAGACTTTTCAACTCAAGAATCCCTAAGGGCATCTTCCTCAAACATGGAGTATCCCTCATGTCAAAATGCCGCAAATTTTTAAGATTTGAGAAGCTTTCGGGCAACTTTTCCAAACCGTAACAGCCAGCAACTATCAACGTCTGTAAATTATAAAGGTTGCTGACATTATCGGGTAAATGTTTGATGTTAGTTCCAGATAAATTAAGATAACGCAAGTGCGTCAAACTACCAATAGATTCAGGTAACTCGTTTATTCTAAGTTGACACAAACTGAGGACCCTTAACAAAGGTAACTCTTGAAGTAAGTCATCAAGGACCTTATTTGATAAGTAAAATGTGAACCAACTTTCTTTTTTCCCAGCATACACTGCTAAGAATGTTCTCAAATTTCTAGCACCTTTGAATGCCTCAAACCTTTTGTAAACCATGTACTTCTCACAAACAAATGAGAAATGGCGGTGCTTCTCCAAAGCTTCCTTCCTAAATTCCCTCTTCATCTCAATGTCTAACCTTGAAAAAAAATCTCCTGCCACAGATGTTGCCAAGTCATTCATGATATCATGCATCACAAACAATGATTTGTCATCAGGTGCATGTTGAAAAAATGACCTTGACAGCAGCGCTTCAAAACCTTCAAGACCCAAGCGTTCCATTGACTTGCTGGTGGTTGATCGGTGCAAAAACCCTTCTGCCATCCACAACAGAATCAACTCCTCCTTATCAAACACATAATCTTTTGGGAACAAGGAGCAGTATGCAAACAACTGCTTCAAAGAGGCAGAAAGATCATTGTAGCTTAGTTTAAGAGCTGGAACAATCTCATCTCCCTTTACTGACTCCCATATTTTATTATTCGACAACTCCTTCCATTCTTCCTCGTCTGTTTTGTCCTCAACAACCTCCCAAGTGCGATCAAAGCCAATGGCAAACCAGCACATTTTTCAACAATGCCTTCGCCATGTGGTCTAAGTGTTGGATGTGAATCGAAGTTACCTTCACCCAATGCATGCTGACAGAATAAAGAGAGAGCACTGTCATGTGACAAAATAGAAAGGTTGTAAGGTTGCTTGTAACCGAGTTTGGTTAGCAATGACTGCTTCCGGGTCGTCATGATAATTTTACTTCCGGCTGCCCCTAAAAGAAATGGGCGTTCCAGAATTTCCCAATCGGCATAGCTTTCACTCCAAACATCATCAAGAACAAGTAGAAATCGTTTTTTTTTTTTTGAGATCTTCTCTCTTAAAGCTACTTGAAGGAGGTTTAAGTCCTTAAATTCTTGGCTTCCACCTCCTATTGACTGGAAAATAATTTTGCTTATATTGAATATATCAAACTCATCAGAAACACAAACCCATGCCTTGAGTTCAAACTGAGCCTTCCCTTGCATTTCGTCATACAAAAGTCTAGCTAGAGTGGTCTTACCCACCCCACCCATACCAACTATGGGTACGATGCTAAAGTTTCTATCACTTGGTTCATCCTCGAGTAGCTTATGGAGCAATGCATCCTTTAATGGGTTTTAGATAAAACAAATAAACTAGAAAACAATTCCTAAGTTCACATGCAACCTACTTTGGATCTATGTTTTATCTATTGAACATACAACTTTGAATTGCAAAACAAGAACCCTAGAGGAGAGAGGCTATAATCAAAATTTACAAACTAGGGTTTAGTAATTACATACCTTTCAATTGTTATAGTAAACAATTGATAATTCCCTTGATCTTGATCTTGATCTTCTTGGAAGCTTAGCACCACAAGTGTAATGCCTCTAATGGAATCACACCCAAACTAGCAAGAAGGAAAGTAGAGGAGAGAGGGGAGAGGGAGTATGCAAAATTTCGGCCCTTAAGGTTTCTTCAAGAGAAAAGAGTGACCAAAACATGAACCAGGAGGCTCCTTATATAGCTGAGGGATCTAGGGTTTAGGGGATCCTTTGCTTAGGGCCTAAGCAAACCCAAGGGCCTTATCCAAGCCCCTATGGACGAAATTATTAGGGTTTCCCCTAAAGATTTCGTCCACCCTTATCCAAGGGAGTTCTAGAGCCTTCCACTCAACTATTAGATAATTGCAAACTAGTCCCTGCACCTTATAATTAATTCTTTTAACCCCAAAATTAATTCTAATTAATTTATGGCTAACAATTAATTAAACAAAATGATTTCTTATTAATATATTAATCTTTTAACATATTAATAAATTCATTTATATTAATTTATTAATCTTATAATAAATTAATATCTCTCCTTTCATAATTTCTTTGTCTGGTTGCTAGGTTTGAGGGCAACCCAAAAGGACTGTGCTGCTATCAATTCAAGTACATACCAATTATAGTTATGGGCTTAGACACCTAATCCAACAGTCTCCCACTTGGATAAGTCTGTAACTATAATTGCTAGTATGCCTTCTACATTTGACCAGCAAATTGTAGCTTCCAAAAAGCTGCTGCCGAACTCTGACCCAGTCAGTTACGTGTCCTAAGATAAGTGATCATATAATCCTTCGTTCTGCTAGATATCCCTAGATAAAAGACATGGAATGCAATCAACCTCTTTGTCCAGAATCTGTGTTTCCCGATTCCTGATTTGTGATGATGTAGGACTTCTAATTGAACACATCAATTTAGTCCTGGCTAGGCCCAGCACACAAGTCAACACCAAATCATCGAGGGGCCCACAGATATCGCTTTTCCCGTTAGGGCAAAAGGAACGAATAAACAGTGACTCATATGCTTGTATCTTTTACTCATCAAACCATACATGATAATACGTTTTATAACACCAAGTTACTGATGTGTTTTCGTATCACCAATGCATAGCCGACTTGCAAATCACAAGTCATATATCTCTGTTTCAAGATTATAAGATATTATCGTCTCAGTATTACTCGTGATGAATTCCATGAAGTAATACTCTGAGCGAGGGTTTATCCAATACTCAAATCTCAATTTCTGAGTACTCATGAACGTTGCAGCAAATACATTGCCATGTCTATCCTTAGACAATCTACAATCCAGTTCATGACAGTCTTGATTCACTACTTACTTCCAAAAGTACGAGCGACTGTGGAGTTTGAATAATCTTATTATTCGGGAAGTAAAACATGCAAAAATGAAACACAATAATAAACAATTGACAAAAGGTAGAACCCAAACTTATAAATAATACTTTATTATTTAATCACCAAAAGTTAATTACATTTACTTTGTTACAAGTTTCAGAAAACTAATCTAACTACTAAAACTAATATCATCTTTCAGTCCTATGCTCCGAGCATGCTGAATATGCTTAGCCCTACTCAGACCCTTTGTGAGGGGATCTGCTGGGTTATCTTCAGATGACACCCTCTTCACTATAAGATGGCCTTCTTCTACTCAATGTCTGATGAAATGGTACTTTCTGTCGATATGTCTAGTTTTACCATGATCTCTCGGTTCCTTTGTCAAGGCAACCGCTCCTTCATTATCGCAGAACAGTTCCATAGGCTCCTGGATGGTTGGAACAACTCCGAGATCCCCGATGAAGTTCCTCAACCAAGTTGCTTCTTTCGACGCTTCACTTGCTGCTATGTACTCTGATTTACAAGTAGAATCAGCCACCGTATCTTGCTTGGAACTCTTCCAAGTAACTGCTCCTCCATTTAATAAGAATACCCAGCCTGACTGAGAACAGAAGTTATCTCTATCCGTCTGAAAGCTGGCATCACTGTAACCATCTACTCTCAAAGTATCATTTCCACCAAGTACAAGGACCCAGTCCTTTGTTCTTCGCAAATACTTGAGTATATTCTTCACGGCTATCTAATGAGCTGTACCTGGGTTTCCCTGATAGCGACTGACCATGCTCAAAGCAAATGCCACATCAGGGCGAGTACATGTCATAGCGTACATGATCGATCCGACAGCGGAAGCATAAGGTACACGACTCATGTCATCTATTTCCTCATCTGTACTCGGGCATTGAGTCTTACTCAATTTGGTATTGCTCTGGATAGGTAGCTCTCCCTTCTTGGAATTTTCCATACTAAACCTCTTTAGTACCTTATCCAAGTATGTGCTCTGACTAAGTCCAATTAGTCTCTTCTTTCTATCTCTCAATATTCTAATCCCAAGAATATAGGCGGCTTCTCCTAGGTCTTTCATGGAAAAACACTTTCCAAGCCAAGACTTAACTTCATTCAAGGTTGGAACGTCGTTGCCAATGAGTAATATGTCATCGACATATAACACCAGAAAAGTTACTATACTCCCACTAGCCATGATATACACACAAAACTCATCTTCACTTCTAGAGAAACCAAACTCTTTGACTTTCTCATTGAAGCAAAGATTCCAACTGCGAGATGCTTGTTTCAATCCATAAATGGATTTCTCAAGCTTGCATACTCTATTGGGAAACTTTGCATCAACAAAACCCTCTGGCTGACTCATGTAAACATCCTTAGCCAACTTCCCGTTAAGGAAGGCAGTCTTGACATCCATCTGCCAGATTTCATAGTCATGAAAGGCAGCTATGGCGAGCAATATCCTAATAGATTTAATCTTAGCCACCGGCGAAAAAGTCCCATCATAGTCAACCCCTGGGGTTTGAGTGAAACCTTTTGCAACCAGTCGAGCCTTGAACGTATGCACATTCACATCCATGTCTGTCTTCTTCTTGAAGATCCATTTGCACCCAACTGTCTTCCGACCTGGTGCACTATCAACCAAATTCCAAACTTGGTTGTCATACATGGACTTAATCTCACTGTCCATTGCCTCTTTCCACTTGGAAGCCTCTGGGCCTGCCATTGCTTCCTTATAAGTGACTGGTTCATCTAAGTTTACCAATGTTCTGTCACTTATGAATGTGTCACCATCTGAAGTAATATGAAAACCATACAACTCAAGTGGCACACTCACCCTAGTGGATCTTCGAAGAGGTAATGATGTATCAACCGGTTCAACAGGAACTGTTTCCTCTGGTTGAGTGCTAGTGTCATATAAGGTTCCTTCATTAGTTGACTCTTGAATCTCTTCAAGGTCAATGGTACTCCCACTGTCCTCTTTGAATATGAGTTCTCTTTCCAGAAAGACTCCTCTTCGAGCTACAAACACCACGTTTTCACTAGGTCTGTAGAACAAATATCCAAAAGACTGCTTTGGGTAACCAATGAAAACACATTTCTCACTTCTAGCTGCTAGCTTGTCGTGAGTCTCTCGTCTTACGAAAGCTTCACAACCCCATACTTTAATATGTGCTAACGAGGGAACTTTCCCTGTCCACATTTCGTGAGGTGTTTTGGCAACCTTCTTTGTAGGGACAAGATTGAGGATGTGGGCGGCTGTCTCTAAGGCATACCCCCAGAAGTGAATAGGAAGCGAGGCACGACTCATCATAGAACGAACCATGTCTAACAAGGTTCGATTACGCCTCTCAGCTACACCATTTAACTGTGGTGTCCTAGGAGGAGTCGATTGTGAGACTATCCCACATTCTTTCAGATATTCGTTGAACTCGGTACTAAGATACTCCCCGCCTCTATCGAATCTAAGTATCTTGATCTTTCTACCCAATTGATTTTCGACTTCATGCTTAAACTCTTTGAACTTTTCAAAGGTTTCTGACTTATGTTTGATCAAGTAGATGTAACCATATCTGCTATAATCGTCAGTGAAAGTCACATAGAATCGATTAGCATCCCTTGTGGTTGATCTGAAGGGCCCACACACATCTGTGTGTATGAGATCCAACAGACCTTCACCTCTTTCACAAGACCCTGTGAATGGTGATTTTGTCATCTTTCCCAAAAGACAAGATTCACACATATCATCTGATTTTAGGTCAAATGATTCCAACACTCCATCCTTTTGGAGTTGGGCTATGCGTTTCTTGTTAATGTGTCCAAGACGACAATGCCACAAGCATGCCTTGTCTACACTATTAGACAAGTCAATATTAAGTACACTATTTCCTAAGCTATCAACACAAGTCACTGTTTCATACACACCATCACAAGGTAAAGCTTCAAACACAAAAACACCATTCTTATAAACAGAAATTGAACCATTCAAATCATTAAAAGAATATTTAAAACCTTGTCTGAACAATGCATGAAATTAAATAATGTTTCTCGTCATCTCAGACGAATAGCAACAATTTATTAAGTCTAATCTAACATCATTACTAAGCAATAGTTGATAAATTCCGATCTTGGTCGCTGGTGAAGACTTTCTGTTCCCCATGATCAAGTTTATCCTCCCATGCTCTATCTCCTCACTTTCCTTTAGCCCCTGCAAATCAGAACAGATATGAAAACCACATCCTGTATCAAGGACCCATGAATGAGAAGATAATGAGTTATTTGCAGAAATAGTGTAAATACCTGCCGAGGATGGCTTCACTTTGCCATCCTTGATATCTTGCAGATATTGTGGGCAAGATCTCTTCCAATGCCCCTTTTGATTGCAGTAAAAGCAAATGGCCTCTTTTGGATCAGAAACATGGGGAGTGGAACCATTGGGCTTAGCCTTCGGGCCATTACTAGATGACACAGCTTGAGCCTTGCTCTTCCAGTTTTGCTTGGGAGGACCTTTCCTCTTCTTCCCCTTTCCCTGTCCAATGGCCAAGACAGGGGCACTTGCAGGTGTGTAGGGTATACTTTTACCCTTCATCCCTGCCTCAGCTGTCTGCAACAAGTTGTGCAGTTGGGCCAAAGTCTGCTCAGTGTTGTTCAAATGGTAAGTTAAGATAAACTGACCATAACAATCAGGCAACGAGTTCAAGACCATTTCAATGGCCAATTCCTCATCGAAGTGAATGTTGAGCTTGACCAAACGCTCTATGCAGCATTGCATTCTTTGCACATGAGATACAACCGATTCCCCCTCTTTCATCTTGCAAGCCATGAGTGACTTAACTACCTTAAACTTTTCTTGACGAGCTCACTTATGTTACTTTTCCATAAGGTCCTTGTTCATCTCAAAAGGCCAGTAGTCCTCATAGCACCTCTGTAATTCTGGGGACATGGTTGCAACCATGATGCATGCCACTTTGGTAGCATCATCATAGTGTTTCTTGTAGGCAGCATACTCTTTGGGAGTGGCTTTTGACTCATCAAGTTCTTTGAGCTCCTTTTCAAGGACATACTCTTTGTCCTCGAATCTAAGTGCCATCTTGATGTTACGCATCCAATCGTTATAGTTGGAGCCATCCATAACGACTTTGGAGCAGATGTTTAGTAGAGAGAAGTTGTGGCTGGAGGATGATGAAGCAGAAGTGTTTCCAGGAGTAGACATCTGAAAAGAAAGATAGTTTTAGTTAGATTACAAGACACCTCAATATAATAACCCAAAGATATCATATCAAGGTTAGGACCCAACTATGACGATTTACAACTTAGAAATGGGATGCCGAGATCCAAGTTCAAATCTCATAAAGGTAGGTGAATGACGATTCACCAATTCCACCATTAGACAAAATAAACGAAGTGAAATTCCTAATTCTTTTGAGATACATTAAAACTATTTAATGGCATGTTTTAATCTCGGATTATGCTCTACTATTTGTGACTGGGATACCAAGGATCACAAACTAGATGTGAATAACCATGCAAATGTGCTTGGTAACCTTATTGTCTTTATCATTAACTATTGATGTGCCGGTAAACCACACACGCTCCATCAAAATGATAATTATAAGATACCCATTACTACTCTTTATTAGTGCCTTTTAGTGTGCCGGTTAACCACACACGCTCCACTAACGACCAATAAAGCATAATGTGCAATTTCATGGATTAGCATACTTTTCACATTTTTCCTAAAGTAACTAGAGTTGGGATTTTGAAAAATAGTGTTCTAGTACTTTCTTTAATAGCATTATACTTTTAATGGGAAGTAGTTGTCCTATCAAATCCGTTCTGCTAACGACCCTCCACTAATCAAGGAAGCGGTGGGTGAGAGTGGACACCCATTCAACTACCATTTTATAGGCAATTTCCTTATACCCCCCTTATAGACTAGCTTCGTGAATGAGGCATACTAGCGATTTGACTGACTATATTCTTATACATATATAATATTTAACTTTTAATTATAATATATATATATATATATAAGGTGTGTTTTAAAACATTTTAAAACTCCAAGGGTTTATATAAATTTTTTCGAAATTTAAACTATTAAATTTTAAATTTAAATAAACCAATTAATTAGATTTAATATTTATCTATTAATTAACTTTTAATTAATTTATTAAATCTTGTAAGGATTATCTAATTAAATTAAACAATTAATTTAATCCTAATCCATATCCCTTCTAGATTTCGAAAATATGGGGATAGGATAATTTCCTTATTTTTCTCAATTATCCAATAAGGCAACTATTATCCAAAACAAAGAAACCCTAATCTTTATAGCATATTTCGAAATTTTCAAGGGAGGAGGCTAGGGTTTTCAAAACCCTAACCCTAATTTCAATTAGGGTTCTTTGGAGGCTAGGGTTTTCAAAACCCTTTGATCCACAACCCTAAAAATCGAAAAAAATGGCCTTTAGGGTTTAATAGCTATAAACCCTAATTTGCAATTCAACAATTATAACAATTCAATTTAAAACAAACAATGTCTCTGATACCACTAATGGGTTTTAGGTAAAACAAATAAACTAGAAAACAATTCCTAAGTTCACATGCAACCTACTTTGGATCTATGTTTTATCTATTGAACATACAACTTTGAATTGCAAAACAAGAACCCTAGAGGAGAGAGGCTATAATCGAAATTTACAAACTAGGGTTTAGTAATTACATACCTTTCAATTGTTATAGTAAACAATTGATAATTCCCTTGATCTTGATCTTGATCTTCTTGGAAGCTTAGCACCACAAGTGTAATGCCTCTAATGGAATCACTCCCAAACTAGCAAGAAGGAAAGTAGAGGAGAAAGGGGAGAGGGAGTATGCAAAATTTCGGCCCTTAGGGTTTCTTCAAGAGAAAAGAGTGACCAAAACATGAACCAGGAGGCTCCTTACATAGCTGAGGGATCTAGGGTTTAGGGGATCCTTTGCTTAGGGCCTAAGCAAACCCAAGGGCCTTATCCAAGCCCCTATGGACGAAATTATTAGGGTTTCCCCTAAAGATTTCGTCCACCCTTATCCAAGGGAGTTCTAGAGCCTTCCACTCAACTATTAGATAATTGCAAACTAGTCCCTGCACCTTATAATTAATTCTTTTAACCCCAAAATTAATTCTAATTAATTTCTGGCTAACAATTAATTAAACAAAATGATTTCTTATTAATATATTAATCTTTTAACATATTAATAAATTCATTTATATTAATTTATTAATCTTATAATAAATTAATATCTCTCCTTTCATAATTTCCTTGTCTGGTTGCTAGGTTTGAGGGCAACCCAAAAGGACTGTGCTGCTATTAATTCAAGTACATACCAATTATAGTTATGGGCTTAGACACCTAATCCAACATCCTTATCACCTTCACGACCAACAATGCTAGATGCATCTACCAAAGAGGTCTGTAATCTTCTGTTGGTATGTCTTGGGCTTTCACCTTTCACACTTAAACCAAGATTATCTTTTTCCTCTACCAGTTCTTGTAACTTGATGGTAATATTATCTAACTTGCTACGCATCCTACTATTTAGTGAGAAATTTGTGCAACAAGTTGGGATTATCTTTCTTACCAAGCTGGTTGAGGCTCCAGATTCGTCGGTCAACTCACGATGCATAGCTTCAGTTGCCAAATCATCAAGTAGGTCGTCAATGTCATAAGCCAAATGTTGGAGACCATTCAACCATCTTTTAACAGCTTTATTAGATATTTCCTTCTGTAAAGCATCATTAAGCAGATCCTGGATCTGCTCTAATAACCTCTTCAGCTTCTTGAGCTCAGAATCAACTCCCTTGGAGCGAGAGATCTTCTTCAAGTTTTCGGAGGCAAGTTTTTCAAAGACTACCGTCAATAATGCAGAAAGAACGATTTCAGCCATTGCTTTATTGTAAGAGCAGAGAATATAAAATAGAGATTTGGATGAAAGGATGCAGAGAGAGAATGTATCAATAATTGTTTATTCTGGAGATGATGAAATATATGTACAGGGAGAACAATCTGAATTATTGCTTATTGTAGAGATGGGGTTAAAACAAATGCACACCACAATTTTGTGGCCCTCAAAGTTGCAAGTTGCAATTGTCCACATTTCAGTATTGAAGTTTTTAACTAAAGGAAAGTAACTACAAATATATTTTTACCCAATCATTATAGTTTAAAGTTTGTTTACAGAAGATGTAACAAGTTACTTTGACCCAAATTTTATACCAAAAAATAATAGAACAAGTTACCGTTGTTCCTGCAATGGTTCTTCCCCTACAGTTATATTGCTTAAATCGAAGTTATCCCAACTGTGCTAGCCTTCCATTCGTTGATGGGTTTTCTTCTTCCAAACCATTTGAGCTTAAATTCAAGAACATGAAATGGAGAGGTTGCCAAGTGCGTTCTCATTGTTAGTGTTCCAGAAAGAGATGGATCTTAGAGACCAAACCACCTTCATTGCAACAATACCAGTTTCAGTTCCAAAGAAACAAGTGCTTATGCGTTAATGTCATATTTAATGGCAGAAAAGAAAGAAAGACAATATGAAAGAGCAGATTCTCGATGCTGAAAAATGGTGACATGAATGAGTATTTGAACAAAAAAGTTTTGTAAAATGTCGTGTATATTCATGAAAACTGAAAACACTATATATAGTACAATCTTTGGGACCTAGGAATGGAAAGAAATCATCTACACTAATTACTATACATATATACAACATCAGATCATTTCCAAAGATAAATCAATCAGCTAGGAATCAGGGAATTAATTAGCTGGAAATCAATTCTGTGATCTGGTATTCTGGTGAATTTATTGTTGTTTTGTCAACAGCTTGAGTTGTCAACACCCCCCTTCAAGCTGTTGAATGGATGTTTTCCATTCCTAATTTGTTAGTGATGTCTTGAAACAAAGAACTAAGGAGTCCTTTTGTTAGAACGTCTGCCAGTTGTTGGTTGCTAGGAATGTAAGGAGTGCATATGAGTCCACTATCTATTTTTTCTTTGATGAAATGGCGATCAATCTCCACATGCTTGGTGCAATCATGTTGTACAGGATTGTGAGCAATGTTGATAGCAGATTTGTTGTCGCAATAGAGCTTCATAACACCTTCATACTTGATACCAAGGTCCCTTAGGATGATTCGTATCCAAAGAAGTTCACATATGCCTTGAGCCATTGCTCGAAACTCAGCTTCAGCACTTGATCTAGAGACGACCGATTGCTTTTTACTTCTCCATGTGATCAGGTTACCTCCAAGAAAGGTGCAATATCCTGAGGTGGATCGGAAATCAAGAGGGGATCCAGCCCAATCTGCGTCTGTATATGCTGCTAAGTCTAGTCTCCCATTTCTTCTAAATAGATTCCTTTTCCTGGAGTAGCCTTGAGATATTGAAGAACCTTGTATGCGGCTGTTAAGTGTACCTCTCGAGGAGCGTGCATGTATTGGTTGAGTACGCTTACTGCATAGGCTATATCGGGTCGTGTATGTGCTAAATAAATGAACTTCCCAATCAATCTTTGGTAGCGTCCCTTATCAACTTCCTGTCCATCCAGTCCTTTCCCAAGTTTGCACTGGTAATCCATAGGAATTTCTGAAGGTTTGCAACCCATCGTTCCTGTTTCTTTAAGAAGGTCCAGAATATATTTTTTGTTGGGAAATAAAAATTCCAGCCTTAGAGTGTGCAACTTCAATTCCTAGGAAGTACTTGAGTCTTCCTAGGTCCTTGATCTCAAATTCCTTTGATAATTGCAATTTCAACATCTTTATCTCTTCCACGTCATCTCCTGTGACGATTATATCATCCACATAGACGATTAATGCAGTAGTCTTCCCGTCTTTTGATCATTTGACAAATAAACTATGATCTCCCAGACTTTGTTCAAACTTCATTCTTTTCATGGCTTTGGTAAATCTCCCGAACCATGCCCTTGGTGATTGTTTGAGACCGTATAAAGCTTTCTTTAACCTGCAAACCTGGTTAGTACCAAACTTTTGATTGAATCCGGGTGGTAGCTCCATATATGCTTCTTCTTCCAAGTCTCCATGTAGAAATGCGTTTTTCACATCAAATTGTTGTAGACTCCAATTGACGTTTGCTGCCAATGATAATAAAAGTCTAACAGTGTTTAGTTTAGCCACAGGAGCAAACATTTCTTGGTAATCTATCCCATATGTTTGAGTGTAGCCTTTCGCAACAAGCCTAGCCTTATATCTCTCCAATGACCCATCCGCTTGATACTTAAGAGTATATACCCATTTACAACCAATCACCACTTTTCCTTTCGGCAGTTCAACAATTTCCCATGTTTTATTTTTTTCGAGTGCCCTCATTTCTTCAATCATGGCCTTTTTCCACTCATTATCCCCAAGTGCTTCTTGAACATTTTTTGGAATTGAGATGGCATTTAACTCGGTAAGGAAGGCTCTATGTGATGGAGACAGGTTTGAATACGAGAGAAAATTGGCTATCGGATGTTCTATGCACTTTCTAGTCCCTTTTCTAAATGCAATTGGAAGGTGATATTCAGGTGGTAAGGAATCAGTTTTTTTACCTGTCTTTTGAGTGTGATCTTGTACCGGGTCTAATGATTGAGTTGCTAGCTTGTTAGGATTTCATCTTCTTCGCGAGTACACTTGTAGTGGTGGTTCAGAACAATCATTTTCTGTAAGAGGTGGAGTTGAAATAGACTCATCTTGGGCTGTTTTTTCTTGTTCAGAATTTGTTTCAGTTGATTTTTCTTATTTAGAATCAGTTTCGGTTGATTTGGTGGGATGATGATCAGGTGGACTTGAGATGGATTCAGGCTGGGATTGCGTTTCTTTTAAGTTTACTGGTTGGGTTTCGGGTGTTTGAGTTGGAGTTGGCTGATTTGGAGTAGATAAATCAAAAGAAAGAAATTCTAGAGTATTGTCATCTATGCTAGACTCTCTTGGAACACAAACTTGATCATAGAACCCTTGGTTTTCAAGAAATGTGACATGTTTGGAGACATAGGTTTTTCGAGAACTTGGATGATAACACTTGTACCCCTTTTGTGTAGAAGAATATCCAAGAAAAATGGTTTTTAAGGCTCTCGGATCAAGTTTACTCAATTGGTCTTTTTGTTGAATGTGAACATAAGAAACACACCCGAATGTTTTTAATGGAAGGGATGAGTGTTTAAGGTCTGGAAAATGTTCAGAAAGAACATCAATAGGGGATCGACCTTGAAGGACTCTACTGGGTAATCGATTGATCAAATACGCAGCTGTGCAAACTGCTTCTCCCCAATAAAATTTAGGAACCTTTTTTTCGAATAGAAGGGCCCGAGTTATTTCTAAAAGATGATGGTTTTTTCTCTCTGCAATCCCATTTTGTTGCGGGGTTGCAATACAAGAGGATTCATGAATGATACCCTTTGTAGTGAGGAATGGAGACATAACTTGATTAAAATATTCGGTACCATTGTCGGATCGAATATGTTTAATGCATACTCCAAATTGAGTGAGAATCATCTGATGAAATTGGGGAAAAATAATACTAACATCAGATTTATTTTTCATCAGATAAATCCAAGTAATTCTCGAATAATCGTCGATAAATGACACAAACCATCGGGTTCCATTGATATTAGGGATCTTCGAGGGGCCCTAAACATCTGTATGAACTAAGGAAAAAGGCTTAGAAGATTTTGAAGTGCTGATTGGAAAGGGGACTCTATGGTGTTTGGCCATTTGACACACTTCACAATTGAATTCATTGACATTCAGATTTTTAAACAAGAAAGGAAACATTGTTTTTATTAGTGCAAAAGATGGATGACCCATCTGAACATGGTGAAGCCAAATTTGAGCCTTATTGGCAGAAAGAGTTAAAGACAAATAAGCTTTAGAAAGGAAACTACTTCTAAGACCACCACTATTTGTGTCCAGGTAATAAACCCCATCCTCCTCCTTAGCATGCCCAATCATCTTCCCCGTTTTCAGATCCTGAAAATGACAGTAGGTTGGATAAAATGTCACTTTACAATTCAATTGAGATGTAACCTGCTTAATAGAAAGTAAATTGACTGATAATTTTGGGACATGTAAAACCGAATGAAGAGTCATGGTTGGAGTGGGTTTGACGGTTCCTTTTCCAGCAATAGAAATTAAAGTTCCGTCGGCAGTTTTTATTTTTTTGTTTCCTGGACATGGGGTGTATGTTGAAAGATTATAAGAGGAGTTCGTCATATGATCAGTTGCACCCGAGTCTACCACCTAAATTCCATTCGATATAGTTGAAGATCCATTTAAAGGACAGTTTGTAGAGTACTTACCTGACTGAGCCATAGAGCATGAACCTATTGGTTTATCGATTATGGTGAGGAAGCTGCGAAGTTTCTCAATCTCTTCTCTATTTAACCCGTTGATTTCTTGAATCTCAGCAGTTGTGACATCCTTCTGTTGTCCTTGGACAACATTAGCTTGATGATTTCCAGGTTGAGACTGCATTTGGTGGTTGTTCCTCGTTGCCCCTTTCCTCGTAGCCTCCAACAATTTTCTTTTGTGTGTCCTGATTTCTTGCAATGGTTGCAATAGAGGCTTTCTTTGCTGACCGAAGATCTAAAATTGGTATTGGTTGACCAATTTGGGTGTTTTTGCATCACTGGTTGGGCAGTTCTAGTTGTAGCATTACTTGGAGCATGTTGGTTTGAGGCAAGTAAGGCAGAACCATTAGTTGATGGGTTCTCAAGCATGACGCCTCTTCTTCCTTCTTCTCCCCGGATGGTTGAGAAAACCTCATTTAGACTTGGCAAGGTGTCCTTGCCAAGGATTTGGATGCAGACTTTGTGACAACCCAAGTTGTCCCGTTACATTTCCCCGTTACCGTTAACGGAATATTCCACTGTATAAAAGTTTCGTTAATTAGAGGTCGTCAATTTAGTAAACATCCCAATTGTTTACATTTAAAATGCGGTTTAAGTCGTGATAAAAGGAAATAAAAACACATAACACCCATTTCCATTTATTTGGAAAATGTTAAGTTTTATTGTTACGAACACTAAATCGGGTGCGACCAAAAGCCCCGTTTAACGGCAGTATTGGGTATAATTCCACCGAGCCCCGACTCAAAACCCTATATAAGGGTGAGTGGACTCCATTTGGAGACTTTTTACACTCTCTCTCTATACTCTCTCTCTAGACTCGTTTTCGCCCCGAATCCGCAACCAAACGCTTCCAAATTGTAAGTTCGCTTACCCTAGCTTGTTCTAAACATTAATAGCTGTAGTTATACCCCAAAAATGTCCAAGAAGGCAAGGAGTAAGGAGTTTACGGCTCAGGAACACTCTAGGGCCGTAAACCCCTAAAATGATGCCAAACTTGCCTTTAACCTCACCTTTAAGCTTGGAAACTATTAGGGGATTTAGCCTAAGAGTGTTTACTCATTTAAAACAATCAATTTAAGGGGTAAAAGAGAATTTACGGCCCAAGCACAAGCTTAGGCCGTAAACACCTCAAACTCTTGTCAAAATGCCCCAAAAACACTCCCAAATCACCCTTAGGCTTCATACCTAATTTAGGGACTTAGTATTTCGGGTTTGGATCAATTAAACACATCAAATTAAAGGGGAAAAAGGAGTTTACGGCCCAGGTTTATACCAAGGCCGTAAACACCCCAAATCATGCCCAATGTGTGGTTTTGTTTCCCCAAATGGCCTTAGGCATTTACCATACAATACTAGGATTGAAACAAGGACTTAAACACAAGAAATGGAGGGATAAAAAGGAGTTTATGGCCCAAGCAAGTGTCTAGGCCGTAAACTCATGGTGATGGGTTCTAGGGTGTTTAAGGCTTCTACCTTGTTTTTTCTATGGTGAGATGTCCCTGGGCCGTAAACACAACATTGGGAGTGTACTCTTGGATAGTAAGCTCCATTCCTTAGCCATTCACACCTTTAGACGCTACCCGGGACACCCAAACACTTATCCAAAGTGTTTTCCGCTCCTTTGAGCGCGTATATTTGTTTAATTAGTATTAAATATACTAATTGTATGTGAACATATGTTATCATATGTTAAATAGGTCATTGTGTGTGTTCGAGTCCTTGCGTGACACCGAACGCCCAAACGGCACCTTCGTCGGACCTACTTACACCAGGTAAGTTCATACCCCTAAATGAACCTTTTAAATGTTTTAACATGTTTTATAGGGGGGGAATACAAGTTAAACATGCCAGTTATCATATCAATCACATGTGATTGATAACCCGCATGCACAAGATTTTACCACTGTACACTGTTTTACCGAGTATGACACTATAATGGTTTTCAATAGTTTCAAAACTCTTACTTATACTGTTTTAACTAGATTCATTCTAAACTGGTTTATGAAAGATTTTCTAAGTTTTTCAAACATATTTTACAAAAGAACACAATTTGTGAATTTCTCTGGACATAAAGGTTTTTCATCAAAGATTCCCTTTTTTTTGACGTATACTTTACTTGTTAAATACTACTGCTTCGCTTATACTTATTTTATACTCCTACTCTGTAACGCTTTCACTTATACTTGAAGTCACTTATACGTGATGGACGCTTATACTTATTCACACTCTTACTTAGTGATACGATTCTACATCGCTTATACGTGATATCGACTCTACTTCACTTATACTCGATACACTCATACTTCACTTGCGACCACTTCTACTTCACTTGTTCGACACTCATACTTCACTTGCGACCGCTCCTACTTCACTTATTAGAAACTCCTACTTCACAAGAATCACTTCTACTTGGTACACACTCAGTCGTAGTTAGATGTATGTCTGTGCTTGTATAGATGCATATAAATAATGATTGAAGGACTTAGGAAGGCTTGTCCGCCCTATTTCCTTTTCTTCGTTGAGATGTGGTCTGGTGGGATCGGATGTCCATCCGAAGGTCGTTTGATTCATTACTTATATATTATGTACACAATCATAGACATACGGGTTCACTTCAGTCAGTTCAGTTAAGAGTCTCTACCTCTAGTTCAGCACTTACATTGGAAACCCACTAGTTGGAAGTCTCTACCCACTATTTGGGATGCATCTTCAGGACACGACCTTCTCCGTCGTCTAGTTGGTAACCAGAGTCTCCTGTAGGGAGAGCGGACATTATGTGTATAGATCTATACGGGATTGACAACCCCGCACCCAGACTGCTAGCTACAGTCCCGGTCTACCAAGCCAACGGGTGACAAATGTCACATTTTAGATGCTTGTAGGGCGTCTGGTACTCTAGTCAGTATGGTTACGAGTATCCCAGGTTACCTTATAATTCTTTGGCCTTAAGGTAACGGTATTTCACCAACAATTTACACTATATGCTGGTAACTCATTTTCAGAGTCACACTGTTTTGACCTTACAAGACGTATCTTTCATTTGATATTGTATGGGGTCTGTCTTCTCTGTTTTGACCTTACAAGACGTATCTTTCATTTGATACTGTCTGGGGTCTGTCTTCTCTATTTTGACCTTACAAGACGTATCTTTCAATTGATACTGTTTGGGGTCTGTCTCCTCTGTTTTGACCTTACAAGACGTATCCTTCATTTGATACTGTCTAAGTTCTGTATCCACTGTATTCACAGAATCCACTATATTCACTGTATTCACTGTGTTCACTGTTTTAGACCTTGCTAGACGTATCTTTCATTTGATATTGTCTGCGGTCTGTATTCACTGTTTTAGACCTTACTAGTTGTACCCTTCATTTGGTACCTTCTAGGGACTGCATCTCCATTTGATTAGACTGAACCAAGTGTGTCGTTAGTTCGATACTTTCCTGGAGTCTATGGTTCCTTTCCTTAGTCATCAGTCCTCACTGCTGAGGCATATGATATTCCTTGATGTCGTTTGCTTTCCTCAATAATCAAATTCAGTATTTTGATAATGATAGCAACTTAGGGAAAACTACTTTTTACCACACATCACTGACCAGTCTTGGTAGAAGGCTGCTTTTATTAAAGAAAATATAGGATTTTCTGGAAAGGACTCTAATACACTGAAATCTCTTAAACTACTACTTTTATTAAAGTTATTTGAATGAAAACGTCACTAATTGCTTATGAACTCACCAGCATTGTAAAAATGCTGATACTCTCTTTTCAAATAACTTATATTCTCAGGTTAGCATTAGACAGGTACATCCCCGAAGCTGTTGATGAAGATAGCTTAGTACCATGCTGTATTTATTCTATTACTTGTATTACTTTGATACCTTGTAATGTAACCTTGTAAAATTATTCTATTAATGCAATGTTTTGTTGTACTTTGATTACTATAATGCATGTGTTGTGATACTTGACATGACGTCATCCACCTCAGAACGTTTCCGCCGTTCTGGTTTTGGGGTGTGACAGATTGGTATCAGAGCGTTGTTTATAGTGAGCTAAGTATATCAATTCATAAAAGATATACAACCTATAAACACAATGGGATAAAACACTCTGACCAAGAATTATACTTTAAAATATAATCATATTTTACCAAAGTATAATAACATCCAGAATCTAAACACTCGAACAAAAGTATCACAAGAAGAACAATAATAAAAGTCTTCGGATGTTGAGCTCTACAGTCAAACCTGGGCAATTATGTAATCGTAAGTTGGGATAAATGTAACCTGATCAACTACATTTATCCGAGATGCGATGAACGTGTGCTCGGGAGTGATAGTGGTGTGCAACAGGTCTGAAACTTACCAACTAGGACTGCTAGAGCCAAACATAAAGTTAAAATACTATAGGAGTATTTTAGAACGCTAAAAGATTCACACTAATCCCAGAATGAAACTCAGAAGATAAGAAACAAACAAGAATTAAAATACCATAGGGGTATTTTAGAAAACATAAACAACCTTGCGTGAATAACTAAAAAGATCCTTATTGATATACCTACAACTACAGAGGGTGTACTCCCAAAGTTATATATAGTAAGGATCCCATAGGCTAAGAATGTGTGGTTTCGCTCTACTTCCTTTTCCTTGTTTGGATGTGGATTTTGAGTAGTATCACATATTCAAAGGCCTATCGGATCTAAGTTATATATGATTTGTATACCCTGTGGAATCGTAGCAGGACTCGATATGGAGCGTCCAGTGGAATGTTAATAATCTCTTAGGATTCTTTAGACATTCCCATTCTCGCACGAACCCTGTAGAAGACTTACCCACTTCAGTGCTTGACAGAAGAGTTGATTCCGACCCCGAGGAGGTTCATTGAGAAGATTTCCTGTTCGGAAATAAATGAACTGGGTCGAGACTATTGAATTCACCAGGTGCCTATATTCTTTTAGGGACATCGGTGAGGAATTCGCCTAAACTTCGGAGATTCCCAGTCATCCATCATGAAGTGATGACACCCAGAGTTGGAATCAGAAGGAAGGCGGAGTAGAAATTCAATATGTCCATACGAGAAGAGAACCCTAGGAAACTACCCGAAGGAAACCAACGCCGATTCCAGTCAAAGATACGAGGCAGACCGAGGGAGCCAGTACATGAAACCTGGGAATTGTCTTTCCCTCGTATTCGTCACGATAATTCACCCTTAAAATAATACAATTTAGTGAGTTAGTGATTACACTACTCACACTATGTGTTAGGTAAATCGTCGTTTCCCGTTGCCAGATACATGATTAGGGCAGATCCCCGCGTCTCTATTGAGAGAATTTTAGCCATCTGCCCTTGTGAGCCTCTCTTTCCGCAGTTTCGTTCCGAACTGTTCTCAAATCTCTCCAGGCCGGAGAGTGAAACCTTCTCCAGTATAAAGGTAACTTAGTAGGAACGACTCGCATCTTATGGCCTTTTTTTGATACTCATACACTCACTTTGATTACTAGGACTACATCATAGGGATGTAGGTCGACACTCAGACAACCAACATCCGAGGCACAGGAAAATTTATGCCTAATACGTTAAGGACAGAACTGTCCAGGGTTAACCATCGTCTCTCATTACCTTGTATTCCTTTCCGTGTAGGAAAACCATGCCACCGAAGAAGCGTAACCAATCCACAAGCAAGAAACCTGCTCTCTTATTCGATGAAGCTACGTTCCAAGCTGCTGTCTCAGTAGCCGTAGCAGCTGTCATGGCTCACCTGAATGCTAACACCGCCAATGTTAGCAAGGGCCCTGTCGGGATTTCCAATCCTGGCGATGGACAACGGAAACCAACACTTCCATACTCAGTCACCCAAGAACCTCCACTGAACCCACTAAAGAGAAAATTCAAGATAGAGGAGGGAAGTACCTCGGCTCAAGGACCTTCCGAAGGGCAACGAGCTGAGGCAGTCTATACCCCTGTCAATCCTTCCCTCCCGACCTCAAGAAGACCATACCTAGGAGACCTTCCCCACTGCAGCAAGTGCAGCTACCATCATCATGGGGTCTGCCGAGAGCTCTATTGTGCTAGGTGCCATATGTTGGGGCATACTGCTCGCGTTTGCAGAACCCCGGTTGAGTTCATTACATCAACCACCAATGTGGCGACCCGTACAGTTTGCCACCTATGTGGTAAAATGGGACACTTCAAGAAGGACTGCCCAACCGAAGAGAAAGACAAAGACACAGAAGGAGCCTGACACTACTGCTTAGGGAGAAGCGGCAAGGAACTCGTTAGATTTTGGTACGTCTCTCGATCTCGGATAACTAAACTAAGAACAATAAAAGACTAATTCAAATGTAAATTCTTCCCAGTAAGGCGAAAGTCGCAGCACTGTTATAAAATTTAAAATTCATTAGGTAAAACTATAATGGCTAAACATATACGTTACGGCCAAGTATATTTAAGATGGACAGACCTAGAGTGAGCGAATGCCGCCTCATTTCCTATTCCTCGTTTGGGTGTGGATTTAGGGCGGGGTCGCTCAGTCAACAGTCCTCCCCACCTTAAATATACATGACTAGTATATGTGAGGTGATTATAGAAATGCCTCGTGAGAATCCGTTCATGAAAAGGTACTCTATTCGGAAACACTTAGAACTCTCTATAGTTCCGCTTCGACTCTATCGGTCCAAGTATCCGCGGTAGTGATACATAGGACGAAACCCGAGATGCCTAGAACTTATGTGCCTGTTCGGCACATGACTCTATCGATCTTCACTTTATATCATGTCGGAGTGTGCCAACTTCGACGACTCTATTGATCATGGTTTGACTTCGTGCAACCATGTGTACATCCTTAGTGCTGTGTAAAAGAACTTTCTCCATAGCCAGGTCAGCAAATAAAGGTTCTTCCGAACCTAAACCTAACACAAAAAATCAAACATAATGCGATCCGTCAATCGTCCCTCTTAACTTAAACCTTCCGAAGTACCCAAGAGAGGGTACCACGCGTTGTTGACCGACCCCTCGTAGTCAGATAAACACCAAAGCGAAAAGCACTGCAGATACTCTAAGAAGACGACCACCATTCGAAGCATACTCCGTAGAATCCCCCGGGAGACCCTTCACACCTCGCACATCAGGTTCGTGAACCCAGAGAATAGAACTCATGAGGCTGACCACTATAACCAGGTATACTGCTGGCATACATCAAGTATTGACGGTTAAGCCAAGCATGAGCTCTACCACGGACCTCTTCGCAAAACGCTTTCACCCTATTCCATAACGTAGGATCCGGAGTCAAGAGAACCACTGCGGATTGAGCTAGTAAAGTTCCGAGTGATGAGACCCTATACCCACTAGATTTGACCCAGACCGAGAAAAATCAGAACCTTCGGAAGAGTAGTTGCGGTAGATGTTCGCACTACTCAGGCACCTCGTCCACCCAGTTATAGACAAGTGGTGCTTATCATCCTCCACCCTCTCGCAAGGAGGAAATCGTCGTCGCCCTGTAGACGATGAATTACACTTTCCGAATTGAACACTAGGATACCGAGAACCACAGGATAACCTTCGCAGCCAAGAATACTTGGCCAAGTACGAAAGTAGTTGCATTAAGTCTCATGACCCATATCCCGAAGAGATTATAGACTTGACACCAGCCTTGGTGTTAGTCGAAGGGTTATGCAGGAACATACACTTTCCGCACTAGGATAAACCAAAGTCTTAGAGATTCCTTGGACTATTAGGTGTTCCACAAATACTATCTCACGCAGAGATAGTAGAACCACCTCTCGAGATAGTCCAACACTCACCTAGTGAAACCCTACCTCTCCGACCCTCAGGGTTTCCGTATCTCAAGATTCTTAAGTGCAGATCCATTTTGCACGAGCTTGAGATAGACACTCTATAGCAAGCAGACCACCATAGTCACGCAACCCACTCGACGATCTAGAAAGTCTCTATCAGCCAGTTGACAGGAAACGCGAAACCAAAGACCACTCGAGATTTCTAAGAACCAACTTGAAGGACTACACTACCAGTCCGAGAGAGAACGTTAGGAACTTCGGAATGGCAATCACACCAGTGATGATCTTGCCATAGAAGTACACTATGTTCTTAGTACTGAAAAGCTCTACCCATTCCGAGAGCTTAGGACCATATGAGAATCCTTATGGAGATTTGGTCCAACCCTTTTCAGGCCGCTACTACCTTCGGATACCCCGCAAGCTTCACACCCGATCGATCCACTTTTTAGACTTGATATGTGATCTCCCGACAACACTCTTCGTGCCTCACTCATCCTGATAGAATCCATAGAGAACCCTAACCTCGTAGATACACCAGTTGGAAACCACTAGCTACACGAGACGGAGTCCGCGTCCCGTACGTAAGAGTCTGTTGGAAAGACAAACACAGACCAGAGATCACTTGGGAATGCAAGGACAACCGTATAGGAAGTACTCCCTTACCTCTACTTGGCCATTCATACCTACTTCCTTGCCAAGACCTGAATTTCAGGACGAAATTCCCTCTAACGGGGGGATGATGTGACAACCCAAGTTGTCCCGTTACATTTCCCCGTTACCGTTAACGGAATATTCCACAGTATAAAAGTTTCGTTAATTAGAGGTCGTCAATTTAGTAAACATCCCAATTTTTTACATTTAAAATGTGGTTAAGTCGTGATAAAAGGAAATAAAAACACATAACACCCATTTCCATTTATTTGGAAAATGTTAAGTTTTATTGTTACGACCACTAAATCGGGTGCGACCAAAAGCCCCGTTTAACGGCAGTATTGGGTAGAATTCCACCGAGCCCCGACTCAAAACCCTATATAAGGGTGAGTGGACTCCATTTGGAGACTTTTTACACTCTCTCTCTATACTCTCTCTCTAGACTCGTTTTCGCCCCGAATCCGCAACCAAACGCTTCCAAATTGTAAGTTCGCTTACCCTAGCTTGTTCTAAACATTACTAGTTGTAGTTATACCCCAAAAATGTCCAAGAAGGCAAGGAGTAAGGAGTTTACGGCCCAGGAACACTCTAGGGCCGTAAACCCCTAAAATGATGCCAAACTTGCCTTTAAACTCACCTTTAAGCTTGGAAACTATTAGGGGATTTAGCCTAGGAGTGTTTACTCATTTAAAACAATCAATTTAAGGGGTAAAAGAGAGTTTATGGCCCAAGCACAAGCTTAGGCCGTAAACACCTCAAACTCTTGTCAAAATGCCCCAAAAACACTCCCAAATCACCCTTAGGCTTCATACATAATTTAGGGACTTAGTATTTCGGGTTTGGATCAATTAAACACATCAAATTAAAGGGGAAAAAGGAGTTTACGGCCCAGGTTTATACCAAGGCCGTAAACACCCCAAATCATGCCCAATGTGTGGTTTTGTTTCCCCAAATGGCCTTAGGCATTTACCATAAAATACTAGGATTGAAACAAGGACTTAAACACAAGAAATGGAGGGATAAAAAGGAGTTTATGGCCCAAGCAAGTGTCTAGGCCGTAAACTCATGGTGATGGGTTCTAGGGTGTTTAAGGCTTCTACCTTGTTTTTTCTATGGTGAGATGTCCCTGGGCCGTAAACACAACATTGGGAGTGTACTCTTGGATAGTAAGCTCCATTCCTTAGCCATTCACACCTTTAGACGCTACCCGGGACACCCAAACACTTATCCAAAGTGTTTTCCGCTCCTTTGAGCGCGTATATTTGTTTAATTAGTATTAAATATACTAATTGTATGTGAACATATGTTATCATATGTTAAATAGGTCATTGTGTGTGTTCGAGTCCTTGCGTGACACCGAACGCCCAAACGGCACCTTCGTCGGACCTACTTACACCAGGTGAGTTCATACCCCTGAATGAACCTTTTAAATGTTTTAACATGTTTTATAGGGGGGGGGGGGAATACAAGTTAAACATGCCAGTTATCATATCAATCACATGTGATTGATAACCCGCATGCACAAGATTTTACCACTATACACTGTTTTACTGAGTATGACACTATAATGGTTTTCAATTGTTTCAAAACTCTTACTTATACTGTTTTAACTAGATTCATTCTAAACTGGTTTATGAAAGATTTTCTAAGATTTTCAAACATATTTTACAAAAGAACACAATTTGTGAATTTCTCTGGACATAAAGGTTTTTCATCAAAGATTCCTTTTTTTTTTTGACGTATACTTTACTTGTTAAATACTACTACTTCGCTTATACTTATTTTATACTCCTACTCTGTAACGCTTTCACTTATACTTGAAGTCACTTATACCTGATGGACACTTATACTTATTCACACTCTTACTTAGTGATACGATTCTACATCGCTTATACTTGATATCGACTCTACTTCACTTATACTCGATACACTCATACTTCACTTGCGACCACTTCTACTTCACTTGTTCGACACTCATACTTCACTTGCGACCGCTCCTACTTCACTTATTAGAAACTCCTACTTCACAAGAATCACTTCTACTTGGTACACACTCAGTCGTAGTTAGATGTATGTCTGTGCTTGTATAGATGCATATAAATAATGATTGAAGGACTTAGGAAGGCTTGTCCGCCCTATTTCCTTTTCTTCGTTGAGATGTGGTCTGGTGGGATCGGATGTCCATCCGAAGGTCGTTTTATTCATTACTTATATATTATGTACACAATCATAGACATACGGGTTCACTTCAGTCAGTTCAGTTAAGAGTCTCTACCTCTAGTTCAGCACTTACATTGGAAACCCACTAGTTGGAAGTCTCTACCCACTATTTGGGATGCATCTTCAGGACACGACCTTCTCCGTCGTCTAGTTGGTAACCAGAGTCTCCTGTAGGGAGAGCGGACATTGTGTGTATAGATCTATACGGGATTGACAACCCCGCACCCAGACTGCTAGCTACAATCCTGGTCTACCAAGCCAACAGGTGACAAATGTCACATTTTAGACGCTTGTAGGGCATCTGGTACTCTAGTCAGTATGGTTACGAGTATCCCAGGTTACCTTATAATTCTTTGGCCTTAAGGTAACGGTATTTCGCCAGCAATTTACACTGTATGCTGGTAACTCATTTTCAGAGTCACACTGTTTTGACCTTACAAGACGTATCTTTCATTTGATACTGTCTGGGGTCTGTCTTCTCTGTTTTGACCTTACAAGACGTATCTTTCAATTGATACTGTCTGGGGTCTGTCTCCTCTGTTTTGACCTTACAAGACATATCCTTCATTTGATGCTGTCTGAGGTCTGTATCCACTGTATTCACAGAATCCACTATATTCACTGTGTTCACTGTTTTAGACCTTGCTAGACATATCTTTCATTTGATATTGTCTGCGGTCTGTATTCACTGTTTTAGACCTTACTAGTTGTACCCTTCATTTGGTACCTTCTGGGGACTGCGTCTCCATTTGATTAGACTGAACCGGGTGTGTCGTTAGTTCGATACTTTCCTGGAGTCTATGGTTCCTTTCCTTAGTCAGCAGTCCTCACTGCTGAGGCATATGATATTCCCTGATGTCGTTTGCTTTCCTCAATAATCAAATTCAGTATTTTGATAATGATAGCAACTTAGGGAAAACTACTTTTTACCACACATCACTGACCAGTCTTGGTAGAAGGCTGCTTTTATTAAAGAAAATATAGGATTTTCTGGAAAGGACTCTAATACACTGAAATCTCTTAAACTACTACTTTTATTAAAGTTATTTGAATGAAAACGTCACTAATTGCTTATGAACTCACCAACATTGTAAAAATGCTGATACTCGCTTTTCAAATAACTTGTATTCTCAGGTTAGCATTAGACAGGTACATCCCCGAAGCTGTTGATGAAGATAGCTTACTACCATGCTGTATTTATTCTATTACTTGTATTACTTTGATACCTTGTAATGTAACCTTGTAAAATTATTCTATTAATGCAATTTTTTGTTGTACTTTGATTACTATAATGCATGTGTTTTGATACTTGACATGACATCATCCACCCCAGAACGTTTCCGCCGTTCCGGTTTTGGGGTGTGACAGACTTGGTCATGTTCGACATTAAGTCCTGCTAGAAATTCATAGACTCGTTCTCCTTGAACAAACTTTAGCATCATTGCAGCATCATCACTGCATTTCATCTTTATGTTGTGGTAGTAGTCGAGCTCAAGCCACAAAATCTTCATTTTGTTGTAATAATCTGTAACAGAGAGACCTTGTTTGGTTGAGTGAATTTTGGTTTTGATCTCATATACTAAGGCAGCATCATGAACTTTGGAATACATTTGTTTGATGGTATCCCAAATGTCTTTGGCTGTTGTCAGGAACATGCAGGTACCACTAATCTCAGGTTGCATTGAGTTCCACAACCACGACATGATTGATGAGTCTTCAACATCCCAAGCAGCAAATGAGGGGTCATCTTCCCTCGGTATAGGACCAGTCAGGTGGCTAAGTTTTCCTTTTCCTTTCAGAAAGGTTCGGACAATTTGAGACCAAACTATGTAGTTGCGGCCATTGAGTTTGAATGATGGCTGTAAATTTTGATACTCTCCGGTTTGTGTTGGTGGGATTGGGTTTGAACTTGATTCATTAGACATGGTGGATTCGGAGACGACAGACATTTTAAGACACAATTTTCTGGAGAGGAATGTTTATATAGTTGTTATGGCTCTGATACCATGAACAAAAAAGTTCTGTAAAATGCCGTGTATATTCATGAAAACTAAAAACACTATATATAGTACAATCTTTGGGACCTAGGAATGGAAAGAAATCATCTACAATAATTACTATACATATATACAACATCAGATCATTTCCAAAGATAAATCAATCAGCTAGGAATCAGGGAATTAATTAGCTGGAAATCAATTATGTGATCTGGTATTCTGGTGAATTTATTGTTGTTCTGTCAACAGCTTGAGTTGTCAACAGTATTTTTAAGCTCATGCTTAGAATATAAGTTATAACTAAAGGAAAGTGGTCAGATCAAGTTGAATATATGCATTGAACGAAACCTAAATCGATATTTAAGAAGAAAATTTGTGAGGTCCGACTGAAATTATGCCATAGTTACTTACTTTGATGCAAATTGATGTATGATTGTTCATGAGTCTCATACAAAAGTTCAGAAAATAAAATCGATTAAAGAAAGCATAGGACTTAGGAGCAGGAACTACGTCATTGGTTCCCTAAATGGTGGAGATTCAACCGCTTGAGGTGAAAAACCAACCGGCACTGGAGCACGTGGCAAGCATAGAGGTTGATTCGCCGGAGTGGGAACAAAATCTGTAGGAGAAGAATGGGGAATGACAGGAAGCTAGAAACAAGGACAACAATGGTCCATTTTTTTAGAGTAAATAACAAGAACGGTCCCTGTGGTTATTTAACCTTCTTGAATCAAATCCAGCTTTTTAAATTTTAACGTTCATAATCCCTTAATGTTTTATTTATATCGTCTATCATCCCTAAGGTTAACACGGTTAATCTCTTAGTGTTAGTCATTAAAAATATAATGTCCTAATGAAAAAATAAAAATAAAAATAAATAAAACAATAAATGTTGTACTTGGTTAAATTTAAAAACCCAACTTTGTAGGCACTTAATAAACATGCAACAAATCTTTACAAATCTCTTGTGAAATGTTATCAATTACTCTACCATGTCATATGTATATTCATGAGGAGCTTCATCTTATATCAACTTGTCATTTTAAATGGAAATGTTTCAAATACAACCCACTTATGTGATGAACCATAACATCTAAATTTCCCCAAGAAAGTGATTTTTTTTCTAGAGTAAATTACACGAATCGTCCCTCGTTCGGGTGCCAAAATGCACGTTCAATTCTTATTTTAAAAAATTAACTTGGATCGTTGCACGTTTCATCCCTCGTTAATTTAAATTTACACGCTTAATTCCTTTGTGAGACATGAAATAACTATAATGTCCATTTCAATTTATTTTTCATTTATTTTTAAATTTTCAGATTATTTTTTATTATTAAATAATATTTTAATTAAAATTATGGGTCCACCACCGGCACCAGCACCAGAGAAATGGAGCAACATCGAAAATGTGTGCATCCACCGCTTATCTTCCCTTCCTTATATGATATTCTTCAGAAATTGAAAATCAAAATTCAAAAATCTGATACCTGCAAGCTAAATGATTCTAGAAACTAAAAATTGTTCCAGAAAATCTCCAACTCGTTCCAGAAATCAAAAATGGTGCTGGATCCTTTTGGAAACCTAAAATCTACACATTGGTTTCTCTCCCTCTCATCTCACCTGGTTTTTTCCTGAAACCCTTGAGCCGTCATTGCCATTTGTTTCCTCGTTCTTCTTCAAGATCAGAGAACATAAAACACAAACACACATTGTGTATGTCTATTGATCCGAGAGAGAGAGAGAGAGAGAGAGAGCAAACAAAATGTCGCCATTGTTACCCGTGTGTTAGGGTTTTGAGAAATCGGGAGGAGATGTTCGGTTTCAAATCGAGAATTTAGGGGTTTCATGAAGGATTTTCACTTTATGGGTTTCAGATCAGGCATCACCACCACCGGTAATCTCTTTTTCCTTCGTGTGTCGCAGCCACAGTTGGAGTTCAACTGGTAGTTTTAGGAGGAGGTTGAACATAGTGGAAAAGAGGTTGTGCACGCAGAAGAGGGCCGTCGATGGAGACGATTTGTGTTCGATCTGAACCTACTTATCTGATCTGAATCCCCCTCTTCTCCGGTGGACTAGTGACTTGGTCCAGTGAGGAGATGCACAAAGAGGTAGAAATGGGGTGAGGGAGACGATCTGTGGGTTTATTCTTTTATTAAAGGAAATAAATATTTGTTTATAATAACAAAATCAATAAACAATTAATAAATAACAATTAAACAGAAAATAAAATAAAAAAATAAATAAATAAAGGCAAAATTGTCTTTTTATGTCCGGAGGGATGAAGCGTGCAACTTTTAGCCAAACGAAGGACGGTCCGAGTTAATTTTTAAAAATAGGGACTGCACGTGCATTTTGGCACCCAGACAATGGACGATTCATGTAATTTACTCTTTTTTCTACTTGAGGAAAAAACATATGTTGATATAAAAATATAAATATTTCATTCTTAAAAATAAAATTTCATAATAAAACCTAAAAAATATAATAAAAAATTACATATTCAAAAAATCAACAAAGATTTAGAAAAACATTCTAAGGAAAATATTTTTTTTTGTGATCTTCTCCATCATCCTCAAAACTAGTTTGAGGGCCTATCCTAAAAGATTGTTGGTATTTTGCATCAAGAATTGTAAATCTTCCATTTCTTTTCTTTCCTCGTGCACTTTTTCTTTTTTTGAAAATTTTTCTTTGTCAAATGTCAAATGTTGAGCGAAATCAAATTGTATCGATCAAATGTCTCCGTCATTTTCCGCATTTCTTCTGCTTCGCTGCTAAAATTCGATGCATTGGAAGAACACCCCTTCCCTTTTCCTTTTTTTTATTTGTCCCTACCTATCGGTTTTCCAATTTTTCTAGCTCAATCTCGACTTCATCATTTAAATCTAACATGATACGAGCATTGGAAGAAGTTGTGTATCCATTTGAGCATGTTTTTGTTCTTTTTGGTGGTGCTCCTCCAAGTAGGACGGTGGCTTCGTGTAACATCCTGATCTTGTCATTTCTTATTTCAGGGTCGTAGACCAGAAGTCGATTGTGACATTCCGTTTAAAATAAATAAATAAATAAATAATTATCCCTAAAACCCCGAGATATATATTTTTTTATATTTTTATGTTAGTCCTAAATTCGTAATAATTTATCAGTGTTAGCCATAATGAGTTAAATGTTATAATTTCGGGAATTTGGAGTCTTTTTGAATCAACTGGACTTGAAATGTAAAATATTTCGTAGAGCAGGGGCTGTTTGGTAAGTTATGGATTTAATTTTAAAAAATGGTGAGAGAGGGACTGAAGTGTAAAATGGTCTTAAGTTTGGTATTCGAGACGGGGACCTTAACCCGTCACCCCTTCCTTTTGTTCCTTCATTTAAAACGTGACCCCAAACCCTAACCCTAATAATGTGCAACCGCCACCCTTATCTCTGCAACCTCCAACCGATGTCGCCCATCTCCTCGTCGCCATAAGTGAACCACCGAAGCAACCATCACCGTTGCTCCTGCTATCGACGAAGACGCGGATCGACGAAGGGACGCTGCGACCGTTAGTGAAGTCGGAAGGACCTGAAGCCTGTGGGCACTACTGCCATTCTTCGGTTAAGGCGCATCCCTCCCTATCTTCCCTGTTTCTTTTGTTGCTACACCGTTGCCCACATCCTTAAGGGGTTAAGTGTGGAACATTAACCCTAGTTAAGGTTTTATATGGAAAACCCTAGCATCAGGGAGCTCTATTTTGGACAATCATCGGGCGTGTATTTGGGCTATTGCTTAGAGTATTATTGTGCCCGAGAATGACTAAGTCAAGCCTTAATCAGTCCTACCCTTAGGTGATTAAGTTCTTAATGGGTTAAGTGTCCTTAATTAACCCTAATCATTATTTTATATGGAACCCTAATCATCATTTCATGTAAGGTAGTCACTGGTAGAGTTCTTCATTACTACGGTGGTTACTTATATGTATATCGAGGTGAGTTTCGCCTCACTGTACCCATAAGTCGAAGACACCAATGTCGGCTCATTATTTTTGGTTATCCATTAGTAGATGGATACCTTAGGGACTGTATATAGTCATATAGGATAGACTGAGGACTCTTGATCTAAGCTCTCTTACCTATTCCTTTTTTGGTTGTGGTTCGAGAGTAGGATCACCTATCCGGGTGACTATCTCACCTCTGAGTATATATGACCATGCATTCCTTGGATTCTTGATATTTAATATGCTGGTAGGTTGTAGTGATCAGTTAGATCTGTGTTCTGTTATCGTGTATGTTGCTATGCTGTAGTGATTTGTTAAATTTGTGTTATGGTATCGAGTATGCTGCTATGTTGTAGTCATCTGCTAGATTTGTCTCCTGGTATTGAATATGTTGCTTTGTTGTAATAATCTGTAGAATTGTATGTTATCTGTGCTTGGTGGTTATCATCTATGGAGTGCCCTTAGGGATTCTCTATGTAACAGCCCAAAAATCCCTATAAAATTTTTAATTTTTAAAATAGGAATTACAATCATAGTTTGTTTCTCAATATCCATTACATCATATCATATCAAAATATCAGAGTATCAATATCAATAATAGTGGAAATTGCTGGGAGTGAATGTTGCGCCATCAAGATAGACCCTTCCCCTTAGTACCAAAAGTACCTGAAAACACCCAAATAAATTGTAAGTAAAAACTTAGTGAGTTCCCAAAATATCATATAACATAAAACCACAGAATACCATGCCACATACACAAGATTGCCATGGGGCTACCCCCATGGTCTTTACATGGAATACCATGGGCTACCCCCATGATCTGATATCCAAGCATCACAGGCTACCCCCAGGATCTTCAGACAATTAATTGCATAACAACTATCAATCTACATGTCAGATAATGGGCCGACATTGGTGCCTTTGACCCATTGATATACTGACATGACTAACCTCAGTTTGCTGAAAATAATAATTGCTCAGCTACCAATATACAAAATCTCACAGTGTATAATTATTCAAAATACCCTAATTAAAATTATGATACAAACCCAACCAAGGCCCAAAATCCCTAAGTCCAGACTCTTCAAATAAGGGCAAAATCATTTTCCTTTCAATGGACCAACCATATTCGGCCCATTTACAATAACGAACCTAAGGCCCAAAAGGATGTTGAGTGATTAAGAGATAGCCTGCAATGGTTTTCAAGATCATTAGGTCTTTACGTTGTAAGTTATGTATCTATATTGATTATGACATCCGTAGGACTTTATTTGAGACAATCTTTGTTCTCAAAAAGATTTTATATACTGGGATTTTCTGCAAATAAAGTATCATGATTTTTAAAGCATAAAGAAAGTTCTTTTTGGTTCTGAAAATTAGAGGATGTTACAACCACAAGCACCAACCCTTCTAAAACCTAAAAATGATTCCATGTATATGGACCTACAAACATATTTTTGAAATAGTCGATAGACCAAAATTCGGGGGCAAGGAGAGGACTTGTAAAATATCTTCTTGAAATCCCTAATTTTTTAATTGATTTTGGAAAGCTTTGATTTCTGGAGAAAGGGTTACTAGAACATGATGGCTCTATAAAACATATTAGCAGCAGAATGTTAGGGTGCAAAGTTTTCCATGAATGACTTTGTAATGTTTGACTTTTATAAAACCCACTTGCATGTGGAGTATTAGCCTTGTGACACATGAGAGATAGAGAGTGAGAGAGAGACATGTAAACACCTCTATAAATAGTGGGTTCATACCACTTGTAGAGGCGTGCTTGAGAGATGTAAAAGTTGAGTGTGTAAGTGTGTGTTATTTATGTAGTCTAGATCTAGATCATTTTTGTGTAACACCATATACAATCAATACATCTCTTGAACACCCAAATCACCATGTTCATTTGTGCAAGCTTTAATTCTGCATGTCAAACCATGTTCTTTGTCACTACAATTGGTATCAGAGCGGGTCTTCAAGATCAAGGTGATTTTTGAAGAACGATTCTCAGTTTGGCAATTTTTGTCACAATTGGAGCAAATTTTTGGTGAGTCTCTCTCTATGATCTCTCTTAATTTCATTGAATTCGTGCGTTGCGTTTTTGATTTGTGATCATTTGACTCGTTGGATCAAATTTTTTCTTGAAAAACCCCATTGATGATCCAATAAATTTTTTTAAGATCAAATCCAACCAAAAACAAAATCTAAATTCGAATATTGTTCGTGTCCAAATTCGTTGAGCCAAATCAATTTCGTATTCCAATTAATATTCAGTTAATCATTTTGAAGCCCAAAAGTTAAATTCGTTACTGTTCATCTATACACTTTGAAGCCCAAATTAGTGAATTCATTGATTGTTGATTCATAACCCAATATATTTGATCCATTACTGTTCATTTGATATGAGTTGAAATCTTGAGCCCATGCAAATTTCTTATTTGATCCAAATTCGTTTACAACATATAATTCATTGAACTTGTCCCTGATTTAGTCACGCTTCAAATGGTTGTACCGTAGATATGCATTTGTTCCGCATCTGTTCTTAATTCTTTAATTTATTGCATCTGATTATTCGTCTCATTTTCTTGATAATTTCTTTCATCTTTCTTTTGGCTGATGTCGATTCGTAGTCAGATAATATGTCTTGATTTCTTGTGATTTGGAACATGATGAAATCGAGTTCATGCAAGTTCAAATGAAGAAATCGTCAAAATTGATTCTTGATTTGATGAACTTGTACAAAGAACACTTTAAAGAGGTGAAGAAGAGTTGGCTGAACAAGTTTTGATATAAAATTTGTGGTTAGATACGTCAATTTCGTGTTTCTTGATCTTTGACTTCGAAAAGTCAATCCCAGAAAAAGTCAAACTTGACTTCTATGGGTTGATTCAATGAATTGGAAGATACAAGTTGTTTTTGAGCTGTGAATGTCAAAATCATATTTGATTTGGTGTTTATCTCAAAAATTGCATGATTTGAAGTTTTCGGTGTCGACTACTTTGAATGTGATCATTCAAGCAAGTTGTTTATCATAGAAGGGTTTATGATTCGTTATTGGTTTGTTGATTTGGATCGAGTGGGAAGCAAGGTCTATTAATGGATATGTGATAATGGAATGGTTGATCTGGAAATGCTAATCAATAGTCAATGTATGTTTGTAGCACCTGGTTCCTGGTACGTAAATCTTATTTGGGTATTCTCTTTTCTTTTAGCCTTGGACTCGACGAGTCATAGCTCTGACTCGCCGAGTAGATACGGGACCCGGGACACGTTTAGTTTGGCGACTCGGCGAGTCCATATCCTGGACTCGGCGAGTCACCGCTGTTGGATGAAACCCTAAGTTTCAGGGGTTTGCACCCTATTTAAGCACCATATCCGCCCCAGGCCAGCCCCCATTCACCCTCAGAGCTCCCAACCCTCGTTCTAAGCTTGTTCATAGAGAGTTTGAAGAAATTGTTGTGTGTTCTTGAAGGTTTTGAGGCAAAAGGGGAGTAGATCAAGAAGAAGGGAAGGAATCCAAGCATCTTTGTGCTCTCTCAGCAGTTCCTTTGAGGTATAACCCGTTTTCCCCTTGTTTCTATGCTTATTACTTCATTTAAGTCATTCTTGAGCCAATCCCCAAGCTTGTATGTGCAATATAAGTTGTAATAATTTGATAGGCCTTTAGATCTAGGTAAGATTGAGCTCCAGGAGCTCAGATCTGTTATCTTTATGGACCCATGTTGCTTGTTCACCCTAGATCTACCCTTTTGAGGCATTTTGAGCCCTAAATCCCTCATTGGTGAGTATTTACACGTAAAGTTGGAAACTTTACGTGTCATTCATGCTCTAGGAATCCAAATATGTAAATGGCATGGACTGGAATCGAGCAAAATCGCGTATATAGTGAATGCATGGCGACGACTCGACGAGTCGTTCATTAGACTCGGCGAGTCTGCTCGCGAGTCTCCGAGTTGTCCCCTTTTCGTTGTGTCGAGTGGGTGTAGTGAGTCACGGGGTGTGACTCAGTGATTTGGAAGCCAAACTCATCCATGGAGGAACTCGGCGAGTTCAAGGCAATCTCCTTAGATCAAGAACAGACTCGGCGAGTTGTTCATACAACTCGGCGAGTCACAGCATAAAGTGTTCTTCGAATGAAGATGAACTCGGCGAGTTGTTCATACAACTCGGCGAGTAGGATGAAGGACTTGAACCTCAGTTAAGAAGAAGAACTTGTCGAGGCAACGCCTAACTCGACGAGTAGGGTCGGGATCCAGGACAGTCGTTTGGATAGGGACTCGGCGAGTTGGAGAGCCAACTCGGCGAGTCGGGTCAACTGAAAGTTGACTCTGACTTATGACATGATTAGGGGTAGAATGGTCATTTTACCCAATGGACAGTTAGCAGTAATTGACTGAGTATGTTGTGGGATTTGCAGCCGGAGGATTTCCGGAGCGGCAGTAGGCAGTCAGTTCTCGACCAGATTAGCAGCTATTTCGAGGTGAGTTTCCTTTTCAGTAGAAACGGGTCTAAGGCACCAAGGCCGACCCGTGTAGACAAGATGTTAGTACTAGAGTGTGGGCCGAGCCCGTATCTATGGGTTTAGTCAAGTATGATATATGTGTCAATGTGATAGAGTTGCTTATACTTGTTGTCTGTGTGATACTTGTATATTATGGGTTAGCGGTCGAGTGTGGGCAGGGCCCGTATCTCTCCGTGGTTGGAGTGTGGGCTAGGCCCGTATCTCCCGGCTAGTGAAGTGTGGGCAGGGCCCGTATCTTCACAAGGGTGGGCGAGGCCCGTATTTCCTGGCTAGCGAAGTGTGGGCAGGGCCCGTATCTTCCCGAGTGTGGGCGAGGCCCGTAACTCCTAGCTGAACGTTGTTTGTTATATGCTTGCATGGTATGAGGTATTATGGGGGAACTCACTAAGCTTCGTGCTTACGGATTTCAGTTTTGGTTTCAGGGTACCTCCTCAGCTAGGGGAAAGGAGCCGGCGCGGTAGCAGCATGTCACACACACACACACACACACTCTTGGTTCCGCAGTTACGAGTTTATTCTGGGATTGATACTATGATATTTTGATTGATCGAATGTTGTGGTTTTTAATTTGGTTTTCGATGTGAAGTTGTTCAACTAAACAATGTTTTAATTGTTAACGTTTTCTATGTAATGTTTTATAAACGAAATTTTTGGACGTGAAATTTTGGGTCGTTACAAGTTGGTATCAGAGCCCTGGTTTGACGGATTCGGACACACCTTCGGGGGTGTCATTAGGCGAATACATCACGTCACATGTGATCAGGGTTGAATAATCTTAGAGTGCTGGATTTGGCCCTATTGCGCAGCTCTCGTTTGAGTCTAACCGTTGTAGGGGTGAACCTGTTACTCGAAGGATTATCCGAGCCTCACCGCATGTGATGGTGTTCAAGTAATGGTTAATTGGCACTACTAAGAGGCCTTCAGCAGCTGAGGACCTGGTAGGGTGGAGTCTGAGATTTCCCTAGGGCAAGCCTAGGATGAGTATAGTAGTGATCAGCTGTAGTGGAAGGGATCTGGTGGAGTCGAGGCAATCCTTGAAGAAGGTATGGATAGATGTGGAAGGTAGTATGGGCCCGTACTACTGAAAGCAGAGGATCCGTACCCGAACCAAGGAAGGCCAAGATAAGACCAGGGAACTTGTAAGTAGTTGTGATCCCTCAGGAAATATCAGTATCACTAATGTGTGTTATTATGTATTGCAGAATGGTGGTACTTCGATCGAGGCCGATAGATGGCGGTTCAGGAGAGGGGTCAGGTTCGGGATTAGGTTCCGAGCCGGTAGATGAGGGACTACGTGAGTTCATCGCGTCAGAGATCACCAGGGGTATCCTTGAGTCGACTCCCATTATCTTCGGGTCGATCAAGGAAGGGATCATCGAGTTGATGGAGGATCGCCTCAGGGCGTTCAGGAGCGATATGGCATCTGGCCAGTCAGGATCTTGCACACTGTCCTTTAAGGACTTCAGGGGCAGTGGTGTGCCGGATTTCCACGGGGTGAAAGACCCCATTGCTGCCAGGCGATGGATTGCAGACATCGAGTCTGCACAGTTGACTAGCTTCTGCCCCGAGGGGTCGAAGGTGAGGTATGCAGCAGGGTGCTTACGAGACCGAGCCCGGGATTGGTGGGAGTCAGTGGGTGACTCGTTGGGATCCTCAGCTATCGAGGCTATGACCTGGTCGAACTTTGTGACCAGGTTCAGGGCAGAGTTTGCGCCGACTGTCGAGCTTCAGCAGCTGGCCAGGGAGTTTTCGGACATGAGGCGGACGACGGAGACTGTGGCAGAGATCACCGCCAAGTTCCGGGAGAGGGCCTTGTTGGTACCCCAATATGCGGGTGAAGAGGATATGAGGAGGACCCGTTATCATGATATGCTACGGGCTGACATCCGGGAGCATGTCAGCTTTTCAGCTTGCCCTACCCTGGAGTCCATGATCGCCAGGGCGAGGAAAAGGGAGATTGATTTAGAGCACATTCGGAAGAGGAAGGCAGAGGCGGGGCAGGTGGTTGGGGCTTCAGGAAAGAAGCCCAGAGGATCAGATGGGAGGGCGAAAGGCCAAGGAGGACCTGGCCGTTGCGGGAAATGCGGCAGGACGCATGAGGGAGCATGTAGGATGGGATCAACAGGCTGCTACAAGTGCGGAAAGGCGGGGCACTTTAGCAGGGATTGTACTACTCCAATTTCAGCTATTCAGACGTCTGAGTTGCTGTGTTTCCACTGCAACCAGAGGGGACACAAGAAGGCCAATTGCCCCTAGTTGACAGTTTCAGCGCCGGTGAAGGCGCCAGCTCCAGCGACCCTGCGGATCACGGATGGCCGACAGGGCAAGGCAGAGGCTCCGGTGGTGAGGAGTCGAGCATTCCAGTTGACTACCAAGGAGGAACGGTATCCCAGTTCAGGTGTTATTCGACTCGGGTGCATCTCGATCATTTGTGTCCCTTGCGCTTAGCAAGAAGTTTCATGAGTCTTCGGGCATGTTGGATTGCCCTTTGGAGGTAGAGATTGCTGATGATCGATCGGTGCGAGCATCGATGGTGTTTCGGGATTGCGTATTGCGTCTGTTTGAGGAGCGTTTCTTAGTAGACCTGGTTCCTATTCCGCTGCGTGGGAACAAGGTGATTATAGGCATGGATTGGTTGAGCCCTAATGGGGCGGTGATAGATTGCGCGCAGCAACTAGTGCGGGTCAGGACCCCAGGTGGGGGAGAGTTAGTGATTCATGGCGAGAGGCCGCAGTATGGACCCGCAGTATGTTCAGCAGCGAGGGCGAGGCGCTACCTTCAGCAGGGATGCGCAGGATATGTCGCGTACGTGATGGATACCTGGGAGGCGGGTAAGGCGACAGTGAGCGAGGTTCCGGTGGTGCGAGATTTCGCAGATGTTTTCCCAGAGGAGCTTCCTGGGATACCTCCGGAGCGGCAGGTGGAGTTCAGGATTGACCTCGTTCCTGGTGCGGCTCCGATAGCCAAGGCACCGTATCGGTTGGCTCCTCCCGAGATGCAGGAGTTGTCTACGCAGCTACAGGAGCTGCTAGACAAGGGATTTATTCGTCCGAGTAGTTCACCCTGGGGAGCCCCGATCCTGTTTGTGAAGAAGAAGGATGGGTCGCACCGGATGTGCATAGATTATCGGGAGCTGAATAAGATAACGGTGAAGAACCGTTACCCACTCCCGAGGATTGATGATCTCTTTGACCAGCTTCAGGGAGCGTCTTGGTTTTCCAAGATTGATTTGCGTTCGGGATACCATCAGATGAGGGTCAGGGAGGAGGATACGCAGAAGACCGCGTTTCGGACGCGCTATGGCCATTATGAGTTTGTGGTGATGCCGTTTGGGCTCACCAATGCTCCCGCCGTGTTCATGGACCTCATGAACCGCGTATGCAGACCGATGCTAGATCGGTCTGTGATAGTCTTTATCGATGACATCTTGGTTTATTCCAAGACTCAGGAGGAGCATGAGGAACATCTGAGGGAGGTGTTGGAGACCTTGAGGAGGGAGAGCTTGTATGCCAAGTTCTCCAAGTGTGAGTTCTGGTTGTGCGGGGTGCAATTTCTTGGACACCTCGTCAACCAGAACGGGATTCTGGTCGATCCGGCCAAGGTCGAGGCCATGATGAGATGGGAGGTTCCGAAGTCTCCATCCGAGATTCGGAGTTTCCTGGGATTGGCAGGCTACTATCGGAGATTTATTCAGGATTTCTCCAAGATAGCCGTACCCCTGTCGCGGCTGACAAAGAAAGCCGTGGTCTTTTGGTGGGGACCCGAGCAGCAGACTGCATTTGAGACACTGAGACAGAGATTGTGCGAGGCGCCGATCTTAGCCCTGCCAGAGGGCGTAGAGGATTTTGTCATTTATTGTGACGTGTCCATTTCAGGGTTGGGCGCGGTATTGATGCAGAGGGGGCATGTCATTGCCTACGCCTTGAGGCAGCTCAAGCCTCACGAGGCAAACTACCCGACGGATGATTTGGAGTTGGGGGCGGTGGTTTTTTCCCTCAAGATTTGGCGACATTACCTCTATGGGGTTCGATGTACCATTTACACGGACCACAAGAGTTTGAGGTACCTCATGGATCAGCCGAATCTGAACATAAGGCAGCGTCGGTGGTTGGACGTGGTGAAGGATTATGATTGCGAGATCCTCTACCACCTGGGGAAGGCCAATGTGGTGGCCGATGCGCTTAGCCGCAAGGCGGCGCCGATCAGGGACGTATGCATGAGGATGACCGTGGTGACTCCGTTGTTGGAGCGAATTCGGGAGGCTCAACAGGAGGCTATCAAGGAGGAGCATTGAAAGAGCGAGCATGTGGTGGGTCAGGTTTCCTCCTTTGATTATGATAGCCGAGGACTATTGACACTACACCGTAGGGTGTGGGTGCCGTATCACGGAGGCGTGCGCCAGATTTTGATGGAGGAGGCGCACAAGTCCTGATTCTCTATTCATCCCGGGGCGACGGAGATGTATAGGGATCTTTGTCTAGATTATTGGTGGCCCTGCATGAAGCGGTATGTGGCATGGTACGTTGAGCGGTGCTTGACCTGCAGAAAGGTCAAGGCCGAACATCAGAGACCGCATGGAAAGATGCAGCCGTTGGATATTCCACTGTGGAAATGGGAAGATATCAAGATGGATTTTGTCACGAAGCTTCCCAGGACCGCGCATGGAGTGGATTCGATTTGGGTCATCGTGGATCGATTGACCAAGAGTGCTCACTTTATCCCGATTCAGGAGAGCATATCGGCCGAGAAATTGGCCGACATCTATATCAGGGAGATCGTGGCGCGGCACGGGGTGCCATTATCGATTATCTCGGACAGGGATGTGCGTTTTACTTCCAGATTTTGGAAGAGATTTCATGACGAGTTGGGTACTCGTTTGCATTTTAGCACTGCCTTTCACCCGCAGATGGATGGTCAGAGCGAGCGGACCATACAAACCTTGGAGGATATGTTGCGGGCGTGCGTGTTGGACTTCGGTGGTAGCTGGGGTACCTATCTTCCCTTGGCCGAGTTCTCCTACAACAACAGCTACCACGCGAGTATCGACCGCCCTCCATTTGAGATGTTGTATGGACGGAGGTGCAGGACCCCGATATGCTGGGGTGAAGTTGGCCAGAGGGTCATGGGGAGCACCGAAGTAGTGCTCAAAACGACCGAGAGGATCCAGCAGGTTCGGAGCAGCCTTCAGACTGCTTAGAGTCGACAGAAGAGTTACGCCGACAAGCGTCGATCCGACTTGGAATTCCAAGTCGGGGATATGGTTCTCCTGAAGGTGTCGCCTTGGAAAGGCATCATTCAATTCAGGAAGCGTGGCAAGTTGGGCCCGAGATTCATCGGACCGTTCAGGGTTGTAGCCCGGGTGGGAAAGGTGGCGTATAGGCTAGATCTGCCAGCTGAGCTCAGCCAGATCCACAACACTTTCCATGTTTCTCAGCTGCGGGAAGTGCCTAGTGGACGACTCAGCGGCGGTGTCGCTAGAGGATATACAGGTTGATGACAGCCTGAATTACATTGAGCACCCAGTCGCAATCCTCGACAGGAAGATGAGGGATTTGAGGAACAAAAAGGTGGAGATAGTGAAGGTGCAATGGCAGCACCGCAAGGGTTCGAAATGGACTTGGGAGCCGGTGGACGAGATGATGGAGCATTACCCCGAGCTGTTTCAGAAGCGAGCAGCAGACTTCGAGGACGAAGTCTAAAATAAGTGGGGGAGATTTGTAGCACCTGGTTCCTGGTACGTAAATCTTATTTGGGTATTCTCTTTTCTTTTAGCCTTGGACTCGGCGAGTCATAGGTCCGACTCGCCGAGTAGATACGGGACCCGGGACACGTTTAAGTTGGCGACTCGGCGAGTCCATATCCTGGACTCGGCGAGTCACCGCTGTTGGATGAAACCCTAAGTTTCAGGGGTTTGCACCCTATTTAAACACCATATCCGCCCCAGGCCAGCCCCCATTCACCCTCAGAGCTCCCAACCCTCGTTCTAAGCTTGTTCATAGAGAGTTTGAAGAAATTGTTGTGTGTTCTTGAAGGTTTTGAGGCAAAAGGGGAGTAGATCAAGAGGAAGGGAAGGAATCCAAGCATCTTTGTACTCTCTCAGCAGTTCCTTTGAGGTATAACCTGTTTTCCCCTTGTTTCTATGCTTATTACTTCATTTAAGTCATTATTGAGCCAATCCCCAAGCTTGTATGTGCAATATAAGTCGTAATAAGTTGATTGGCCTTTAGATCTAGGCAAGATTGAGCTCCAGGAGCTCAGATCTGTTACCTTTATGGACCCATGTTGCTTGTTCACCCTAGATCTACCCTTTTGAGGCATTTTGAGCCCTAAATCCCTCATTGGTGAGTATTTACACGTAAAGTTGGAAACTTTATGTGTCATTCATGCTCTAGGAACCCAGATCTGTAAATGGCATGGACTGGAATCGAGCAAAATCGCGTATATAGTGAATGCATGGCGACGACTCGGCGAGTCTGCTCGCGAGTCTCTGAGTTGTCCCCTTTTCGTTGTGTCGAGTGGGTGTAGTGAGTCATGGGGTGTGACTTAGTGATTTGGAAGCCAAACTCATCCATGGAGGTACTCGGCGAGTCCATGCCCTGACTCGGCGAGTTCAAGGCAATCTCCTTAGATCAAGAATAGACTCGGCGAGTTGCTCATACAACTCGGCGAGTCACAGCATAAAGTGTTCTTCGGATGAAGATGAACTCGACGAGTTGTTCATACAACTCGGCGAGTAGGATGAAGGACTTGAACCTCAGTTAAGAAGAAGAACTCGTCGAGGCAACGCCTAACTCGACGAGTGGGGTCGGGATCCAGGACAGTCGTTTGGATAGGGACTCGGTGAGTTGAGAGCCAACTCGGCGAGTCGGGTCAACTGAAATTTGACTCTGACTTATGACATGATTAGGGGTAAAATGGTCATTTTACCCAATGGACAGTTAGCAGTAATTGACTGAGTGTGTTATGGGATTCGCAGCCGGAGGATTTCTGGAGCAGCAGTAGGCAGTCAGTTCTTGACCAGATTAGCAGCTTTCTCGAGGTGAGTTTCCTTTTCAATAGAAACGGGTCTAAGTCACCAAGGCCGACCCGTGTAGACGAGATGTTAGTACTAGAGTGTGGGCCGAGCCCGTATCTCTAGGTTTAGTCAAGTATGATATATGTGTCAGTATGATAGAGCTGCTTATACTTGTTGTCTGTGTGATACTTGTATATTATGGGTTTGCGGTTAAGTGTGGGCAGGGCCCATATCTCTCCGAGGTTGGAGTGTGGGCTAGGCCCGTATCTCCCAGATAGTAGAGTGTGGGCGAGGCCCCTATCTCCCGGCTAGCAAAGTATGGGTAGGGCCCGTATCTTCACAAGGGTGGGCGAGGCCCGTATCTCCCAGCTAGCAAAGTGTGGGCAGGGCCCGTATCTTCCCGAGTGTGGGCGAGGCCCGTAACTCCTAGCCGAACGTTGTTTGTTATATGCTTGCATGGTATGAGGTATTATGGGGGAACTCACTAAGCTTCGTGCTTACGGATTTCAGATTTGGTTTCAGGTACCTCCTCAGCTAGGGGAAAGGAGCCGGTGCGGTAGCAGCATGTCACACACACACACACACACTCTCTTGGTTCCGCAGTTACGAGTTTATTCTGGGATTGATACTCTGATATTTTGATTGATCGAATGTTGTGGTTTTTAATTTGGTTTTCGATGTGAAGTGATTCAACTAAACAATGTTTTAATTGTTAACGTTTTCTATGTAATGTTTTATAAACGAAATTTTTGGACGTGAAATTTTGGGTCGTTACAATGTTGCTGTCGATCGATGCGAAGTCAAGAAAAATGGAATTAATTAATTTCTAAAGTGGTGATTGGGTCTCGCAACCGACTCAGAAGTGAAACGAAGGCATATGAATTAATTTGGGTCATTCGCATCTACAATCACGTTTAAGGGTTAGAGATCAACAAGAATGCAATTTGGTTAACTGGTTTGTAGGCCAAGAATGTTCGCATACAAAGTAGTGATTTGGGTCTCAGTTGAGTTCGCATAATAAAACGATTGGGTTTGGATTTTCGCATATGAGTGAATGAAATCAATGCGAAAATTTTTGTAGCAAAGGCAGTGAATATCAAAATCAGGTTCGCATAAGGTGCTTTGGTCAATTCGCATGTAAGGTCACAATTTGTATGCGAACATAAGGTCACAATTTGTTCTTTGGGGTTAATTGAGTTAGAGATGCGAAGGCTTTGTATTGTAAATTGGATGATTGGGTTTGAAGGTCAAAGTGTTTCGTTCGCATCCATGTTTTTGTATGCGAAGAATTTGACAACCTGCGAAGCGTTCCCCGTTATAATTTGTTCATTGAAGAAGAAAACAAATATTTTCGAATTGGGTCCCTGGTCTTTTCACGAAATGACACAAATGGTCCAAGTTCGAATTGATGTTATAAGTTTGCGAAGAATGCAAAATTTTCAAAATAAATCCTTGCAGTTTCGAAATTTTGTCAGATTATACCCAACTTCGCAAATGGGTAATAAAAGCTGAGAAATTGCTGAATTTTCAGTTCTGGTCCTTGTAGTTTGTGCGAATTTACGCTTTTTGCCCAGTTTCAGAAATGGGCTAGCGTTTCGCATATTTGGCTGTTTTTGACGCATTGGGTCACTGCAGAATTTTGAAATTGACAATTTCTACCCATTTTTGAGAAATTTTGTCAAAGGCAATCCGTGAACGAAGATAAAAATTGAATATTTTTTGGATTTTCCGGATTAAAGCACAAAGTTTATGCCACATGTTAAGGGGAGTTTTGACATGAAAATTTCCAAATAGAGCATGTTCTTTTTCCTTAGAGTTTTATAATCAAATTTCGATTATAAAAAGGGGGTGAAGTTTTATATGGAAATTCGAACTTGAATTTTTCATATTACGCGGATTTGAAGACCGAAGTGATCTTGAAGTTTTGAAGTCTACGAGATGATGCAATTGGAAGTTCGGAAGTGATGTATTCGAAATGGGTTTGGTTTTATTGAAGATTTTTGGGGTGTGTTTTTATGCGCAACTTTAGGGTGATTATTTGGAGTTAATCATTCATTGCTGCTCGGATTGTATTGTCTCACATCCTAGAGCCTAAATTGAAGAATCGTGGAAGAATTGAAGATTGAAGTTCGTTTCAACATGTGTCACCTTTGAGGCTCGAACTGCGTAGTTGCTCGACTTTGGAAGAATTGAAGTGGGTGATTTATTCCTAACTTTGAGGGGGAGAATGTTAGGGTGCAAAGTTTTCCATGAATGACTTTGTAATGTTTGACTTTTGTAAAACCCACTTGCATGTGGAGTATTAGCCTTGTGACACATGAGAGATAGAGAGTGAGAGAGAGACATGTAAACACCTCTATAAATAGTAGGTTCATACCACTTGTAGATGTGTGCTTGAGAGATGTAAAAGTTGAGTGTGTAAGTGTGTATTATTTATGTAGTCTAGATCTAGATCATTTGTGTGTAACACCATATACAATCAATACATCTCTTGAACACCCAAATCACCACGTTCATTTGTGCAAACTTTAATTCCGCATGTCAAACCATGTTCTTTGTCACTACACATAAGCATGTATAACAAAAAAAAACTATCGTCATGTCTCAACCATAGAACCATGTACGTAACATTTGTTGTAACATAATAAACAAGAGATATTAGTACAATATTGTACAACAATATTGCTTGGAGGATAATCATATGTAGCCCAAAAAAGAGTCCCTCTATCGATGTGTGTACACCAAAGTAATAACCTCTCTTTATATATCCATTTTTTTTGAACGAATAAGCTTCTTATAGATGTTAGTCGACAAAAATGCATGATTTCCTTCTTCTTCACGTCACCAAATCAGACTATACGAGAAAGAGTGTGCCGAGTTCTTCCAAGATGATGCCAGAAATACTAGTATGCATGTTAAGTTACAAATGAGAGAGAAAAAGTCATCAATGAGAGTTGTGTTTGTGTGAGAGAGAGAGAGAGAGAGAGAGAGAGATTGTCAAAGGGTGGAGACGTTCCCTTAAATGCAATATTCAAATTAATCATATTTGAATTTTTGAATTGTAAGCTAATTATCAATTAATATATGATTGTCCACCAATATATTAATTGAAATATATGTCTCTTAACTTATATTAATTTCTAATTTTTTTTTAACCGACAAATCTAATCTACTCCTAAGCTAACAACACCTATTCCACCTATGTCCACAACAAGACTTGAACCCTCAACCTCAAAGAGGGAGGGCACCACCTGATACTGCTGGGCTACAAGCCCTTTGGTATTAATTTCTAATTAAGTCCTAATACATTTGATCACTTTGTAGTTTGTACCATTTGAGTGGCAAACATTTTTTAATCAATATCATAACTTAATTTGTATTTTATCTTTATGTTCTTAAATTCAATATTACATTCTGTCGTTGATTCTTTGAGAAATCTCTAGAAAAGTCCCAATAGTTTGGTTCAATTTATGAAAAGATCCTAAATTTTGTTTTGCTCATAAAAAGTCCCGATTACCGGATAAAAAAATTTCAAATCAACCCTTTTTACCGGTAAACTATTTTTTTTATACGGTTACCTCCATAAAAGTCTCATTATCTTGGCCTAGTTTATGAAAAGGTCTCAAATTTTATTTTACTTCAGCTCTTTTAGTCTTTCATAAAAAAATCTAGAAATTTTGTGGTTCTAAAAATCGCATGGTTCTACGTTCTAACCATTTGTTACACTTTCAAGACTTTTTTTTGTAACACCCACTTTCTAGACATGAATTATTTACCAAGTTGATATATTTCACCTAAACTTACAAGGATCCTACAGTTCATTCTATTATTGCAACTACAAGATGAAAACGTAAAACATACCTCGTTGTTTTTTTATAGATCTTCTAGCTTGTGATCTTGTTCTTGCATCTTTTGCTTGGATGCCAAGGATCAGGGAATCCCACTAAAAGAATTGCACCCAATAACACCACTTCAACAATATAACAAACCTTAGGAAACACGAGGCAAAAATCGCAAACCACAAAACCTAATAGGGTTTGTAGTCGTTGGTTTTAGGGAGAGGGTAATGAAGGGCCAAAAGTTCAAGTCAAGGGAAAGAGCACTAGGGTTTGATCAATAACTACTTATTTATAGGCTCCTAGTTGCTTAATGTAAAAGCAATTTCCGTATTGTCGAATTTGCCCTTGGACTATTTCTATTAATTAAACTCATTTAATTAAATAACATATAATCCCTATAACTAATTAACTTCTAAATAATTACAAACCAACTTGTAATAAACTTATCATAACATGACAAATTAATAAACTAATTTCTCCTAAATCCTTTTTGTCTTTTAATTGCTCAAATGGGTTTTAAGGTAACCCAAAAAGTCCCTATTATTATTAAAGATATTACCAATAGTTATGACATTGGACACTCTTTCCAATAGGTTTCTGGTCATTTTGGGTGCATATCGTGCGCTTTGGGTGTGTTATGCGCTTACTATGTCGCTCCAGTCTGTTGCCACATGTCCGATTCTGGTAGGTCTACGTCGCCCTTCTAGAAAGTGTGTGCGTTGTGCACCGAAAACACTGATTTTTGTAAATTGCGTAAAATTTTCATACGAGCTCCGTTTTCGACACTCTTTATATCTGTGCGTAGCTATCGACGAGTAATACAAGTTTCCTTTAGGTTGTATTGGCTAATTCTGACTTTATATTTAACCCTTATTTTTATACGTTTAAATGATTTTCCAAAAATCATATATCACTCGTACGGACTCCGTTTTTGTGACAACCTGTAATTTATTCCGTCACTGTAATCCGTTCCCATTAATAAAACCGTTCGTATTCGAATTTTTCCGTTAACTTTTGGTTTAAATTAATTAAAAGTGGGACTTTTTATTTTGAACTCATGAGTGTCCAAACCCATTAGAAACGCGTAAAAATACCCTTGTTATTTATTTGGAAAATTTTAGTTTCGACTAAGTCGTAATTACGGCAAATTAATCGGGTAAAATTTTAAACCCCGTTTAATGTCGGTATCGGGTAGATTTCCAATGGGTCTCAAACCCAACCCCTATATAAAGGATGAGTGGTCATCTTTTGAAGACTTTTTACCCACCTCATAAACTTTCTCTCTCTACTCTCTCTCTAAAACTCGAATTTGAGCCAAAAACACCCCCTTCAAGCTTCAAATTGGTAAGTAATCTATCCTAGCATGTATCTTGAAAATATTTGTTTAAATCACCCAAAACCATCAAAAACTTGTGTTTACGGTTTGGGAACACCTCCCAAAACCGTAAACTCCCTTAAAGGGGTTTTGAAGCCCCAAAACCCTTCCAAATCCCTTCTAATGCTTAGATATGGCTTAAGGACTTGCATATACAAGATTTGAACACCAAAATCATGTTATTTGGGTAGTAAACATGAGTTTACGGCCCAAGAACATTCTTGGACCGTAAACACACCTTCATGGACCTTAAACACCTTTTAAGGTGTTAAAATGCCCCTTAAACCCCTCCAAAAGCTTCCATGAGTGCCTAGAACCTTATATTCCTTCATGAGATGCACCAAAACATATACAAATGTGTCACACTTGATTTTACGGTTTGGGAAGGTCTCCCAAAACCGTAAACACCTTCAATGGGGTGTTTAAGTGCCCTAAACACCTTGTATGACCTTGATTTGGGTCTAGAACCTTGTATGCTTAACCTACAACCACCAAAGCACATGATTCATGGAAAAACATGAGTTTACGGCTGTAAACTCATGTGTTTAAGGTAGTAAAATGCCCAAGTGCCATTCAAGAACCGTAAACTCCTTTTCCAAGGTCAATTCAAGTCCTGATCACTTCCTAAGCCATGGAATCAACCCTAGAACCTTCCTTTGTGCATTGTAAGACCTTTAAGCATCCAAAAGCACACCACCCATGAGTTTACAGCCATAAAATCATGGGGACATGGTCTTTGGACCGTAAACACCTCTGAGGGATTACTCTTGAAGAGTAAACTCCTTATCTAGGCCCTACACATCCTTACGTGCTACCCGGATCACTCCTAACACTTGAAAATGAGTCGGATTTTTACAAAATTTAGATTTTCAGGATCGGGAAGACGCTTACTTTCAGAATATGTTATGTTTTTTTTTATATACTACGGATGTTTATCACCTTTAGCGGTTAACGATCGGTGATAATTTTAGCATTTGTTACATTCTCCACCCTTTTAAGGAATTTCGTCCTCGAAATTCAACTTGTAGTGCCAAACGTGGATGCACTATTAGGAGAATCTTAGTGAATTAGAATTTTTGTTTATGACTATATATGATTTCGTAACTCCTCTTATATCTGAAGTCTTTAAGGAGTTTTTTCTTTCACTACCTTTGATTTGAAATTTGTTATCTTTTCTTTGGCATTCCCTTTTTATTTTGCCTCTTCCTACTTTCAAGAATATTCAAATTTGCAACATCTATTACTTTCGAGTGGATATTTGATAAGATACTTTAGAAAGCATCTATTATTATTCTTGTATTTGTTTACTTGAGTATATATATATTAATATCTCTCTTGGTAATTTTATATTGATTTCTTTTAAGATAAATCATTATATTCTGTTTATCTTAAGGTTTTTCACCCATTTTTTTGTTGATACATACCATTACTACTTCAAGGCATTCTCCTCTTAGGTAGCTTATTTTCTTAAGGTTGGCCAAGCATTTGTTACAATGAGTTCCTATAATCGAGCTTTTGACTATTTTCCCTACAAAACGCTTCATTTGACGTTTTAATGTAGTTTAGAAAGTTATTCGTGTTGTGACTTTACCATTAGGGTTGTAGCTAGCAACCATGGGTGGGGATGTTAATCCCGTATACATATCTTTCTCGCTCCTTTAAGATTTAACGATTATAGGGCTGGGTTAGCTGAAAACTAATAAGTTAAAGGATTTATTGTCATTCTCATTTAACATCTGCTTTGTTTAACCTTATAGTATGTTTATTGATCTTGTTATTTTTATTTTTCCATTGATGTTATTCTCTTTCATAATTATACTAATATATACTTACTATATATATATATATATATATATATATATATATATATATATATATATATATATATATATATATATATATATATATATTATATAATTATCATAGTTTTTGATGTTCTTGATAGCATATTAGGGCAGAGTAACAACTAAGTACTATGCTTATCCTTAGCTTTAGTTTTATAGAGAGTTAATTGACTCCCTAGGATTTGGATTTCTAGTGAGATATAGTGCCCTCAAACAAGTACTTTTTGATACTCATAGTGGTAGTGATAGTGCCCTCAGACAAGTACTTTCGGATACATAGTGGTAGTGATAGTGCCTTCAGACAAGTACTTTATGACACATAATGGTAGTGATAGTGCCCTCAGACAAGTACTTTATGATACATAGTTGTAGTGACAGTGCCATCAGACAAATAGTTTCTGATACATAGTGGTAGTGATAGTTCCCTCATACAAGTACTTTCTGATACTTAGTGGTAGTGATAGTGACCTCAAACAGGTAACTTCTGATACATACCCTTGAAAGGTATCGAATCCCTATTATAATTTGAAGGGTTCTCAAAACAATTCATTCTAGAATTCCCGAATGATTCAAGTATTATGATGAGAGTTCTACTTAATGTAATCTAATAATTTGGCAAGTACTATTACATGCTGCTATAATTAAATAGTGTCACACCCCCAAACCAAGGATTGCGGAAACGTCTGGGGATGGCAGACTTCATGTGTAGTATCGTAACAATGAGTATAATAGTGCTCAAAGTAAATACAACCATCATAAATATAATTGAAAAAGTTACATCGTAGTATGTGTTCACATATTTCAAAATCAATTACATTATGATGACAAAATGAAATGTTTGACGTCTGAGCGTCCCATCCTTAAAAGCTGTTGTTTATCTAGTTCACTGATTTCCTTTGGTGTCGATACAGTTGGCGATTAGGTTATCTTGTAGAAGTTCCTGGTGGATCACTGGTAGTAGCCAATATAAATTCCTTTGTTGTTTCTTTTCACTCATTCCAAGTGTAATAATTTCACCCTTGGTAGTACTGTAAAAGTTTGCTACATCTAATACTCATATTAGAGTCAATCTTGGGCAAACCCATGACAACTCTACATGTTTGACGTAATTTTAGCACTATCATTTATATACTCGTCGATATTTTCACACGAATCATTTCCCCTTGAACTAATTGTAGTGAGAAAAGATATGTCTCACAAGAGACCAGTCAGTGATCTTCCAACACCAACACAATCGCTTGCCACAACTACGATTGAGATAATGAATCAAACAACTAGTATCTAACATCTTGGTCACTTACAAAGTCAACAGGAACAACGACTCGGGACAAGTTAGATTTTGAAAGCAACAAACATGGAAGTAATAATGACGTCAACCTAGATCCTTCTTCGACATTGAATGGATTGTAGGAATGAATCCCTGGAGGAAAATATGGAATCAATATTTCATGTCAACTCTTGTGTGGAAAGCTAACAATATTAGTTGTCACCTACACTTTTAAAGGCACAAATTTTGCCGAGTAGAACTATTATGTGTAAACCATGGGCATTGACTATGTTTATGCCACAAATTGAGAAGCACCATAGGTGATGCACATGGAAGTGAGGTATATAAATTAGAACAAGCACTAGTTAAAGTAAAGCTTGTTATGTTGATGGTGAAACTGCCCTTGGATGAAGAACCAGGAGGTGACAACTTGAGTCAGAGTATTTGTGATCGGAACAAGAAATGAAATCCAGGAAACATCAGCAGTAACTAGTGCGTTTCTTATAAACACTCATATGTTGAAGTAGTTTAAATTAAGATATTCAAAGAAACCCTTGAGAACCCTAAACTTAAACCTATTATGAGTCATGAACCTAGTAGTTTGGAGAAAACATGTAAAGTAGTCTGTAGAGACAACTAATGAGCTATCGGAAATCTACTCGCGAAATGTTAATAAATTTCATCCTAATACTCAATCATATTTTTCACGACAATCTCATGCGTATGTTGCCGAAAGTCCAATATTGTTTTCTATATGACACAATTTTGTTTTGCGTCACGTCACGTCTTATACGACCCTCCCTTTTTAAACAATAAAATAACCGTGAACGATCGATCTTTACTTATAGACCTTATACCAATTCTGAGCGGAAGCTTCAACATTATCATAGGTAGGAATCGACTACCTTCCCCTTGTGTTTAGATGTGTACTACAAGAAAGTTGTACGACCAAATCTACCTACGAGAAAACCATGGTCATTTATGATGACAAGTTGGAGAAAAACCTAAATTCTTCTTCCTACCCTAAAAATCAAACGATGGACTGTTGTGAACTTCTCGGCTCACCATGATTTAAGCAACCTTGTGAAGGATTTAATCAAATGCGAAGGATTTGATAAGTATGGAGAATTTAATCAAATGTGAATGATTTGATAAAATGTGGAAGTATAAGTGAAGACTTCTTCCCAATAAATCCTGTACGTCTTTAGCTGTCTTAAGTCATAAGTACTAACTTCTCCTTGGATCGCTGCATAGGGCCTGCTGTAGTGTTTCTCGTGTGTCGATTAGATTGGTATCAGAGCATTGTTTATAGTGAACTAAGTATATCAAACCACATAAGATATGCAAACTATAAATGCATTGGGACTAAAAGTCTCTGATTAACTATTTTTCAAATAAATATACTTTTAGAAATGAAATAGTTTATTGATTTAAATGTATGAGTACATTCGCACATACTAGTATAGTATCATATCTAGGACAATACGAAAGTTAAATGAGGAGTTGGACACTATGGGTAGGCCTTGGGATATGTGATCAGACTTGGGACGAATATAGGCTGATCAACTATATTTATCCGAGGTGTGATTGATGTATGCCGGGGAATGGTCGTAGTGAGCAATAAGCCTAAAGACTTCCCAAACAATAAAGCCATTAAGAACCAAACATAACATTTAAAATACTATAGGAGTATTTTGTGGTACTATAGCTTATGTGAAAACTAAACAGATTCTTGCTAGCAGATCTACAGTCACTAAGTGGATGCACTAAAGTTATATATAACTTAGATATCATAGACTTAGAATCTGTGATCATTTCTTTACTTCATGTTCCTTGTTCGGTTGTGGTTTTGGAGTATGATCACTTGTTCAAAGGTCTATCATATCTTTTTTATATGTAACTGGTATGCACCATGTCATTATAGAAGTAACTAAGGAGGGTCAAACCCATATAAGTGTTTCTAGGAATATAATTATTATATGCCTCTTACCTCACCCCTATTCTCGCACGGACTTCATTACAAGATCGTACTTACCAGGAGACCCCTACTTTCCGAACCCGGAGAGTTAGTGGGCGATTGGGAAAAGAGTTGGAAGTGGAGCTAGAGGTCGACAACTCTCCTTACATAGCCAAGACTCTCGCGAACCGTTTCGACTACATCGAACCTGTGCCCCGTTAGGCAGCATTGATCGAGGGGTGGAGTTGCCATCAGCAACAACAATCTCCATTTGGAGACCAACGAAGTTGCAATGACCTCAACCATGGGGGACCGGTTGATAGAGCCCTCCCGGTGATGACCCATTAGATCATGAACCTGGAGTTAGGGAACTGCGTGCTGCTACAGATGCTACCACCTCACAAACTCGAGACTTGGAAAGAGACTAATATTTTAGAGACCAACTCGTTAAGGACCTTGTCACCACTCGGGAAAGGGCAAGAGTGTTGGATTAATGTCTAAGTCCATAACTTTAATTGGTAAGACTTGACCCGACCCGATATGGTCCATTTGGGTTGCATGGCGTCATGCACTTGGATAGACTAAATGAGAGAAATAAGACACTTATGGTTATTAATATAGTATAAGTTCTAGTATATTAATAATAAGAATAATAATATTTAATTAGTATTGATCAAGAATTAATCTAGGATTAATTAAGTGATCAAAAAGAAGACTAATTAAATATATGGGTTGATTGTGCAAATCATCCATAACTTATATAGTGGGCCAAAGCTCCATGGATAATCAAGTTGGGTTAAACCCATAGGATGCTCCATGGAGGTTACATAACCCATGGGTCATGGAAATGAAAGGTCATGACAATTAGGGTTTACATGGTGTAACCCTAATTGTAACAAACTATATAAGCATCATATTATTCACCAAAATCGGTCACTAGTGAGTGTAAAAGAAGGGCTAGCCGATTTCATGAAGTGTAGATTTCTCTCAAGTTATTCCAAGTGTATTTGGTGTTGTGTGAACCATTTGAGGTGTCACACTTGGGGCACTAGGCACTCAAGCTTTATGAAGACTTTCTACATCAATGAGGTATGTATTCTATCTTGTTATATTCATTGTTTCATATGCTAGATTAGGATAATACCTTGGATGTTTATATTTTCATGTATAATAGAGAAAACATGGATCTAAGGTATTTAGGGTTGCATGTACACTTAGGAGTGTTAGAATGCTCAGAACCCAACAGTGGTACCAGAGCCTAGGCTTGTTTTCTTGTTATTCTTGCAAAAGTAGCTGAAAAATCGAGTTTTGATGCTGTCTGCCCAGCAGACTTGCCGAGTCCATGAATGGACTCGCCGAGTCCAAGGCAAAAAGCATCCAACTCGTCGAGTTGGTTCATGCACTCGACGAGTTGGACCCCCAGACAGCATGAATTCGACTTTTTTGGCTGGAATTGGACTATGAACATTACCCTAAGACGTTTTTGGACTTATAAACTTGTTTTTAATGTGGTAATGTTCATGCTAATCCAATTTCAAAGATAATTGTCAATAGATTCATGTTTTGTATTAGTTTAAGTTTTAGACTAATTACATGAAAAAGTTTGATTTGAATTATCTTGTTCTTATGAGTTGCTTAGATTAATAGAAATGTTGAGTGAAATAGTTGTTTTAAAATCCAAATTAATCTAAGAGTTGATTCTAAAATGTGTTTTTGTAACTTGTCCTCAAGTTATATGAAAAGTCACATTTAAGTTTCATAAAACTCATAAAAGTTGGCAAAGGTTACAAAAATGAAGAGTCTAGTTCTAATTAAATGGTTTTATGACTCCATAACTTGTCCTCAAGTTATGGAGGACCAAGAGTCTGTTCATTAAATAATAAATAAATAAAAATTGTAACCTTAATTAATTCCATAAGTTATAAAATAAAGAAAAGTTAATTCTTTTATTAGTTTAAAGTCTTCCATAACTTGTCCTCAAGTTATGGAACTTAAAGAGTTTTTAGGTTAAAACTACTTTAAACACATAAGTTATGGAATTAATTAGTTTTGAATAGTTTCAAAACATGCCCTCAAGTTTTGGAATTTGAAAAGTTTTCACTTATGAATACTTTAATTCCAAGTTAGCCCTTAGAGTTTTAAAAGTTAAAATTTAACCCTTATATTGTATAATATTATAAGTTAATAATATTTATATATATGTATAAGAGTAAAGTCAGTCTTACCGTTAGTAGGCCTCATTCACGAAGCCGGTCTATAAGGGGGGTATAAGGTTACTGCCTATAAAATGGCAGTTTAATGGGTGTCCACTCTCACCCACCGCTTCCTTGACTGGTGGAGGGTCGTTAGCCGAACGGGTAGGACAAGGACTATAATTCTCCCTTCATTATAAGTATTAACGATAAATACTAAGTTACTAAACCTTTAATAAATACCCAATCTTAGTTATTTAGGAAAATGTGAATAAGGTGCTAATCCATGAAATTACACTTTGCACTTTGTTTAAGTCGGTTAGTGGAGCGTGTGTGGTTAACCAGCACACTAACTCGTATTTAACAAGGTAGGTAAAGGGTAACTTAATGTTTATCATAGTATCAATGGAGCGTGTGTGGTTAACCGGCACATCGATTGAGGAGTAAACATTTAAGGGTACCAAGTAATTTGCATGGTTACTTCACACCTTGTTTTGTGATCCTTGGCATCCCAGTCACAAAACCTGAAGGGCACACTCGAGATTGAAACATGCCATTGAACAGTTCAATGAATCTCAAAAGATCTAGGAGTTTCAAATCCAATTAAAACCTAATAAATCATTTCGTTTATCTTGGTGGAAATTGGTGAATCGCCATTCACCTACCTTCAAATAGTTTATAGCTTGGATTACGACACCCCTCTTCTATGTTATAAAATAGTTTGTAGGGTCCTAGCCTTAATATTTCATATTCGGTGTCATATTAAGGACTTAAAATCAACTATCTTGAATATCTCCCAAAAGATGTCTGGTTTAGACATTTATGATCTTCCCAAATCTCTTGAAACAAGCTTTCCTAAATGAAGATGATGTCCCATGGAAATCATATTTCTTTCACCTCCTCCAATTATTCTCTCTAACCCACAAGTTCTTGAAAAGTTTAAGGTCACTCAAGCCCTATTGGCAAGTAAAGGTCTATGTGTGGTCACATCTTGGAGATGTAGTCACATATTGACAAGCCGGGATAGTTGGGTGTCAAAGTCTTGAGAAAGTTGGCGGCTCAATCACTTTCTAAGTCACATAGTGAGTTTCTTTGGAATTCCTATGAAACAGACTATGACAAGACCCTTAATGATCTTATCTATTTGCTAAGATCATCTTCCTATAACTTTATGGACATTGACAATGGTGACATTGGATATCCAGTAAAGCTCTCTCTTCCCAATGGAAAGGGATCGGCCATAGTCAACTCGATTGACCAAATGGTAAAGAGACAGGCTAAGTCTGGAATAGTCCCATGCTCCATTACCAAAGCGTCCATATGTTAAATTGCCAAAGGAAGGGGCATTGGTTGGGAAGCTGCCAATTTTACCTAAGGATGTTAAAGTCAATAAGTTTGACTCTACTTCAGATAAAGTCCACTATCTAACTCTGATAAGTTTCTATTCTAAGATTCTTGATACATGATGTGACTGGGTCACATGTTGATGTTTTAAGAATCAAAGAAACGTAAAGGAACTTAAAGAAAGAATATGCTGAATCTGATCGCATAGATGGATTTCTATCGCATAGTTTGAAGATTGGATTCTTGAGCTACTTGTTAGGAGTTATGAGATATTGCTTAGGAATAGATAACAACAAGTTTTCATATGGATTGTAAGGACAAGTTCTTCCGCAAAGTTTTTAAAATAAAAGGAAAATTTTGATTTTATTTATTTTAAAATATGCTTACAATGGCATCTGTGGAAAATTTTGTTGCTTATAAGATTCCATTAAGAGCAAGAGTGGAAATATGAATTTGATTCTTTAATTTGTGGTAGTGTCTAAATTTAACAAATAAGGAAAGATTCTCATCACCCAAGTTTCAGTTAGATAGAAACTTGGAATCATGCAAGGTGTATAGCATGATGAATGAGAACTTTCAAGCGTTGGAAAAATTAAGACTAACTACTTGTTCACATGGATGTGTGAGTCAAGTGAAGACTAAGGGATCGAGTACACATTCTTGTGTACTGGTCAAGTCCACCACAAAAGATCGATAATATTATTCGTCATAATTTACTATAGCTTAGTAAATATGGTCATACTTACAAGCTTAAGTATAAGTTCTGAAACATTGGAAAAGGTTCCAATGTATGACAGAGCGAATAAGAAGAATCAACTTAGGCAGAAGGATAAAAGTTTCTCAAGTCTAAAAAGATGGGAGAGTCCTTTAGTATCAGTTTTTGTGATCATCTTAATGATTAAGAAGCCATATCAAAATTAGTTCTCTAAGGAAATCTTAGTGAATTCTTATGACTAAGAAGAGGAACTTGAATTGTTGAAATGGTTAAATCAAGAAGATGAGTCATACTTCGTTCCAATACAAGTCTTAGAGTCATACTCCAAGATTGTAATTTGAGTGACATGTCTTAGAGAAGGTTTAAAACACATGTCAAATGTAAGAGTAAAGTTTTCTACTCTTGAACATTTGAAATTGGTAAGTTGTGATGTTTTGGATAAAACAAAGACCAACTAAGGCCAATTGTGTGAAGTGTTTGTCTTGATTAGAATCCATACTATCTCTTGAATATATGACAAGAAAGTCTTATATGTCAAGAGGACAGTGGGAGTCTTAAAGGTCTTGAAAGTCTCAAGAACTAATCAAGAATAAAACCTGAAGTTCTTCACTAGCACACGACTTGAGGTTTATAACCTATCATGTTGACATATTTTGTGCCCATTCCAGATTAAAGTTGACTTTTCATATGAGTTCTTAGAGTTCTCAATTGGTTGCACAACAACTTGGAAGCAATGGCAGGCCCTTGAGCTGCCAGGTGGCAAGAATGTAAGATTGCACAAGTTCAATCCATATGAGTTAGGATTTGTCATTAACCTAGTCTTGTGATTATGGTTTGACAAATTCACATGGATAAGAACACATACACCATTAAATCTAAGTGTCATAAGGTTTCTCTCCGATTCATGAAAATTATGGTGAGGAAACACTTTCACTAAGTAGATTTTAGCTAGATAGCAATTGTAATATTTGCATTCTCAAAGTCGTTAGTGGAGCGTGTGCGGTTTACCGGCACACTAACATGGACTTGTGAGAAGTGGAAAAGGTCTAAACAATCGATACTATGATTACAACATCGCTTTTCATAGTTCTTAAAATTTAGACACACAAGTGTGCTATCTAAGGCAAGGTGTATGATTTTGATAAAGTTTCATCAAAGCAATCTAGTATCAGAAATCTGAACTTTGGTAAGAAAGTCAACAAAGTATTGTTTGTTCTAGTAGTTTAGCTGATTTCTGAGTATATGTCAAAGCTAGTGGGAGCATAAGTGTTATGATAATAATAATCATGTTAGTGGGAGCATGATAATTATGATAAAGGTTGCAAGTTAGCAATGTTAATTATAGGAAACAAAAGTTTCAATTGGGAAATAGTTGTTTTGCTATAATTAAGGGAGTGGAAATTATACTTCATCTTAGATCTAAAAGCTTAGATTGAGGTTTTAATCATATTTAGTCAAGGATATATGTATGAATTTCATGTTGGAATGACTCAACATAAGGAAATTCTGTATATGGCTCCATTATTTGCGTTCTAAAATTCGATTATGATTACGACATCCCTTTTCATAATCTGAATTATGAGAACTTGGCAAATAGAAATGGAAATGTTATAGCAAAAGACTGGTTTAGTCTTTATGTGAGACATCATGAATCATGTCCCATATGCTTCGGATATAGGATCGATTACATGTGCTATATTCATCCTTTCTAAAATTTTCCAAATGCCTGGGGCATTAAGAAGGGAAAAGATCTAGAATTGGATATGACTAAAAGGATTAAACAATTGTCCAGGACAATCTAAGGTTTACCAAAGATTGGTTGCTCAAGGACAATTGGAAGTATAGTGATAATTCTGGAAGGACCATATTGAAATAATCTGTAAGGAGGCAACTCTTATTCAGAAGTGATAGTCAAAATGGAATCTGGAAATGTTTCAAAGTTAGAAATTATTCAATCTGTGTAAGATTAGGAAACTTAATGCAAGAAGGATGTTTCCAAGGAGCTGATATCCTTTGGAATGCTCTGTAATGATTGTTGTCAAGTCTTTCTGACTTTGTGCATAATCATTACAAGAGGATCAATGCATATAAGTTTAAGAATCTAACAGATTTCAGTAAATGGCATGAATTTGGAATTCTTGCATTTGCAGTAAGGATTTGGGACTATGAAATGAGAATCATTGGAATTATGTTCAATTGATCTATTTCACAAAGTAGAGATCATAGAAAAACATAGTATGCATACTTGGTGTGTGGCATGACTAATGTTTAGAAAAACATAGTGTACATGTTTGGAGCATGGGACAACTATTGTTTTAAATTCAAGAATAAAGTTGATAGCTGAAACAATATACAATGAATAATGTGTAATCATATGGTGATAAATAAAAGGTGTTTTATTTATGTTCATAGGTTTTGATACCATATTGGATTCGATTATTATTGTGTTTCAATTTGCATGTTTTGACTTCCAGAATAACTAGGTCATTGTTCTAATTGACTAAGTTATTCAAACCATCCACAGTCGGTCATATGTTGGAAGTAGATATGAATCAAGACTGTCTTGGGTTGGCTTGTAGAGGTCTAAGATGTTGGACAAAAGGCTCGTAAGGTCTAAGTATTGGATTCAACCCGCGCTCATTGGAATCACTTCATGGATTTTATCACGAGTGATCATGAGACGATAATATCTTATATTCTTCAAACCTAGAGATATGAGTTGTTACTATGAGTTGGTTGTACATTGATTGCACAAAAATGCATACGGTAACTCGGTGTTATAAAACGTGCCTTTGTGTATGATTCAACAAGTAGTAGAACAAGCCATATGAGTCGAAGTTTATCCATTCCTTTTACCTTCGGGATAAAAGCGATATCTGTGGGCCCCTCGATGATTTGATGATGACAAATGGAAGTGCTCGGCCGGGCCAAGACTGATTTGATTTGTTCAATTAGTCAGTCGTCATAAATCGGAAATCAGGAAACAACAAATGGACAGAGAGAAAGATTATAATCCATGTCTCAGTCCATATGATATCTAGAACGGAGGAATATATGACCCCTTATCTAATGGACAAGTCATTGACAAGGTCAGAGTTCATCTACAAGGTTAGAGTTCGACAAAAGTGTTGGGTCAAAAATATGGTTTATACTTTACTTTTCTAGGCAATTATTTTTATGTAATATTTTATTAATTTATGGCCATGTTTACGGCTGAGTTTACGGCCGTAAACACCTTACGGCCGTAAACTCATTTACGGCCCATTTGTGTGTTCGGCCCATATTCTTGTATAAATAGAGGTGTTAGGGTGAGGAGTAAAGATTGATGATTTGATGAACTAGAAGTAGTTTACGGCCAGAGAGAAACAGAGAGAGAAATCATGTGTGTGAATCTCTTGTATCCGGATCATAATTCATATCAATACATACAAGATTCATATTAATTCTTCTTCTCCTTCTCTTCTATTTTATTTTGCATCATCCGTTTGATTGGGATTCCGCACCATCAAACGGATTTGACTGATACACGGGCAGTTTAGGGACTTACAATTGGTATCAGATCAAGGTTGTATCAGTCAAAAGGTTCATTATTTCATCCAAAAATCGAATATTCTGTGTTTACGGTCCAAGCTTACGGCCGTAAACACCGAGTTCTTGGGCCGTAAACTCTATTTGGAGCATTATTTGATCTTATTTTCGTAATATTTTTGCGTTTTTGGATAGATCTCGCAAAAATAAGGGGGGTTTGTTCTTTGAGTTTTTCATAAAAAGGGGTTTTTGATCGAGTTTTGGAGCTTCAAAGTCGAATTTTCACGTAATCTGGAAGAGCTTACGGCCGGAAACAGTTCACGGCCGGCGGCGGCATTGCGTTTACGGCTAGGGTTTCCGGTATTTGCGGCTCGGCTCGGACATCGGCTCGGATCACGACTCCGCTCGGTTTGCGGCTTGGAGATTGGCTCGGCTAGGCATTGGACTACAGCAGCACTTTAAAAATAGAATCTGCCTCGCGTCTTGCAAGAATCGAACCCGGGTCTCCTGGGAGGAGAACCCGCGCCTTTCCAACTCGACTAGAAGCCTTTTGTTTTCTTACCTTCGGAAATTAATTCATAAGGCGTCTTTTTCGCTTCAAGTTTTGATTTTTGACACTTTTAACCCCAAAACTCAATTTCTTTTATTTTTAAATTCCTTTTTCATTCAAAAAAAAATAAATAAATAAATAAATAAATAAATAAATAAAATAAAATTTAATTTTAATTTTTTTGAATTTTATTTTTGACTTTTTATTTCAAGTTTTGATTTTGACTTCCAAGTTTGACCTTTGACTTTAAACCTTGACTTTTTCGTTTAACTTTTAAAATTTCAAATTTAGCTTTTCGGTTTGACTTTTAAGTTTGACTTTTCAAGTTTAATTTTTTTTAAATGTGACTTTTAAGGTTGTTTTTAAAAATAAAAAATAATAATAATAAAAAAAAAATTAAAAAAAAGGGGCATTTTAAATTTGACGTTTGCTTCTAGTTGTTTTTTTTAATTAATTGATTTTAAAGTCTTCGAGTGAATTTGAAAACATGAAAGAGAGTCATCAGGAGACATTAAGACAGAATTTCAACTTTTTCGATTTTATCCTTGGAGAAACCTTGGAAGCTCAGTTGCAGCGATTTACCACACTCACTACTGAGATGAATATAGCCAGGATCTTTTTGACCAAATCTGAGATAAACAATAGGCTATTGAATTCACTTCCAAAATCATGGGATATGAACGTGGCCATCATCAAGAAGACAAAAGATCTCAATCGTCTTAGTATTGCTGAAGTAATTGAAGAGCTTGACGCTTTAAAGAGTTCTGTAAACCTTCCGGTCAATGAAGTGTCGTGTTCTCATTCATGTGAAGTTTCATGTTCTCAATCATGTGAAGATACGATTAAACTTCTTCGGGAACAAATTGATTTATTAAAAAGGGAAGTTGAGGACCTGAGATATAAAGGATATCAACTCAGGAAAGGACAGAAACCCCTGAATGCTGAGTTAGAAGCAAAAACCAAGGACTTTAGGAAACTTCAGGAAGACTACAGTAACAAATGTGAAAACTATGATTATGTAGTCAAACAAAATGCTGAGCTAGTGGCTGAAGTTGAATCTTTGAAAGGAAAGTTTGAAATCGCCAAACTTGATGTTAGAAAATATGATTTCTCAAGTGAGGTGGTTGCAAATATGATAGACCAAAGCATGCAGTTTAAAAGGAATCAACACAAGGGTCTAGGGTATGATAGTGTACCTCCTCCTTACAATCATAACTACACATCCATCCCTATGACAAAGAACGAAATTGACAGGGAGGCGCATCTTCAATATGGAAAACGAGCTGGATTTGTGTCAGCAGGAGTTATTAATTTTGAAGATACTAATGTTGCTACTTCATGTGCAGGTAAAGTAGCAGAAGATGAGAACAAGGAGAACACTATTGAACAAACCGACGACTCTTTGAACTCAGAATCTGTTGCTTCAAATTCTGTTGCTCCTAACAAACCTGCCGCTGAGAAATACAAGCCTCCAATTCCAACGCAACAAAGTGCCTGTTGCAATTGTGCATGTGTGAACAACAATAAACGAGGCAAAGATACGCCACCAAGGGTAGGAAGAAACAATTTCCCAGTGAAGAAAAGGACTTGTTTTCACTGTGGAACACCTGGACACATTGCCAGAAATTGTCCTAATCGTGCATACGTTCCCTACTATGCACCAGGATGGAAAAACGCGCGAAGTGGGAGATACTTCAAAAGAAACCCTTCCAGGTCACGTTCAGACAATGGTGACTGGAACGCGCAGAAGGCCAAGAATCAAACCCACAAGGCCAAGCATCCAAATCCCAAGGGCAAGAAGGATATGTCAGCCAACAAGCCCAATCCAAGAGATGCTCACGTGAAGCCAAAATCAAAGTCATCTCAACGGCCGACATCAAGTTCAAAAGCAAGTACTGAGGCACCCATCGGATCGAACAAGAAATGGGTTAAACCCAAATATAGATGGGTTCCAAAGGTGAAAACTCCGAACTCTTCTTATGACTATAATATTTCATCATCTTCTGTTTGTGACAAGCAGGATATGTCATGGGAGAGAGTATCGTGCGTTGATGACAAAGGTCGACCCAGTTTCAAAATGGACTGGGTTCCAAAGACCAACTGATCCCGCTTTGTGTCGGAGCAGCTATGGAGGCATATCATCAGACTTCGGTTTGTTGGTAATGGCTGCTCCTGGCATATGATTGGGGACATCTCTCAACTGTACAACATTCAGACCTTTGTTTGAGAGTATGTGTCCTTTTGCGGGAAAGGAAGAAACGAAGGGATCACATGGGGTTAGTGCTTAACGATGTGAAGAATTTTCGGATCTATTCTGAGATTACGTGTGTTGTTCTCAGACCTTCTGGATGCAGATTCAATCGATGAATTACGGTTTGCGTTTTCTTCTCTATACTCCTAAGTTTTTCTTAATCTGATTCGCTTTAAAGACTAATTTTTGTTTTAGGATAGTTTAAATTTGCGCATTAACTTTTGTTTCTCTCCTATGCACAAATTTAGGGGGAGAAATAAAAACAAAACAAAAATTAGAAAATTTTCAAAAATCCAAAAACATCAGAAAATCAGAAAATAAAAAAAGTATATTGGTTATGAAATCTGTTTGAGGGAGATGTTTAGGGAAGTGATATTATCAAGTGATAACAGGCAATCTGAGTCTGCGTAACGTACCCGAAGTTGAAGGGTTTATGCTCTGACTTGATGCGTCGGTAGGCACGAAAATTTTTTAAATGGACATGACTAGGCAGAGTTGAACTTAGGAAATTTATAGACTTGACAAATCCTGACCTAGTTAGATACGTTCAGCCTGACAATACGACGCTCGGATAGGTTGAGCAGGGAGATATATATGGGAATCTACTCGTCACATTAAATGAACCCGTACTTGGAACCGTGGTTTAACTTTTCCTCGATGTGCGGATTCTGTCCTTAATTCCGGTTGGATGGGGCGACTGGTAAATTCCGATAAATTAGGTCTGTAGAAAATCGTTTTCTTTCTTTCCGTCTGTTAGTCATATGTTGTCTCCTTTGCGTGACTTATAATCCGACCTGGTACACAACATATCCAACTCTATTTCTCTGCAGGATATATATATGTGTGTGAAATATATGTGTTAAATACTTCTCATCTGTTAGCCATATGCTGTCTCCTTTGCGCGACTTCTAATCCGACCTGGTACACAGCATATGCAACCTTCTTCTTCTCAACCCCTCTGAAGTAGTTAGCAATAGAATTCTGAATCTCTTCTCTCTCTGAATGATTGTCTGCTCACCCGGTGTAAGGAGTACTCTGGAAGTTCTTGATGGCTGGGGCATATCAGGAAGCGGGAAACACGTTCCAGTACACTTAAAAATTGAACACATACAGATTGTCTATAGATCTCGCTGCTCAATTTAGGTGGACAACAATATCCCTGGTCGTCGTCAGATGAATGGTCCTTAATATATAGTATCTAAGAAATTAGGATCAGATATAAATTTTAGATTTTTAAGTTCACCTTGTCTTGTATCAAATAGTATGTCCTAAATAAGTCACAAATTTTTCGTGTTTAAGTGGACAACAATACCGACGATCGACCAGACAAAGATGTGAATATGGAAGGTACCGACAAGTGGATAAAGGCTGTCTAAAAACTTTGATCCCAAATCTCTCTTAAAGTTAGATATCATTTTTATTTTTGTTAAATTTGTCATAGTTTCTTCTAATTTAAATATTAGGGGAGAATTAAAAAAAATTAAAAATAATGAAAATTAAAAATTAAAAAAAAAATTCAAAAATCAAAGAAAAATCAGAAAAATTAAAAATCCAAAAATAGTGTTATTTCTGTTTTATTTCTTGTTCAGAAAAAAAATTACAAAAATATTTTGTTTCTGTTTTAATTTGTGTGCTAAGTTTTCTTTTAGTTTTGTTTTGTCTTGAATAGTGATTTCAGGTATAGATAAGACTCATGGAGTTTGTGTTGAAGATTTCTGAGCCAAAGCCTCGTCCGTGAGCATCGAAGAATTCTCATTCGAAGGAGCAAGAAATGAAGATTATTCTTTCAACATTCAATTCTTCAACCCCAGAAGCAAGGTGAAGCTGCAATTGAAGAATATGTGACGGATTGCATTGAAGCCTCCTTAATCAGTCTGCTGCTATCTATGAACCTGCTGAAGTGATCTAGAAGATTTGTTCTCTCTGATGTTCTCTCTGAAGATTCTCAAGCTGAAAGCGCCATCTTTCAAGAATCAGTACAAGAAGCCTCCTCACCCAATGTGCGTTCAATGCCAAATTCTGAAGAAAACCTCAAGTGCTCAAGATGAAGTCATTTATTGAAGATTCATATGTTCATCCTGATGATGTGAAGAAATCGAAGGTTAAAGCTGAAGCCAAGCTCTCATTGAAGATTGACAAGAAGAGCCAGCTACTTTTTAGGGGGAGCTTGTTGGGTCATTAAGAAAAGAAAGCTATAAACCAAGGGGGAGATTGTTGGGTCAAAAATATGGTTTATACTTTACTTTTCTAGGCAATTATTTTTATGTAATATTTTATTAATTTATGGCCATGTTCACGGCTGAGTTTACGGCCGTAAACACCTTACGGCCGTAAACTCATTTACGGCCCATTTGTGTGTCCGACCCATATTCTTGTATAAATAGAGGTGTTAGGGTGAGGAGTAAAGATTGATGATTTGATGAACTAGAAGTAGTTTACGGCCAGAGAGAAACAGAGAGAGAAATCGTGTGTGTGAATCTCTTGTATCCGGATCATAATTCATATCAATACATACAAGATTCATATTAATTCTTCTTCTCCTTCTCTTCTATTTTATTTTGCATCATCCGTTTGATTGGGATTCCGCACCATCAAACGGATTTGACTGATACACGGGCAGTTTAGGGACTTACAAAAAGCTTTTGAGAGCTACGATTGCCAGTCGGTTCTTGAAGTCATACGCAATAATAGTTTTAGACTTATCCAAGTGGGAGACTATTGGATTAATGTCTAAGTCCATAACTTTAATTGGTAAGACTTGACCTGACCCGACATGGTCCATTTGGGTTGCATGGCATCATGCACTTGGATAGACTAAATGAGAGAAATAAGACACTTATGGTTATTAATATATTATAAGTTCTAGTATATTAATAATAAGAATAATAATATTTAATTAGTATTGATCAAGAATTAATCTAGGATTAATTAAGTGATCAAAAAGAAGACTAATTAAATATATGGGTTGATTATGCAAATCATCCATAACTTATATAGTGGGCCAAAGCTCCATGGATAATCAAGTTGGGTTAAACCCATAGGATGCTCCATGGATGCTCCATGGAGGTTACATAACCCATGGGTCATGGAAATGAAAGGTCATGACAATTAGGGTTTACATGGTGTAACCCTAATTGTAACACACTATATAAGCATCATATTATTCACCAAAATCGGTCACTAGTGTGTGTAAAAGAAGGGCTAGCCGAGTTCATGAAGTGTAGATTTCTCTCAAGTTATTCAAAGTGTATTTGGTGTTGTGTGAACCATTTGAGGTGTCACACTTGGGGCACTAGGCACTCAAGCTTCATGAAGACTTTCTACAGCAATGAGGTATGTATTCTATCTTGTTATATTCATTGTTTCGTATACTAGATTAGGATAATACCTTGGATGTTCATATTTGCATGTATAATAGAGAAAACATAGATCCAAGGTATTTAGGGTTGCATGTACACTTAGGAGTGTTAGAATGCTCAAAACCCAACAAAGAGAGCGTCAGGATAGACACTCTCGAAGAGAGAGTTGTCGCAGCCGAGCATAGGTTAGCAGAACTACGACGCGCATCGGCTTCGTTCAAGCACCATTGGGGACGTATTGTCGTGAGCATAGTTCATTTTACTCACTAGACCTTGCAGATTAGGTCTACGAGTATGCGCTGGTGCTACTCCCCTCCATGTGTAGGCCCGACCTTGCAATTTAGTGATTACACTAGTCGAGAGATTTAGTTGTGGTCCAAACTTTTCCTTGCAATGATGTGTTACAGACCTGCATTAGGCTCAAAACCTTTCACTAAAAGCTAAATATGCTAGAATCATACAAATGAAATCGGAATGTGTATTATTTCATTGGAGCAATACTATTAAGAATTCGTAAGTTTATTATATATAGACTCTCAATATGAATTGTTTTCAAAACACCATAAAAATTGGAACTCGATACTCTCAGAACTAAGATAAACTTAGTTAGACAACTCATGACGTATAAATCCTTGTTCAAGACTCATTATCATCTCACCTTTTTAAACCTCATGGTTGAAAGGTGCCTTATTCATAGGAATATTGGGTGCGATCATACCAACACTAATGTACCAGATTCCATCAGAACTCCTCAGCTAAGCGTATTTGGACAAACATTATCCTAGAATGGGTAAAACTTAACGCCCGTACAAAACCTACTTCTACCCACTCCCATTACTCCGTCTCAGGAAAGTTAGCAGAAACATTGAAAATAGTTCAGTAAAATGCGAAATTTATATATGTGTATATAATGGGTAAGGATATAACTAGAGATAATCATCCCCACTCACGACATCGTTTCTCCCCATGCAACAGGGTTATGTATTCACAAGAAGGTAACCAGCCAACAAGCAACGCAACAATCCTGCAGATAGACTCTGCTACTTTTCAAGCTGCGGTCACGGCAGCCGTGATAGCTGTCATGATGCAACTCAATGCTAACAACGCCAACAGAAGTGAAGGCAGTGTCGGCAATACTAACCGTAGTAACAGTCAAGAACACCAGTGGGTGTCCACCAACGAAGGCGCCTCAGGCCACAAACCTAAGAACAAGAAACGAGAATTTTGGGACAAAAAGAAGTGCAACCTATCTCAAAAACGTACGTGCTAAAAGACAATAATCTGTGGTTGCCCCTGTAATTACAATTGCGGTCACAAATCATGCGTCGACACTAGCCACAACGTCTGTCACTCAAGTATCGGTCAGACAATATATGGGAACACTCCCAAAGTGTAACGAGTGTGGCTACCATCACAATGGGTTTTGTCGAGTTCCGCACTGTAAAAACTGCAACAAGAACAGACATATTGCCTGCTTCTGCAGGACCAGACCCAGCGCATCTCTTCAATCACCAATACCAGTGTAAGTCCAGTATGCCACCTATGCGGTGAAATGGGACACTTCAAGAGAGACTGTCCAACTGAGAGAAATGACGGGGGAGCAGGAGAAGTGTGACAAACAAACTAGCAAGAGCAACAAGGAATCTTATTAGGACTTTTGTATTGTTTCTAACAAAAAAATGTTTAAGTACCATATGTTTGTAATAAATTTGGTATGTTTGCTAAAATTACCATCTTTCAAAAAGTAGTTAAAATATTCTCTCGTTCAATCAAATCAAAGACACTCATATATGATCTTAGGATCATTACCGGTGAGCTGTGATGTAGCACCTGGTTCTTGGTACGTATTCTTTTATTAATTCTTTAAAATATGTTGCATTTTGGCCTTGGACTCGGCGAGTTGAAGGACCAACTCGCCGAGTAGAAGCGGGATGAGACGCGGGGTTTAAGCAGTGGACTCGACGAGTTGGGTCCCGGACTCGGCGGGTAGGCCCTGTTTGGACAAAAAGCCTAATTCGAGGGTTTGCACCCTATTTAAACACCTTAACTCAGCCTCCTTTGTCCCATTTGCTCCCAGAAGACCCCCATAGCAAACCCTAACCGTTATTTAATCAATCTAAGGCATTTGGAGTGATTTTGGTGCTTTTGGTGATCCAAGGAAGGAAGGAAAATCTTGAAGGATCAAGAGGAGGCTATAGGGATCCGATTTTGAGCATCATTTGCAGTCTACAGAAGGTATAAGTCTATACCTTGTTTGTTCTTTTGATAGATCCCATTTTGTGGAGTTTTAGGGCTTTTCTAAGACATTTTGGTCACCAACAATGATTGCAAGCATGGTTAGGGGTTGATGTTTCAGAGCTAGGTCCTTAGAGGGGTTGCAGGTCAGAAAGGAGTGGGTTTTGCACTCAAAGAAGGCCCCATGCATTGTAAGAGCTTGTTTTTGTTGGATTAGTGTCTAAGGCTGTAACTATATTTGGTAAGTATTTGACCCGGTTGAGCATGGTCCTTTTGGGTTGCCTTCACCATAGCAACTTGACAGGATGATTTATAATGAGAGAAGAAATATTATTAATATATTATGAGAATAATATAAAGAATAATAATATTGTTATTTTATTAATATAAGTCATAAATTAATTAAGAATTAATTTGGTGACTTAAAGAGATTAATTAAATAAAGGGGCATAAACTGTCAATTGTATGATAGTTGTATTTTGGGCTGTGATTCCTTATGAATAAGAGGGTGGACGATTTTAGGGTTTGGAAGAGCCTAGAAATCGTCCAAAGGCTTATCAATAAGGATATTGGATTGCTTAAGGCCTAAGTTATCCAATTAAGGTTTTAAGGATGAAACCCTAGGAGGCTCACTAGTATATATAGACCCATGGGGTTGAGGAAATCGGCACCCTTGTTATTGGAGTAACCCTGGCCGATTTCTCACCCTCCTCTCTCTCTCTCTCTGTATTATCATCCTCTTGCTAGTTGGTGTTTGTAAGCCATTAGAGGAGTGACAATTGTGACTCTAAGCTCCAAAGACAAGAAGATTCAAGCAAGCAATTAAAGGTATTCCTTTAGACCTGATTTCGTATGTTATGATTTGAATGTTTACACTAGATCTATCAATATAAGTCTTGGATACATTGCATGTTCAGTTAGAGAAACCTAGATCCAAGCATTAGGGTTTGCATGTGCACATAGGAAAGTTCTTATGGCTCAAACCCATCAGTTTTAGGACCTTCTGAGCTCAAAGTGCCATGCAAGCACGTAAAGGTTGTAACTTTACGTGCTAGATCAATGGCAGAAGCATAGATCTATCTTTTGATCAAGGGTTGTACATCAGAAATCAAAGATTAGTGAGAAGATGTGGCCAACTCGACGAGTCCATTCTTGGACTCGGCGAGTCCAAGGTTTCTGTCCCATATCAGTTGAGGGTCAAAAGGACCCAGTTGAGTGTGGAGGGGTTTGAGGGAGTCCCGGGGAGTGACCCAACGGTCTGGGCCAAGCCATTGTTATGGAAATTCATGGGACTCGGCGAGTGCATGAGCAGACTTAGCGAGTCCAAGGCAATCTTCTTAAGGATGAAGATGAACTTGACGAGTTGTTGATCAACTCGGCGAGTCGAGGACATAACTTGTTCATCAGATGAAGGTGAACTCGACGAGTTGTGCATCAACTCGGCGAGTCGGATGAGTTTTCATGTGATGTTCATATAAGGGAAAAACTCGTCGAGTTGACGACCCAACTCGACGAGTAGGGTCATGGATAAGGACAAGTAAAGGGTGAGGGACTAGGCGAGTTGACGACCCAACTCGGCGAGTCGGGTTAACTTGAAGTTGACTTTGGCTTGGACTTAATTGGGGGTAGAATAGTCATTTTACCCTAAGAGTAGATGTCAGTTTCTGACTAAGTGTTTGTGGGGGATTGTAGCCGGAGGATTTCCGGATCAGCAGCAGACAGAGACTTCCCACACGGATTATTAGTAGCTACTTGTTCGAGGTGAGTTACCCTCCAGTAGCGGTGGGTCTACGGCCACAATGCCGGCCCACCAGTAGGAGTCATATGTTAGATGACTGTCTTTGTGATTTTCATCTAGGTTTGCTACTACCTAATACGTTATATGCTGGCATGATATGTTATATATGATAGTAGTAGAGTTCGGTTGTTAGGACGGAAGGGTAGGTCAGACACCCCAAATATGTCTGACAGTTTGTGATGATATGTTTATATGTTGGCATGATATGTTATATGTGATAGTGGTAGTAGGAAGGGAATAGTCCCCAAGTTCGATTGTTAGGACCGAAGGGTAGTTCGGACACCCCAAATATGTCTGATAATATGTTTATGTTATGATATATGTGATAGTAGAAGTAGGGGTGGATTAGTCCCCGAGGGTCGGTTGTTAGGACCGACGGGCAGGTCAGCATCCCATAATGGCTTGACACGAGTAGGACGGCACCCCAGAATGGCCGCATGGGTAGTACGACACCCCAGAGTGGCTGCATGGGTAGGTCGGCACCCTAGAATGGCCGTACAGGTAGGTCGGCGCCCCAGAATGGCCATACCGGGTAGGTCGGGCACCCTAGAATTGCCTGGCAGTATGTATGATATGTGGTACGATGGGGGAACTCACTAAGCTTCATGCTTTCAATTTTCAGTTTTGGTTTCAGGTACCTCTTCAGCGAAGGGGAAGGAGCTGGCGCGGTAGCGGCACATCAGACACACACATCGTTTTCCGCACTATGAGTTATTCTGGGATTTGTACTATGACATTATTATGTTTTTTTACGATTCGGTTTTTAGACACGATATATGTTTTTATGAAATGATATGATCCGTTGATATTTTGTTACAAATGTTTTGTAAATCACTTAATCAATTTTTAGACGTGAAAATTGGGTAGTTACAAGTTGGTATCAGAGCCTGGTTTGAGGGATTCGGACACACCCTTGGGGGTGTCTGGACTCGAATCGAGGGATTAAAAGATTTTTACAAAGAAAATGACTTTGAGTAAAGAGTTTTAAGAAAGATCAAGGTGTGTGATGTGTGCAACTGGCCGAGCTCAAGTAAGTATTCCCCATAGTACCCATACAAGTTACCTTATGTTTATCGGTTTCAATAGAACAACATGCTAGAATATGACTAAGGATCTAGGAATGATGCCTTATGTGCCTGATTTATGTGCTTCAACTTATGAGAATTACATGCTAGTATTGAGTAGACAGCAATAGGATAGCCTGTATAGGTTATGCCTGGTAGTATGAGCTCAACATTATATGCTAGTTCAGCTTCTCATTATGAGAACAGATTTGTTTGAGTAGTTTTCCTGCGTCCAAATGCCGCTTGCTTTGTGCGTTGTGGGACTCTGAGTGATGGGAGTTAGCCATTAGGTGAATACCTCACGTCACATGTGATCAGGGTTGAATAATCTTAGAGTACTGGATTTGGCCCTATTGCGCAGCTCTTGTCTGAATCTAACCGTTGTAGGGACGATTCTGTTACTCGAAGGATTATCTGATCCTCGTCACATGTTATGGTATTCAGGTAATGGCTAATTGGCATTACAAGGAGGCCTTCAGCAGCTGAGGACCGGTTTGGGTGGAGTCAGAGATTTTCCCTAGGGTGAGCCTAGAATGGGAATAGTAGCGAATCAGCAGTGGTGAAAGGGACTTGGTGGAGTCAAGGCAGTCCTTGAGGAAGGTACGGATAGATGTGGAAGGTAGTATGGCCCCATACTACTGAAAGCATAGGATTCGTAGCTAAATTGAGGAAGGCCGAGACAAGACTAGGGAACTTGTAGTGGATGTGATCCCTCTAGATGTATCAGTATCACTAATGATTGGTATCATGTTTTGTAGAATGGTGGTACTACGACAGAGGCCAGTAGTTGGTAGTTCAGGAGAGGGATCGGGTTCGGGATCAGGTTTTGAGCCAGCAGATGAGAGGTTACGCAAGTTCATCGCGTCTAAGATCACTAGAGGCATCCTTGATGCGACCCCGGTCATCTTTGGATCAATCAAGGAAGGGATTGTTGAGCTGATGGAGGATCGCCTTAGGGCGTTCAAGAGTGATATGGCATCTGGCCGGTCAGGATCCTACACACTGTCCTTTAAGGACTTCAGGGGCAGTGGTGCGTCGGATTTCCATGGGGCGAAGGACCCTATTGCTGCTAGACGATGGATTGCAAACATTGAGTCCGCACAGTTGACCAGCTTCTGCCTCGAGGGGTCAAAGGTGAGATATGCAGCAGGGTGTTTGAGAAACAGATCTAGAGACTAGTAGGAGTCTGTTGGTGACTCATTGGGAGCCTCGACTGTGGAGGCTATGACCTGGTCAGACTTTATGACCAGATTCAGGGCGGAGTTTGCGCCAGCTGTAGAGCTTCAGCAGCTAGCCAGAGAGTGTTTGGACATGAGACAGACTACGGAGACTATGGTGGAGATCACCACTAAGTACCGGGAGAGGGCATTACTGGTGCCCCAGTATGCGGGAGATGAGGATATGAGGAGGACCCGCTATCATGACATGCTGCGAGCTGACATTCAGGAGCATGTTAGTTTTTCAGCTTGCCCTACCCCGGATTCCATGATTATCAGGGCAAGGGAGAGGGAGATCGATCTGGAGCATGTCCGGAAGAGGAAGGTAGAGGAGGGGCAGACGACTGGGGCTTCGGGGAAGAATCCCAAGGGATAAGATGGTAGGCCAAAAGGCCAGTCAGGACCAGGGCGCTGCAGGAAATGCGGCAGGCCACATGAGGGGCGTGTAGATTGGGATCGTCGGGCTACTACAAGTGCGGCAAGACGGGGCACTTCAACAGGGATTGTACCGCCCCTACACCGGTTATTCAGACGTCTGATTTGTTGTGTTTCCACTGCAACCAGAGGGGCCACAAGAAGGCCAACTGCCCCCAGTTGATAGCAGCAGCGCCGGTGAAGGCGCCAGGCCTAGCGACCCTGCAGATTACTGATGTCCAACAGGCCAAGACTGAGGCTCCATTGGCGAGGAGTCGAGCCTTCTAGTTGACTACCAAGGAGGCACGCATTGCACCCTATGTGGTGAATGGTATGACTTCTTATTTATACTATTATGATATGTTGTTGTGATTTTGATATGTTATGTATGTGCTCTGTTTAGGATCGTTCCATGTGAACGGTATTCCAGTTCATGTATTATTTGATTCGGGGGCTACCCGATCATTTGTCTCTCTTGCGCTTAGCAAGAAGTTTTCTGAGTCTTCAGGCATGTTGGATTGCCATTTAGAGGTAGAGATTATAGATGACCGATCGGTGCGAGCATCGATGGTATTCCAAGATTGTGTTTTGAGATTGTTTGAGGAGCGTTACCTGGTAGACCTAGTTCCTATTATGTTGAGAGGGACCAAGGTGATTATAGGCATGGATTGGTTGAGCCCCAATGGGGCAGTGATAGATTGCGCGCAACAACTGGTTCGGATCAGGACCCCAAGTGAGGGAGAGTTAGTGATTCAGGGCGAGAGGCCACAACGAGGGCCAGCCTTATGTTTGGCAGCAAGAGCTAGGCGTTACCTTAAGTAAGGTTGCGCAGGATATGTCGCTTATGTCATGGACACCCGGGAGGCGGGTAAGGTGACGGTGGGTGATGTGCCCGTGGTATGAGAATTTAAGGATGTATTCCCCAAGGAGTTGCCTGGGATACCTCCGGAGAGGCAGGTGGAGTTCAGGATTTACCTAGTCCCTAGTGCGGCTCCGATAGCCAAGGCACCGTATCAGTTGGCTCCTCCTGAGATCCAAGAGTTGTCTACACAGCTGCAGGAGCTGTTAGACAAGGGATTCATTAGATCGAGTAGTTCATGCTGGGGAGCCCCAATTCTGTTTGTGAAAAAGAAGGACACATCGCATCGGATGTGTATAGATTATCGGGAGCTGAATAAGGTAACGTTGAAGAACCGTTACCCACTCCTGAGGATTGATGACCTCTTTGATCAGCTACAGGGAGCATCTTGGTTCTCCAAGATTGATCTACGTTCAGGATATCATCAGATGAGGGTCAAAGAGGAGGATGTATAGAAGACTGCGTTTCGGACGCGCTATGGCCACTACGAGTTTGTGGTGATGCCCTTCGGGCTCACCAATGCTCCTGCCGCGTTCATGGACCTCATGAAGCGCGTGTGTAGACCGATGTTAGACCGGTCTGTGATAGTGTTTATTGATGACATCTTGGTTTACTCCAAGACGCAGGAGGAGCACGAGGAGCATATGCAAGAGGTTCTAGAGACTTTGAGGATGGAGAACTTGTATGCCAAGTTCTCCAACTGTGAGTTCTGGTTGCGCGAGGTGCAGTTCCTTGGGCATCTCGTCAACCAGAACGGGATTTCAGTGGACCCGACCAAAGTGGAGGCCGTGATGAGATGGGAGGTTCTGAAGTCTCCATCCGAGATTCAGAGTTTCCTAGGATTGGATGGCTACTATCGGAGATTCATCCAGGATTTCTCCAAGATAGCTGTACCCCTGACCAGGCTAACAAGGAAGGCCATGGTCTTTTGAGCTTTAAACAGGAAAGTTTCGCTCCATTCTCGGATTGTTTTGAGCATCTTAAACTTTTTACTTTTCAAAACTGTATTAGATACAAATAGTTCAGGTTTATACCTTTAAAATGATTACTTCCACATATTCACACGATTTTTCTACAATTTATGGTGATTTTTACAAAAATGCCTATCACTGTAGCTACGAATTTGGACCAGTCTGTGAATATGAACGTTTTCACACCAGTTGGAGACTCCTAAAAAGCGTAATAAAATTTATGAACAAACTAGACACATTTTCTAAACTCTCAGAGTTTACGGATTCATTTTTTGACTTCGTATGATTTCTCTGTGATTTTTCCAAAAAACTGCAGAAATGTTAAAAACAAGTTAACAGCTTACAACTTTCATCACACTTTGTAACATGTTGAGCAAAGTGTTAATCTTTGATGATTTCATATTTTACATGTGTTTTCTGTTGTGGTATAATTATGTAACATAAAATACTCACTGATTTGTAAGACTCCTCTATCATTACCAATACTACAAGATAAGGCATGATAAACATAGTTATATTTATGCTATACATTCGACTTACATAGAAAAGGGTTCATTTACATTACAAAAGTTTTGGATAAACTATAAATAGGTATAGTTTATGTTTCGTATACATTACAAACACTTATGATAAACCATAGTAAGTATAGTTTATGTTTCATATACATTATAAACAATTATGTTAAACTATAATAGGTATAGTTTATGTTTCATTTACATTTCAAACTTATTACCAAAGGTTTTTAGTTCATATAAACGGGGTGCGAATACAAAGTACCGGGTTTATACAAAAAGGGGTTTTCAGTTCAGTTCACGTAAATCTGTTAATGAATAAATTTTTGAGACATTCGCTTCATGTTACTTCCAAAGTAACGAAATCAAAAGTCCTGTAAATTGTAACTTGTAGGGAGAGCGTGATAGTTATGTATAGATCTATATTGGGTCTGACAAACCGACACCTGAGCTGTATACAACAGCTAGACCGGCAGGTCTAGGGTGACAAGTGTCATTTAACTTTGCGACGCCTGAAGAACATCGTATTACGAGTCCGTCTAAGTCATAGTATGGTTATAATAACTTACATAGGGTATTAACAAAACATAAGATTTACGGGTTTACTTCCAATTAAACGATTTTATGTCGATTTAAACTTCCATAAATTACTTGAAGTATGGAAAAGTACTTGTACATTTCGGTCTTGACTTTTAAGACTACAATGCATTTTATAAGGGAAATATTGGATTTTTCTGGAACAAACATTACTTTTACAAGGAAAGAAATTCAAACACCGCGTACAAAAGGTTATGAACTCACCAACTTAATTGTTGACACTTTTTCGAAACTACTTGTATTCTCAGGTTATTTAACAGATCGGAAGTATTCGCTCAGAAGATTCTTCATTAATTGTATTATACATTTGTAAAAGTCGGATTGTTAAGCGTGTGTCACGATTTAGTGATAGCCATTATCAATGTAATTTCTATTTCGGTTATAATAGAAAATTATATTTGTACTATTCAATGTATGTTTAATAACTATGATTACTGATATACATCGCGCACCTCGGCGTTTCCGCCGGCAGCTGAGGGTGTGAAAAATAGTTTTTCGATCGGATGATTCCTCCTTATTATGGTCTAAGACGAGAGTTGCGCAATAGAGCTAAATCACACTTTCTAAAACTATTTAATTCTAGAATCATATAACCTACATGTCCTCCTAATAATTAGTAACATGTGTTTCCTATCTTTTACCAGTTTTATGTTTTAGAGAGTGTTTAAATCTAGTAGTCACAAATCTATATCATCATTTAGTTTGTATGCAAGTTATTTAACGAGGACGTACCAATTTCTATTGGAAGATCCTAGGTAGCGTCATTCGTGCCAATGAAAAATACCCCGAGAGAAGGCTTCGACGATTAAGTCAGATCAGCGTGTGAAATGAGGTTGTTGCTCTTGCCCTAAACGAACCACCTTGGTGCAGGGGAGAGTGTATGGGCATGTGGTTGATCTCTCAAGGTAGGAGAGGCCTAAGGATAATGGAGGTTGATCAGAAACTTTGATGTTGATCAGAAGCCATCTACAATCTGCATCTTCATGGAGGAGAAATCACTCTATTTATATGAGACCATTAGGTTAAGTGAATTAGGTCAGGCCATGTGCTAATCCAATTCAGGCCCAGTCATCCCTTCAATCCAATTCAGGCCCTGCCAACCAAGGTCTAGGTTCAACTGAGCTTTCAGGAAATGCTACCAAGTAGGGCCGTCGAGCAGAGATGCCAGGCAGTTTCGTCTTGCCAGCTCGTTGGCTTGTTGTCTTGTCATCTTGCCAGCAATTAGGTCTAGCAAATAGACCTAACTTCATCATATGTCTTCACCGATGTTGGCAAGAGCTTAAGAATAGTGCATTAGTTAGATAGGCGACATGGGTCTCATCACCTTGCATGGTGATTTTAAGGTGCTCCGCTTTCAATGTGTATTCTTTAAAAAGCATTGTGTGGTGTGTTAGCTCGTTCTAATGCAAGCCACATGTCTCGAGAGGTAGTCCGTTGAACATGTTGAAATCAAGCCCCGAATATGGTTGATATAATGACCGTGTGGATATGGGTATTATTAGCTATCCAGTGTTGATAACTAGGGTTATCAGTGATTGTTTCTCCGGCTCCAAACTTCTTCTCTAGACATGGTATGGAACCATCAATTTATGAAGTTTTTTGAACTGATTGATTATTAGGGTTTAGGTTGTGAGGGATGTCGAGGAGATCGACGTTGAGAATTTTGATTCACTCATAGTATTAGAGTTTACTTAGCTCTAATACCGAATAAAATCATGTATTTCAATAAAATCAAAGATTACATAAGATCCTATATATATATATATATATATATATATATATATAGTATTAGATAAATAAACTTAGGTATCCTCTAATATAAACACTATACTATCCTCTACTAAAATTGTCTAACAAAAATTTAGAAGGTTTTCTTTGTTGGTCATCATTGTACAGGGGAAAAAGTTGGTTGCCTAAAATGAAAAAAGTGTAGAAAGTTGGTTGCTATTACAAAGAAAGACCATCTTCTGGTAGGAGTTGAATATATTTTTGAGAGTTCTTGATAGCTACCCAGTGGACATAAATTGGATATGACTGACCAAAATAGCTTTGACTGAACTTGGTCAACCCTTTGATAGTAATACTTAGGAAGTCAAGGGTTAAAAAAGTAGAAACACCATTATTCTTCAGGAGGCACCCAATAGATATGAGTTTCAGATGAGTGTTATATACATTGTACATAACCTCCATGGTTTAAATCTATATCCTCCAGGATTCAAAAAGAAAAGTGAAGAAAAAGGTTTGGAATGTTGGATGATGGTAAGTAAGGATAGATTATGCACAATTTTGGTAGTAGAATAATTGTTTTTTAGGCATATCTTCAGAAGTGTTTTTTTATATAGATTTCAACAATTGTTAAAAGGTTCATTGTGTATAGTTTGGGGGATATATTTTTTCTGTTTCATCATATCTTCGTAACATGTTCTATCAATTGAATTTAGCTTCAAAAGTTTCATATTGTGTAGGTTAAAGGGTTAAATGTAAGAAATAACAACGTACTTTAGTTCTCTGAACTGATCGATGATTAGGGTTTAGGTCGTGAGGGCTGTCGAGGAGATCGACGATCAAAATTTTGATTGAGCCATAGTGTTAGAGTTTACATGGTTCTGGTACCAAGTAAAATCATGTATTTCATAAAAATCAATGATTATATAAGATCCTAGATATATAGTATTAGATAAATACACTTTGGTATCCTTTAATATAAACAATATACTATCCTCTACTAAAATTGTCTAACAAAAAACTAGTAGGTTTCGTTTGTTGGTCATCATTGTATAGGGGAAAAAAGTTGGTTGCCTAAAATGAAAAAGAATAGAAAGTTGGTTGCTATTACAAAGAAAAACCATCTTTTGGCAGGAGTTAAATACATTTTTTAGAATTCTTGATAGCTACCCAGTGGACATTAATTGGATATGACTATCCAGTCATACTGACTTGGCCAACCCTTCGATAGTAATACTTAGGATGTCAAGGATTAAAAAAGTAAAACCACCATTATTCTTCGGGATGCACCCAATAGACACGAGTTTCAGATGAGTGTCATATACATTATACAAAACCTCCATGGTTTAAATCTATATGCTTGAAGATTTAAAAAGAAAAGTGAAGAAAAAGGTTTGGAATGTTGGATGATGGTAAGTAAGAATAGATTATGAACAGTTTTGGTGGTAGAATAAATACACTTTGGTGTCCTCTAATATAAAAAATATACTATCCTCTACTAAAATTGTCTAACAAAAAACTAGAAGGTTTCGTTTGTTGGTCATCATTGTATAGGGGAAAAAGTTGGTTGCCTAAAATGAAAAAGAATAGAAAGTTGGTTGCTATTACAAAGAAAGACCATCTTTTGGCAGGAGTTAAATACATTTTTTAGAATTCTTGATAGCTACCCAGTGGACATTAATTGGATATGACTATCCAGTCAAATTGAACTTGGCCAACCCTTTGATAGTAATACTCAGGATGTCAAGGGTTAAAAAAGTAAAACCATCATTATTCTTCGGGATGCACCCAATAGACATGAGTTTCAGATGAGTGTCATATACATTATACAAAACCTCCATGGTTTAAATATATATGCTTGAAAATTCAAAAAGAAAAGTGAAGAGAAAGGTTTGGAATGTTGGATGATGGTAAGTAAGAATAGATTATGAACAATTTTGGTGGTAGAATATTTTTTGGGCATATCTAGTGTTTTGTTATATAGATTTCAACTTTAAATTGTTAAAAGGCCTTTAAATTGTTAAAAGGTCCATTATGTATAGTTTTGGGGATATATTTTTCCTGTTTCATCACATCTTCATAATGTGTTCTATAAATTGAATTTAGCTTCAAAAGTTCCATATTGTATAGGTTAAAGGGTTAAATGCAAGAAATAACAACGTACTTCAGTTGAATTATTTATATAACATCTTAATTTTATGTTTCTCCTCTTCTTATAGCACCGTATTTTGACAGACGTACACAATTATAGAAATGTAGTACAAATACAAAGCAATTGCTTTTAACTATTATATCAAGATATATTTTTCTTTAATAATACTATTGAAAGCATGATGCTACAATTCGGTAAATACTTTGGGGTACATGCCTTTAATAAGAAAAATAAAATAAAAGTAGAAGCTTTATTATCTGAATATATGCATTAATCAATATTTGACATAAACTGTCATTTTGAAACAAGAGAATGACAAGAACAATGATTTTGAAAATTGATGTTTTAGAGATATTTGAAATAACTCGATTCTCTTATATGGTGTTAACACTAAACCAAAACGAAACCCTTTCTCTAAAAAAAGAATACGCTAAGTTGGATTCCAGGTAAAACACATCCTATCATAAAGGTTTGATGTATTAGTTAGTAATAGTATTACACAAGGTTGATGACATTTCACTTTTGTAGTCATGGACATCATCGTAGCTAAGGTTTCCTTTTTCTATATCGGGGAAATCTTTTTCAAATATCACCTTCCAAGTTCCAACAACGAATTTCAGTTTCTTTGCTTATAATTCAATTAGCACAAGTCTGTATTCGATAGTTTTACACGCACACCATGATAAAATGTTTGACTGATGGTTTAGTACTCATTTACCAGGATGCTTAATAGGTAGTCTTTTGGCAACAAATGAATGTGTATTTACAAAAGGGGTACATATGTTCTTATTTTCCACATCAAGTTAATTTATGAAATAAGTAGTCGTTTCTAAATATTTTATCCTAAATGATCAATTTGACTAATAATATTTGTCTTGTTGATCAATCTACAGTAGTGACTTACAACCTTCAAAAGTCGGTTATTGTTTGACTAAGATGACCATGCTAAGGAGATGGAATCTAAAAATTTGTAGCATATCATTTGTTCCATTTCATTGTTTATATTACTCTCATACACTGTTTTCGTTCTTAGTCATTATGGAATTTTCTTTGTTTATCAAAAAGGTGAAGCAAGGGCTTATTTGTGGATCAAATTGATTTTGAGAATTTAGGTTTCAAATTTGAGTATGCTTCAGGAACTGTTTGATATAATAGCATAGAAGCTAGCTGTGTTTATCCTAAGAAATATGAAAAACAAAACCCATTGCTCTCTAGTGACCATACTCACAATCAAAGCCACTATTCTTTGTATGATATTATCTCTTTCATTGTTTCTAATCTATTTTACAATTAATTGGTTATCGTGACTATTAATTGGTGGCTGGTTTGGTGTTCACATTGGCTTTAGATGGGTGAGTTTCCAAGTTCGTTCTCTTTCTTTGTCTCATTTTTCTTATCTACTTTTGGTAAGTTGTGTATGTCAAATAACACTCCTTGAATCATATAAGCGTAATTCTTTTAGTGATGCTGGAAACTTGTAAAGTAGACTATTTAACACATGGTTTAGATATGGAAGTCCTTGAAAAGTGATAATACAGACACTGGTGTATGGCCTAAAAACTCCAGAGTGGCATGTGCTCATCAACCATGTAACATCCATAAAATTCAAGCCAAATTAAAAATCTTTTTTAAAACATTTCAAAACCAATAAGTTTTACAATTGTATTTCTAAAATGGTTTATTATCAGAGTTTCCCAGAAACCATAAGTCCAAAACACGAGGATGTGTACGATCACGCCTTCGCCTTGCTGAGACATTTGAAGCACTGAAACAATAACTGAAACTGTAAGCGCAAAGCATAGTTAGTTCCCTCAAAATACCAACACCATACAAAGTAACCATAACATATAACAAATACATAACAACATGCATAATGAGCCTTCAGCCTGACTGGACCGCCTCACAGGACCTAGAACCTATCTGGACCGCTCCCAAGCCTTCGGTATGATTGGACCGCTCGCAGGGCCTATAGCCTATCCGGACCACTCACCGGGTATGTTGGCCTACAACACAAAGCAGGACCGCCTCAACCAAACCTCCAATCAAACAAACATGTGCACATAAATATCATACTCTTGCATATATATAACAGTCATACCGATCTAACAGACCATTAATCATAGCAACATCCTATAACCAGGTCACTAACATAGCATCATCCTATATACCAGGATACCAATCTAATAGATCATAATAGCATAACAACATCCTATCTAGCAGGATACTGATAAAACAAATCATAATAGCATAACAACATCCTATCTACCAAGATACCGATCTAACAGATCATAACATCATACAACATTTTATCTACCAGGATACCGATCTAACAGATCATAACAACATTCAACATCCTATCTACCAGGATACCGATCTTAACAGATCATAAAAACATACAAGCATACTATAACCAGAATAACAATCCAAAGGGTCGGCCTTGGTGCCTTACACCCTGTTGATATAGTGAGGATAACTCACCTGGAACTGCTGAAGTCCCGTAGGTACACTCCAGCTGCTGATTGACAGATTCCTGAACTGTCAACATCAAACAATACCTAATTAATAATTGGGTTCCAAGCTCAAAGTCCAACTCACACTCCAAAAGCCCAAAAGTCAAGTAATGGGCCAAAACCCAACATATGGCCCAATTTTCCAAATTGGGCCCAGACCTCTACATGGTCTTTCCTTAAGACCCATCCAATTATTCCAACCCAATTCCCATTGCCCAATATCACATAATCATAAAGGCCCAATGATGGCCCATCTATGGCCTAATTTTCCAAATTGAGCCCAAGTCCTCACATGGGCCTTATCCTAAAACCAATATAATTATTTCGTCCGTTTACTTATTCTTGGAAAGTCCATTAATAGTCCAATCACCAAAGCCCAATAGAAAGACCCAACTCAAGGCCTAAGTAAAGTTAGGGCTTCGACATGAAATTACGATTAGGGTTAAGTGTTCCTACTTAACCCATTAAGGACTTAATCCATTAAGTCCCATATTGCTTTAGATTAATTTGCCAATGATTATTAATTAATATTTTAAGTTTATTAATTAGTTCCAATGCGGGTCCCGATCATTAACCAAAATTAGGGTTTCCATGACATTAGGGTTTTCCAAACCCTAATTTGGGTTTCCAGCCCAATATTAGCCCATTAGCCAATTGGTTGGGCTTTTAGGTCACTTTGGGCCTCATTGGTCCCATTAGGGTTTCATCAAGCCCATTCTGTCCAAACACCCCAAACGAGTCACCACCCAACACAGTGGCTGGTGGCGGCAGCCACCACTCTACGGTGGTGGTTTGGGTTTTTCTCTTTATTATCCCACTTTTGTTACAATTACAATGCTGAAAAACAAAATAACGCACATAAACTCACACACACCTAAATTCATAGCAAAAACACGCACACAGCAACCACCACACGGCGGCTGGTGGTGGCTGAGCAACAAAGGTGGCAGTTACCACGATGGTTGGCAGCCATGGTGGTCTTCCTTAGTTTCCAGCCAATCCAACACCATACACCACCTTGACTGGATCATACCCAATGATATGCACATACACGAGCCCAGACAACAACACCAATACCCACCAAGCGACTCACGGCGATGGCAGTGGCTGAGTTGGAGGCGGACGGAGCTGTAACGTCGTACCGACAGAACGACGATGAGAGTGGCGATTTGCGAACGAAGTAGCGGCTCTAGTGGCACAGCGATGGATAACAGCAGTGTTGAAGGGAACAGTCACCATGGCCGGCTGCCATGGTGGTCCTTCATAGCCTTACCTGACGGAAAACCCACACACACGAACGGACACTGCCACTATCTAGTTGCAATAATCCAGCAATAGCAGCACAGCGGCGCTACGACCGACGATCTTGTCTTCATTGTGGTGGTTGCACCTCCACCGGAAGAACAACCCCGATGGCAATTGCTCTTGGATCGGCTGTTATTCTCTGTCGGTCTTCGGTATCCCCGACCATAGAGTGTGTCGTCAGCGGTCTTGGTTGGTCGGTGTAACAGCCCGAATTTCCAGGTATCTTTATTGTTTTGATTTTTGGTGTTTTGAGAGGGGACTTGGCGAGTTGGAGCTCAGACTCGCCGAGTAGGATCGCGATTCTGGACGCGGGATTCGTCTGGACTTGACGAGTCCAGGATATGGACTCGGCGAGTCCGTGCTGTTTAATGAAACCCTAATTTCTCGGGTTTGGGACCTATTTAAAGGGCCTTATGGCCGTCATTTGCACCCAACCGTCCATAGAGAGAAACCCTAGAGTGCTTTAACGATTTGAGAGAGAAAGGAAGCATTTCTTGACCTTTGTGTGTTGTATAGCAAAGAAGAGGAAGGTTCTAGCCAAGAGGAGGCAAAGGAGATTGCTATTCTGTGGATTTGAAGCTTAGATCTTCGATCTAGAGGTATGATTTCGGCTCATCTTCTGTTTTGTGAAGTATATTTGATTTTAGGGTTTCTTGTGACCCTTGTTGGCTTGATTGGATGGCCAAATAGTCCCTTGCTAGTGATAAGGCCTTGGATCTGGATCCATAGACGTCCAGAGAGCCTTATTCATCAAGCTTTATGGAGAACAATGGGGGTTATGACCTTGAGTAGTGATATTTGTGGGTAATCCTTCATATATAGTCACATAGAGGTTGTTTGTGCACCAAGTCTAGGGCTTTACATGGTGAATCAGTCTAGGAAGGCCAGATCTATGAATTGTTGGAACAGATCTGACCTTAAAAGCAAGTTTGAGTGATTGCATGGCTTGGACTCGCCGAGTCCGATGAGCAGACTCGGCGAGTAGCTTGAAGATTGCCTTGGATCGGCCAGTGAGTGATCCAGTCGAGTCATGGGTTGACTCAGCGAGTCGGGACGAGTTAGAGAGGGTCGACAGTTGGACTGAGTCGAGCTGGGACTCGCCGAGTTGTTCTTGAGACTCGGCGAGTTGAGTCGGGGTGGCCCCGCGATTCTCCCAGGTGGAACTCGTCGAGTCAGGGGAAGTACTCGACGTGTAAGAAGGGAATCCTAGGGAGTTGGCGATAACGTCTAGACTCGCCGAGTTGCCCTTGTGCACTCGCCGAGTCCGGTCAGGTTGACCGTTGACCAGAGTTGACCTATGTTTGACTTCTTAGGGATAGTCAAACTTAGAAGATAAAAGTGTTAATAAGAGATGTATGATGTTATAGGGAGATTGTAGCTCGGCGGATCGAGCACGAGTGACTTCGAGATTTGCTAGCTATCGATATTCACGAGGTGAGTCTTCTCACTATACTGCACCCGGAAGGGTTTGACTGTGTGACCGGAAGGTCGGATATGATATGAGACATATGTGCTATGTGTGATAAGTTAATTGTTATATGTGCTATATATGATTTATGTAGGCCGGAAGGCATTATGTTATGGGCCGGAAGGCGAATATGTTACGGGCCGGAAGGCGTTGTAATGTGGACCGTAAGGTTGGCGTGGGTAGGACCGGAAGGTTTACCCAACAGGGACGGAAGTCCCCTGAGACACATGGACCGGAAGGTCCGGGCCTGGAAAGGCGTATGTGCGTAAGTTGTATTTTGGGGAACTCACTAAGCAATTATGCTTATAGTTGTTGTGTATGTGTTTCAGGTACTAGCGAGGACCGTGGGAAGGCGCCGGCGTGATCTGTACACACTGATAGATGATTTATGATCTTGGGATTCATATGATTTGTATTATGATATGACACGTGGAATGTTTATGCCTTATTTTGGATGAAAACACTTTATTTTGAAATGAAAAATTTGTTTGAAAATTTCCGTTGTTACAGTCGGGATGGAAAGGGTGGTGAATGGCAGCAACTGGAGGGAGGTGGGGGAATAAGGTGGCGGTTGAATGTGTATCTTAGGGTTAGGGTTTTGCGTGGCATATCAAACAGTTAAATACCCGACTCCATGCAAACTTATGGAGAATATGGCAGAACTCGTCCCTCCCATTCCAATCTCTTCAAACGAAGTCCAATAATTACCATTTAAACCCTGGCTCCTTAAAATCCTTTCAGTTTTGATCCAATATTTTACCAAATGGCCCCTCCATGACAATATCTTTTCAACTTAGGTCCAACACTCACTCTTTAGTCCCCGCTTCCATAAATATTTACATATTAAATCCAAATAATACCAAACACCCCTCTGTACGAAAATCTTTACAAATTGTGTCCCAAAGTTACACTTTAACCCCTGGAGATTCAAATCTTGTCATTTGGTTTCCCGAAACCAACTCTTAGCTAGGTTTTATTTGATTTTGGGCTAAAATAACATATAATAATAATAATACAAACTGCTTCGTGGGTTCGAAGTCTATTATGTAATTATTATATTTAAACGGGATTTTACAAACCCCAATGTGTTTTTCTCTTTATAGTAACAAACTTTTTCTATTAATGATTAGGGTTATATGCAAGAAATAACAACATACTTTCACTGATTTGTTATTATACCATCCTACTTTCATTTGTTCATATTAAAACATTGTCATTTGAATTTTTTTTTGAATTATAGCAGTGTCATCAAAATATAAATAGCAATGTACTTTCATTGATTTTTATTATAAAAAAATTTCAGGAGTATTTATTAGGATTAAAAAATTGAAATTATAATGTTATAGTTGGTTAGATTAACAACCCAATCTTGTACGAAATTGATAAAAAGTAAAACCAAGTAAAAATTGTCAAGGAATGTCTTGGTCAGTTAAAAAAAGTCAATAGAAGTTAGTTAAATCAAGGGCATCAGTTTTTTTTTATAAGTGGGAGGGAATTATTTAGAAAAATCAAGGTACTGAGAAGTATTAAAAGAGAGGGAGGGCACTATTGTCATTATCTTTGAGTTGTAATAGCAAAATCTGTTAAGAGGGAGTTTCTGGGCCATGGGAAATTGGTAATAATATTTGTAACTGTTAACTATGGAAAAGCCTCCATGATTAGGGGCGTTGTATTGAAATGAATATATATATATATATATATATATATATATATATATATATATATATATATATATATATATATATATATATATATATATATATGTCAACATAATTTACATAAAGGGTCCCTACACTATACATAGACAGAATAAATAACATATAACTTAACACACCCCCTCAGTTTGAGCATGGGGTTTACAAATTTTTAAACTGTGTCGAAAATCTAAAAATAACTAAGTGGGAAGGCCCTTAGTAAATATGTCCGCAAACTGGTGAGCCGATGGAACATGTAAAACATGCACATGACCAATGGCAACACACTCCCTAACAAAATGTATATCTATTTCCACATGCTTGGTATGTTGATGTTGTACCGGGTTTGATGCCAAATACACGACACTCACATTATCGCAAAACACAACTGTTGCTTTAGACAATGGATAAGATAACTCGAGAAGGAGATTACGAAGCCATGCAGCTTCGACAACCACATTAGCTACCCCCGATACTCTGCTTCAGCAGAGGAGCGAGAGACAACATGCTGACGTTTGGAAGACCATGACATGAGATTATCGCCAAGATAAACACAAAACCCAGAAGTGGACCGGCGACTTTTGGGACAACCCGCCCAATCAGCATCAAAGTAGGAGACCAAGCAATCAATAGAAGATGGCCAGATAGAAAGGCCAAATGAGAGAGTACCCTGAAGATAACAAAGAATGCACTTGAGAGAAAGAAGATGAGGTTCACGTGGATCATGCATAAATAAACAGACCTGTTGAAAAGCATAAGAAATATCTGGTTGAGTGAATGTTAGATATTGTAGAGCCCCAACAAGGCTTCGATAAAGGGTGGGATCGGAAACTGGAGAACCATCAGGTGAGAGCTTAGATTTAGTGTCACTAGGAGTGTTGCATGGGTTGCAAGAGGACATGTTAGCACGAGAAATTATTTCCTTGGCAAAGGCCATTTGAGAGTGTAAGAGACCTTGCGAGGAACGAGAGGCATAAATTCCAAGAAAGAAGGAAAGAGGGCCTAAATTCGTTATAGGAAATTCCTTAGATAAGCGAGAAATGACGCAAGATATGAGAGAATGAGAGGAAGTAGTGAGAATGATATCATCAATCTGAGCGACTACTTTTGAACCCGAAAGATGATATGAAATGAAACCGCTGGTACCAGGCACGAGGTGTCTGCTTGAGGCCATAAAGAGCCTTGCGAATCCGAAAAACATGGTGATGGAAGGTGGGGTGGACATAGCCAGGAGGTTGTTGCATGTACACTTCCTCGGAAAGGTCACCATGCGAGAAGGCATTCTTGACATCAAGTTGATTGATGGGCTAGTTTTTAAAGATAGCAATACTAAGAACTGTGCGAATCGTTACAGGTTTGACAACCGGGCTGAAAGTGTCATCAAAGTGAAGACCAGGCTGCTGAGAGAAACCTTGAGACACAAGACCACCTTTATAGCGATCGAGTTTTCCATGACTATCAAACTTGTGACGATAAAGCCAACGACAACCAATAATATTAATGTTGGGAGGTCTCGTAACAAGACCCCTTTTGATTTGAATTGAGTGCAACCATTTCGCTATCCATGGCATCCTTCCCATGTGGATCACTTATAGCTTTAGCCGTAGACCGAGGGATAGGAGAGATATCAAAAGTGGCAGAAATATTGAGGATCTGACGGGGTCTAAGAGACCCGGTGCGTGAGTGCGTGATCATTGAGTGAGTTTTGGGAGAGGGAGGGGTGGGGGTGGGGGAGGAGGTGGCGGCGGCAGCGGTGATGGTGTAGAGACAAAGTCACGACTTGGAGACGGAGTAATGGAAGTAACTGGAGCAAAAGATGTTCTTGTAGGGATTGGGGAGGGACCAACATGAACAATGGGAGGAGGGAGAGAGTCATCAGAGAGAAAATGATCATAATCAGAGACAGGAGGGATGTCATGAAAGTCTGGAAATGGAAAATGATGTTCATCAAAGATGGCATGTCGACTTGTGATAACACGTTGTGTGACGAGATCGAGACAACGATGACCACAATGATCAGAGGAGGGGCCAAGGTAAACACAAGCAGAGGAGCGGGGGGATAACTTGTGTTGGGCAGTAGGTGAGAGGTTTGGGTAACAAAGGCAACCAAACACACGAAGATGGTCATAAGAAGGGAACGAACCGAACAGAAGTTCAGAAGGAGTTTTGAATGAGAGAGTGGTGGTAGGGAGAAGATTGAGAGTGTGCACAACAGTTAACAAAGCCTCAACCCAAAATATAGGAGGAAGAGTGGCTTGGAAAAGGTAGGTGCGGACAGTGTTGTTGATTGTGCGAATAACTCGTTCAGCCTTTCCATTTTGCTGAGAGATGTAAGGACAAGAGAAACGAGCTTTAATACCTTTAGAGGCAAAAAATTGAAGTAAATTTTGGTTGTTAAACTCACGACCATTGTCACATTGAAAAAGTTGAATGTCATCTTGAAATTAAGTTTTAACATAAGCATGGAAATTAGTAAATACATCAAATACATTGGATTTAACACGAAGCAGAAACACCCACAAAAAATGAGAAAAATCATCCAAAGAAAGAATATAATATTTATAACCACTAATGCTAATGATAGGTGATGTCCATAAATCAGAATGAATCAATTCAAACATATGAGAAGTTTTAGTTTGTGAAGAAGAAAAAGATAAACGAAAATGCTTCCCAAGCTTGCAAGCATGATAGGTAGGAAGCTTATTTGATGAGCTAGTAATAAAACAATGAGTGTTTAAAAACTAAAGCACTGAAGAGCTAGGATGTCCAAGACGGCGATGCCAAGTGGGGAGACAGACAACAGCAAAAGCAGTAGCAGATAATGAGGAGATAGGTGACGGAAGAATAAGATAGAGATCGCTAACACTGTTACATCTTTGAATAAAAGTACCTTTCTCAAAGTCCTTCACAGTAAAACCAAACGGGTCAAATGTAACAGAAATAGAATTATCGATAGTGAATTGACGAACAGAAACAAGGTTCTTAACCATTTTGTTTGAGATGAGAACATTGTTTAAAGTTAAACGGTTGTGAGAGTGTGGAAAATGAGTATGTCCTACGTGAGTTACCAAAAGTAAAGCACCATTACCAACCATAATAGATTTAGAATTACATGGTGTTAGAGAGAGCATATTACTTGAGTTGAAGGACATATGAGAGCTCGCCCCGGAATCCATGTAATAAGTGTTGTCGGGTGGTGGTTGAACTGACATTGCTTGAAATACGGAAGCCAAATCAGTGAACTTGGGAGGGGCTGCTTGCGCGAGACCACCAAAAGAAGCACCAGTGGGCATTGTTTGCTGCTGGAAAGCAATGGGCTGTTGTGGTGGAGTGAAGTATGGAGCATTGGAATTGGCCTATTGAGGAGCATAGGAGGCTGCTGTCACATACGGACCAACAGGTGTGTAAGCAGGATGCTGATTAGCTGTGGTCTGTTGGGTGGGGAGACTAAACGGGGCTGTTGGTGACAACATATTCAGCAGCAACTGTTGTTGTTGTGTCGGGAGTGAGACCTAACCAGAAAGCGGGTGTTAAGCAACAGAAGAGAGGCCGAAGTGAACAGGCCTTGTGCCTAAGAGACTAGCAAAGCTTTGCTGTTGCTGTTGTTGTTCAAAGATACCCCAAGAAGTGTTGTATTTTTGCTGATTTCTTTGATTGTTGTGATTTTTTGACCACCTGTTTCGCAATTTACCCATATTTACCCGTATTATTTGACGAAGAGAATAGAGCTGAACTTTGGGTTGTTGTAGGATCTAGGATGGAATTATTGGATGTCTCACGAGACTCATATAAGAATAGCATATTTTTCGCTTCAAGAAAAGAAGGAAAAGGCTTGGTGTTGGTTATTACATCGACAATGCTGTGGTAAGGAGGAAGTTGTCTAAGAATCTGCATAACCAACTCGATTTTAGTAATCTGAGAATCCAAATCCTTTAAGTCATCAGCAAGGTTCTTTAAAGTATGACAAAACTCAGTGATCGAGTTTTCCCCTTTCTTCGTTTTGCAAAACTGATCTTGTAACTGTAATTGTAAGATCTTTAGAGGTGCAATCATCACTTGAGATTATTTAAAGCAAGCCCGGATCACAAGTGCTATAAAACCAAAATTTGATACGTGCATCAATGGAATACCATTCCTCATCATCTTCACTCAAGGGTTTTGATTTTCCATAAATATGACCATAACACATGGAACCTTTACACACATTAGAGAATATTTGTCTCCATAATTTATATCTAGACCCATTAACATTAAGCTTGAAGCTGAATTGATTGTAGACAGTCGTAAGAGAACACACAAGACTTAGGGTAGAGGGTGTGGAGGTTTATGATGATGCAGGAATCGACATTATGAGATGAAGATAGTGTTACCATAAGGAAAAAGAAAACCAGTATGATGCAGAAAGTGGCGTGCTTAACAAGCGAATGAAGGAGGAATACCGTAAGGAAAAAAAACCCTTGAGGACGGTGTTGACTGCTTGTGTTATTTAAGATAACATGATAATAGAAGAAGAGGGTAGGGCTATTTGCTCATATACCACAAACGATATACTTAACCCACCTGCAGTAATACAAGTTGGCAGTCCCGCATACTTCTCAAGGATTTTGGAAATACAAAACCGTGAAACACATCACAATCTACGACACGATTTGACCGAATACATATGGGAACGACAATTTCAAGGGCAAAATGACGGTGAAGACGATGATGATGACGATGGTGATGACGGTAACGATGAGGAGGATGAAGATGATGGTGACGAGGCGGATGATACTGGTGACGACAACGACGACGATTAGAATTTTTCTATGTTTTTTTATGTTTTTTAATTTTTATTTTATGTAGACAATGTAATGTTTAATTTTACTAATTTAAGTTTTAAATTTCTATGTTTTAATTAATGAAATGTGCTTTTATTTTATTTTATTTTTTTTATGTTTTAAAAAATTAATGTATGTTATAAATTATGCTTTTTAATTAATATAATGATCAAAAAAAAAATAAAAAAAAAAGAATTTGCAGAGTGGTAACCATTTCGAGTCTTTAGTGGGTTGGTGGTGGGTTGGGTGTGAAGCTGACATGACGCACATATGACAACACTTTTCTGGTGGGGTGAGTGTGACCACTCCCCATAGCCTAATAGAGAAGCTATCAGAATGTACGACCAGGAGAGAAAAAAATCCTTGTGAAGTTTTTTTTGCTGTAGACGTACGTGGGTTAAAACCCTAGCTGTGATACCAAGTTAACTGTGGAAAAGGCTCCTTGATTAGGGGCGTTGTATTGCAATGAATATATATATATATATATATATATATATATATATATATATATATATATATATATATATATATATATATAGGTTCATGTTTATTTGAGATCATTCTAATTTTGTGAGGCCGTGAGACCAAATCTAAAAATAATTTTAAAATGCAAAATAAATGGAAAAATCAAAAAATTATTTTTTTAGATATTATTTTCGGAACTTGAATTCACTAAAAAAAATTAAAAAAAAAATTTCGTTTTTTTTGAAAAATACGTGAAATATTGTAACGACCCAATTTTCATGACCAAAAATTTCGTTTTAAAAACATTACTTTAGAAAATATTAAAAGCTAAAAACATTGTCTGATCAAATTATAACACAAGTGAACCATGTCTAAAAGCCAATTCATACATTCAATCAAAATATCAGAGTACAAATCCCAGTGAAGCTCGTAAATGCGGAAACCGGAGAGTGTGTGTCTGACATGCTGCTACCCGCGTCGGCTCCTTTCCCCTAGCCGAGGAGGTACCTGAAACCAAAACTGAAAACTGTAAGCACGAAGCTTAGTGAGTTCCCCCATCGTACCACATACCATACAAACACGTAACATACATACTGCCAGGCTATTCTGGGGTGCCTGACTACCCGGTACGACCGTTCTGGGGTGCCGTCCTACCCGTGTCAAGCCATTCTGGGGTGCTGACTACCCATGTTAAGCCATTCTGGGGTGCTGACTACCCATGTCAAGCCATTCTGGGGTGCTGACTACCCGTCGGTCCTAACAACCGACCATAGGGACTGGTCCCCTCATACTACCTCTATCGCATATAACATGACAAGCCAGCATGCAAACATATAATCATATACTGTCAGACGTATCTGGGGTGTCTGACTACCCTTCGGTCCTAACAACCGAACTTGACTACTAACACATACAACATATCATGCTAGCATATAACATATCAGGTAGTAGTAAACCTAGATGATATCACAAAGACAATCATCTACCATACGTCTCCTACTGGTGGGTCGGCGTTGTGGCCTTAGACCCACCGCTACTGGAAGGTAACTCACCTCGAAGTAGCTGCTGATCTGATTGGGAACTGACTGCTTACTGCTGCTGCTGCTGCTCCGGAAATCCTCCGGCTGCAATTCCCACAATATACCCAATCAAACACTACTCACTGACCTTTGGGTAAAATGACCATCTTACCCCTGACCATGCCCTAAGTCAAGGTCAGAGTCAACTTTCAGTTGACCCGACTCGCCGAGTTGGCTTCCCAACTCGCCGAGTCCTTATCCTAATGACTGCCCTGAATCCCGATCCTACCCGTCGAGTTAGGCGACGACTCGACGGGTTTACCTTCTTAACCAATATTCAAGTCCTTCATCCTACTCGCCGAGTTGTATGAACAACTCGTCGAGTTCATCTTCATCCGATGAACACTGATGCTAAGACTCGCCGAGTTGTATGAACAACTCGTCGAGTCCATCTTCATTCGAAGAACACTTATGCTGAGACTCACCGAGTTGTATGAACAACTCGCCGAGTCTGTTCTTGATCTAAGGAGGTTGCCTTGAACTCGCCGAGTCAGGGCATTGACTCGCCGAGTACCTCCATAGATGAGTCAAGCTTCCGACTCACTGAGCCACACCCCGTGACTCACTGCTCACTCGACACTACGAAAAGGGGACAAACTCGGAGACTCGCGAACAGACTCGCCGAGTCATATGAACGACTCGCCGAGTCGTTGCCATGCACTCCTAAAATATACCGATTTGCTCGATTCCATTCCAAGCCATTCATAGATCTGGACTTCTAGGACACGAATCACACGTAAAGTTTCCAACTTTACATGTGGATATTCACCAATATGGATTTTAGGGCTCAAAATGTCTCAAAAGGGTAGATCTAGGGCTAACAAGCAACATGGGGCCATAAAGCTAACAGATCTGAGCTCCTGGAGCTCAATCTTGCCTAGATCCAGAGGCCAAACATCTTATTACGACATACAATGCACATACAAGCTTGGGGATTTGACCAAGAAGGACCCAAATGAAGTTTTAAGCATAGAATCAAGGGGAAAACGGGTTATACCTCAAAGGAACTGCTGGAAGAACACAATAATGGCCTGGATGGCTTCCTTTCTTCTGGATCTACTTCCTTCCTCTTTCAAAGCCTTCAAAATCACACAACAAAACTTCAATCTTCAAAGAAAAAGCACAAAAGAGGGTTGGGGAGCTCTGGGGGGAGAATGGGGGCTGGCCTGGGGCAGATAAGTTCTTTAAATAGGGTGCAAACCCCTGAAACTTAGGGTTTCATCCAACAGTTGTGACTCGTCGAGTCGCCAACTTAAACGTGTCCCGGGTCCCGCATCCACTCGGCGAGTCGGACCTATGACTCGCCGAGTCCAAGGCTAAAAGAAAGGAAATACTCAAATATCATTTACGTACCAGGAACCGGGTGCTACAAATATTCTAATAGAATATTACACTGACATTTTCTAAAAAATAATTTTAAAATGCAAAATAAATGGAAATATCTAAAATTTTTTTTTAAAATATTATTTTCGGAACTTGAATTAACTAAAAAAGAAAAAAAAATTCAATTTTTTTTGAAAAATACGTGAAATATTCTAATAGAATATTACATTGTACATATTCTAAAAAATAATTTTAAAATGCAAAATAAATGGAAAAATCCAAAAATTCTTTTTTTTTTAAATATTATTTTCGGAACTTCAGTTAACTAAAAAAAATTAAAAAAAATTAAAAAATAAAAAAATGCGTCTCACGGTCTCACAAAATTAGGCCGTCTCACATGAAACTAACCCTATATATATATATATATATATATATATATATATATATATATATATATATATATATATATATATATATATATATATATATACATAATTTACATAAGGGGTCCCTATACTATACATAAACAGAATAAATAACATAACTTAACAGTAACTATTCACGTAGAAGAATTGGAAGGGGGAATGATACATATGCAGAATAGAATTAATACATAAGTCCTTGCTGAAAGGTTGGTTGCTATATGGCGGATTTTTGTGAGGACATGTCATCGCTATATGTATTTTAATAAATTTTAGATCAATGCCTACAGATGTCCTAATTTCATAAATTCTTTTTAATTTTATTTTTATTACCTATAACGAGGCCATTTCACTCCTACAGTTATTAGGCCTGAATTTGTTTTATTTTCTAAATCAATGACATGTCCTCCCTATAGAAACCAAATTTCTGATAATTTTTCTATTTTAACTTTTAATTTTCCACAACTAAAAACAAAATTTAATATAACACATCGAAAAAACCAAATTTCCAAAAATATATCAATTTTAATACCACAGTCTAATTACAGAACAATTGTTCCCCGGACACATGCTTGTGGACATCAGCCTCAGCCTCATCGACTGAAGAAGAGAATTGTCCATGTTGCTTACGTGCATCATACTTTACAATAAGCTTCTTCTGCATTTTTGAAACAGAACGTTTAGAAATAGTATTTTGTACCCTAAAAGGAATACATTTTGCATTACCCTAACTAAAAATGAAATCAGACAACAAAATCCACTGAAATTTAACTAAAAAAATGCAGCTTTTATCCCACTGAAAGTGCAGCCCCTGTTTTGTCCTTTAGTTTTCTTACAAAAAGCTACAAATTTTCTGGTTAAATGCAAGAAATAGCAACACACTTCCAAAATTACTGCTGGAATTTTGTTCATAATTGAAGCTACAGCTTTTCTGGAATTTTGTTTCATAATCTTGATATTTAGCACAAACAAAACCTAAAATAGATTAGATTTACATTCTTTGTCATCAGTTTTACATTTAGAGGAGTTAGAGAGTACATTGCTAAGTAATCTCAGAATTAGCTCCACATTTAGATTTAGTACAAACAGAACCTAAAACAGTTATATCAACCGTGACACCAAAGTGATAATCCTATAATATATCTTTTGAATCATCAATATTATTCATCAAGGATTACAATTAAGACACAAAATAGGAAAGTATTAACTTACATAATCGTGATGGGTGGCCTTGTTAGCCCAACCACGGATTTGATTGCAATGCATGTTTTTCCAACCTTCTATCAGACTCTATTCTTGTTGTGTTTCTTTCGCCTATAAATAAATTAAAAATAAATTATTAGTACAAGTTTAGAGCTAGTAATACATATCTAATATTACTAATAGGCTATTGAACTTATATACTTCTTTATGTCATTTAGTAGAAAAAGACAAAGTGCCATGAAAATTATCATAAGGCAATTTTTCTCTGTTTTTAGAAGTTTGGACTTGACTACCCAAGAAGTATTTCACAACTAAATTATATTGGTTAACAATAGGACTTGCTGGTTAACAAAAGGACCTGCGGATATCGGGACAAAAACTTATTCTTGGATAATCGCTAAAGTCTTCTTTTTGAGTAAAAGAAAGACTTATTATCTAATGTATGCATATATTGATCTATAAAGTATAAACTACAACAGGTCAAAGACAGAGGGAGGGGCTTACCTTCAATTAAATTGTAAATCCTAGGACATATTCTAATTCAAGAAATGCTTGAGAGAAGTATTTACACTTCTTTAACCAGTTTGACTTATTTTGGAATTCATGGTGGGCTTTCCATGTACACAACTTCAATCATATTCAATAACTAGGAACAAAAAAAGAAGCAATTGCATGTACATTTTAGCATCCATATATGTTGACACACTAAAAAAAATTTATTATATACTCGCTTATATGGATAGAATATTTGTGTTTTGTTTATGGTAAGAAAGCAAAATCAATTATTATATATTTATAATTTATCAAGGCGGACGGAGAACATTACCTTCATATTAAGTTTGTAACTCCTCAGTATATGTCGGTGTAGGGGATACGTGAAACGAGGGGCCAGTAGGAGCCTCCTTTACTACTCCGTTCTTTCAGTTTTGGGCATCCAATAATTCTCAATAAGAAAAGTGAAGCAAACAACATTTCTGGTAGATCTATCATCTTTGGGCATTTGTAAATGAAGAGACTCTGGACGGATGTGAGGTGTTGGAGTCCCGTTGAAACTAATTCCACTTTCTCAAATTCTTCTATGCGGAGAGTGGTAAGAGTTGAAGGAAGAAGATGGGACAACTGACTGAAATTACCCGCATCTTCCGACTGTCCACCTATTAAAGTTAGTTTAACAAGTGAGGTTGGAAAAGTCTGTGGGCCCCACTTTGAAATGGGCTTCTTCAACCCTCCTATGTTTAGTGAACACAATTTTGGAGGCCAAAGCCCACCAGAAAAGGAAGCATCCAGACTTTGACAAAATACTATTGTCAGATGTGTTAACACATTGAGTTTCGGCAACTCGTGGTCAGGAAATGATTCCATATTTGGACAGTGGCTTATATAGATATCCTTGAGGTGATGGAAGGAAATCAATTCAGTGATAGATTTCATATTTGGCCACTGACTTATAAATACAGATTCAAGCATCAGTATGCTTGAGCTGATCAGCGTCTTAGTCTTCTCTTGTCCTACCAGAAACTCCTTTTCACATAATACGATGAAAAGCGATTCAAGGCTATTTGGACAGCTGCAATGCTCCAATCCTTTACAATCCCGTACAGTCAAGGTTGTAAAAGATGTTAGGTTGCTACCACAATTATCCTTCTCTTTCTCTCCTAAACTCACAAAATTTGAACAATTATGGACTTCCAGCTTCCTTAAATTCACAAAAGCCTTACTTGCCTCTGCTTCTGATTCCCACAAGTATCTTATTTCATCACACCCTCTGATGCTTACTTCTTCAACTGCCCGAAGATGCTCTTTAACACCTCCCCACACCTGATCATTGAGTCCTGAAATAGAACTTATATCCAACTTGGTGATTGATGAACCTGCCTGAACCAAACTTCTTAACACCTCATGACGACAACCATTTACTCCTAGAACCCTCAGTGAAGGTAATGCTCCAAGTGAGACTCTAAACAAATTAGGACAACTTTCAATACGAAGCTTTTGAAGGCATGGAAATGCCGTATCCACAAGTACCCCATTATTATTGGTTGACCATGCCTTCCACCCTTTCATATCTCGAAACTTAAGATGTTCAAGTTTTGGGAATGCAAGACCAGTAGTCCCAAGAAACTTCAATCCCACAACTTTCACCTCATCCATGCCTTCAATAAACAACTTCTTAAGTAATGGTAACTGCCCAAGTAACGGTAGAGATGTACACTTTTTACAACCACTTATCGAAACTCGAGTCAGCCGACCAAACGAGGGATTCCCAACCCAACTTGGAAACTCTATACCTCCATATGACACAATTTTCAGTTCTTTTAGAGTATCACTACAAGGCTTCAGCACATTCAGGACATCCTTTTCAAGCGTTTCCTTTCGAGAATTATCAAATACAATACTCCATTCCAACTCTAACTCACTTAGCTTCTTTTCAGATAAGTTCGCTTCCTGTGCATGCATTGAGCCTTGAACCTTTTCCAGCCCCTTAATGGAAATTTTCCCTTGGAGATTCTTTAAATCTTTAAGATCTCTTATTGAAAATCCATTGTCTCCTTCAATAATGATCCCATAGAGAGTTTGTAGGTTTTTCAACTCAAGAATCCCTAAAGGCATCTTCTTCAAATGCGGAGTATCTCTCATGTCAAAATGCCGCAAATTTTTAAGCTTTACGAAGCTCTCTGGCAACTTTTTCAAACTCGTACAACTAGAAACAATCAACGTCTGAAGATTATAAAGGTTGCAGACACTATCCGGTAAATGTGTGATTTCAGTTCGAGAGAAATTAAGATACCGCAAGTGCTTCAAACTACCAATGGAGTCAGGTACCTCATTTATGCTAAGATCACTCAAACATAGGACCCTTAACAAAGGAGACTCATGTAGTAAGTCGTCCAGGACTTTATTTGATAGGTAAAATGTTCTCCAACTTTCTTTTATCCCAGCATACGCTCCTAAGAATGTTCTCAAATTTCTAGCTCCTTTGAATGCCTCAAACCTTTTGTAAAGCATATAATACTCACAAACAAATGACATATGGCGGTGTTTTTCCAAAGCTTCCTTCGGAAGTTCCTTCTTCATCCCAATATCTAACCTTGAAAAAAAATCTCCAGCAACAGATTTGGCCAAGTCATTCATCAGGTCATGCATCACAAACAACGACTTGTCATCAGGTGCATGTTGAAAAAATGATCTTGACAACAAATCTTCAAAACCTTCAAGACCCAAGCGTTCCATCGACTTGCCGGTGGTTGATGGGTGCAAAAACCCTTCTGCCATCCACAAAAGAATCAACTCCTCCTTATTAAACACATAGTCTTTGGGGAACAAGGAGCAGTATGCAAACAAAAGCTTCAAAGAGGCAGACAGATCACTATAGCTTAGTCTAAGAGCCGGAACAATCTCATCTACCTTTCCTGACTTCCATACCTCATTATTCAACAGTTGCTTCCATTCTTCCTCGTCTGTTTTGGTCCTCAATAATCTCCCAAGGGCAATCAAAGCCAACGGCAAACCGTCACATTTTTCGATAATACCTTCACCATGTGGCTTTAGTGTCGGATGTGAATCAAAGTTACTTTTACCCAAGGCATGTTGACAAAATAATGATAGAGCATTGTCACGTGACAAAACCGAAAGATGGTAAGGTTGATCGTAACCCAGTTGGGTTAGCAATGACATCTTTCGAGTCGTCATAATAATTTTACTTCCGGCTGCCCCTGCAAGAAATGGGCGTTCCAGAATTTCCCATTCCGCATAGCTTTCACTCCAAACGTCATCAAGAACAATAAGAAATTGTTTCTTTGAAATCTTCTCTTTTAAAGCTAATTGAAGCAGGTTTAAGTCCTTATATTCTTCGTTTCCACCACCTATCGATTGGAAGATAATTTTGGTTATATTGACGATATCAAACTTGTCAGAAACACAAACCCACGCCTTGAGTTCGAAGTGAGCCTTCCCTTGCATCTCGTCATACAAAAGTCTAGCTAGAGTAGTCTTACCCACCCCACCCATACCAACTATGGGTACGATGCTAAAGTTTCTATCACTTGGTTCATCCTCCCGCAGCTTATGGAGCAATGCATCCTTATCAGCTTCACGACCAACAACGCTCGATGCATCTATCAAAGAGGTTTGTAATCTTCTGGTTGTTTGTTTTGGGCTTTCACCTTTCACACTTAAACCAAGATTATCTTTTTCCTCTACCAGTTCTTGTAAAGTGATGGTAATATTATCCAACTTCCTATGCATCCTACTACTTAGTGAGAAATTTGTGCAACATGTTGGGATTAGCTTTCTTACCATGCTTGTCGAGGCTCCAGATTCATCAGTCAGCTCCCGATGCATAGCTTCGGTAGCCAAATCGTCAAGTAGGTCGTCTATGTCATACGCCAAATGTTGGAGACCATTCAGCCATCTTTTAACAGCTTTATTAGCTATTTCCTTCTGAGAAGCATCATTAAGCAGATCCTGGATCTGGTCTAATGACCTCTTCAATTTCTTGAGCTCGGAATCGATTCCCTTAGCACGTGCAATCTTCTTCAAGGCTTCAGAGGCTAGCTTTTCGAAGACTACTGTCAAGAATGCAGAAAGAACGATTTCAGCCATTGCTTATAGTGAAGACTCAAAATGGGAGCACTTGGTAAGTATGTATGAATTTGTGGGATGTAGATGAAATGAGGGAAGAAGTAAGAACAATTCAAGCCATTCTTTATAGTGATTTCAGCGATTTTATGGTCATAATTTTATCATATATATTCCACCTCCTAGCCTGCTGACAAAACGCAATCAACCACTCCAGAATATAAAAGGGAGTACGAAGTGTTTGACTTTTTTTATAATTTTAATATTCTTTTGCACCCTCTAGCCGGCAGCCAACGTAATATGCACCCACCACTAGAAAACAAAGAAAGTGAGAAATAATGTTAGATGCTTATATAATCTTAGTATTATTAATAAATTTTTCTACATCAGTTGGTAATAGTTGAGCATTTTTTAATTGAGGTATCAAATACGGAAATTTGAGCTTCTATGCCCAATAGGCAATAACATCACTTATATATGTTCAATAATATCATCTTATTAAAATCAACACCGTCTATGTTGGGACATTTTTCATAATAAAGATTTTTACAAATTTCAAATAACTAAAACTGTCTTCTTGATATTTTTCATATACATCATATATGTTTATATTCTATTGGCAAGTAAGTTTGTAATTATGATAAACACTTAATAATTCTCGTTTATTCATGGGATACATCTTGAATGGTTTATTGTATTTATTTTTATTTTTGTTAAAAGTTTCATTTAATGTAAGCTTTTATACAAGATACCTACGTGTATGCCTGATAGTAAGATTAAAATATATCAATCTGACAAGAAGTTGCTACCACTTATTAACATATTCCAGTTTTTTGTATATAAAATATTATTACGGAAATATGTAAAATGTCAAATATAGCTTGTTTGAGTAATTAAAATAACAAACAAATAGGATTTAATTGGCACATCATACATCGTTTTGATCTTTTGCTTCTATATATATTTACTTTTGCAAACCTATTACTAGCACTTTTTCACAAAAAATACCATAAGTTAAAACATTTCAAGTCCAGATTATACCAATCAAACGAAGAAAAACAGAATGTCTTAAAATACAAAATCAGATCAAAAATATGATACATGAACAAAATTCAAAATACAAAACAGAAAACACAGATTAAACAATAATTAATAATAAAAGAAGCAGCAAATATAGAGCACAAGCAGTATTACTGTACAAGTATATTACCTCCTTCCAAATTACATATAGACTTCCAATAGTCCTACTATGGTCAACGTATATTGTTTGATTATATTACACCAATGGTCCCTGTGGTTTATGGTGGTCTGATACTTGGTCCTTAACTTTTTTTTTTAAACCCGGACTATTAGTATGCTATGTTTTTGTTGGGGTGTTAGTATTTGCCACGTAGTGATGAGATAGGTCTAATAACTAAATCGAGAACCGAAAACCAAAAATAAGAAACTACGGGAACCAAAAAACCGAAGAAAAATATCGGTTCGGTTGCGGTGCAGTTCCGGTTCTTTGGTTCCAAAACTGCAAAGAACCGAACTTCTAAAGTACATTACCATTTTGATGTGACATTCTCTCATTATTTGGTTTTTTGATTTACCATTACAATAAAATGAACTTAATTATTTGTACAAAAAAAATTTATGCATCCTTAATAGGCCATGTTCAGATCTGGTAACACAACTATTTCTTAATAGATTCAACTGTTTTTAAGCCAAAATTGTAACCAAAACACAAGATTACAACCTTCAGAAAAAATTAACTCATTCAGAGCTCATATGAAAGAGTTATGGTCGTTCAAAGTTGGGCAAAATGATGCAACGACCCTATTATATATTACGACTTTACCCATTAAGTCCCTAAAGTTTTTTTTCATGCCTTTTAAGGGAACAAAGTGGTTTTTGTCCGGTCGATTTGGTTACTTTGAATAAAATGAAGGGGCAACCCGGTTACCCCTTTGCCACATAGAGCTTAACCCATTTTCCTTTAACATTGACTTTGAAAAGTCAAAAAATTCCTCCTTTCTCCTTCTACTTCTTTTTGGATTAGGTTTCTAATCCCATAACTATAGTTGATATGTATTTGAATTGATAGTTACATGGTCCTTTTTGGTTGCCTTCACACTAGCAACTAGACAGAATGATTAATAGAGGAAGAGGAAGAATTTATTAATTTGATTAATAAATTGAGATATATGATTTATTAATATGTTATGGAAATGATATATTAACTAGAAGTCATATTATTAATTAATATTTAATCAGAAATTAATTTGGAATAATATTTGGGATTAAAGGAATTAATTAAAAATACATGGTCTAAAAGTGCAATTGTTCAATAGTTTAGCAAAAAGGTCCAGAACCTTCCTAGGGAAGGTGGTGGACGAAATTTATAATATATATAATATTATTCTAGAGTTTCTAGAATATCTTTTCATATATGGATAATCAAAGGAGGTGGATAATTCTCATGTTTGAAATATTGATATTTTATTTAGATTAGGGTTATCTATAGCATCCTTGGTGCACTATATAAAGGGTTCTAAACCTTATGATTTTCGGCCAATCCTTCTAATAAGAAGAAACCGAAATTGCCTTCCTCCTCTCTAATATCATTCTCTTGCATTGTGTGTTTGTGAGCCATTAGAGGTGTTACACTTGTGACACTAAGTTTTCAAGTTTCAAGATCTATAAGGGAATCATTGTTAAAACAATATAACAATCAAGGTATGTAACCTAACCCTAGTTTTATGTTGATTTCGAAAATTATAGTTACATCCTAGGGCTTTTACTTTGTGTTCAAAGTTTGCATGTTCAATTAGAGAAAACCTAGATCCAAAGCATTATGGTTGCATGCACACATAGGAATTGTTGTTATGCTCAAAACTCACTAAGGGGTATAGAGACTAGGATTAGTTTTCTATTGAATTAATGCAATTGTGAATTGTTTAAAGGAGAAAGGAACATAATCGACATTATGTTAATCAAACTCATTGAGCTGTTCTTTGAAGTCGACGTGTTGACATGCAACACGACGAGCTGCTTGCCCAAGTCGACATATTGCACTGTCAGATCCTATAATTTTGGTTTTGATTATTAGCTGATTCTTGACCAAAACAATCTAAATGAAAGTTGATGTCCTCGTAAATATGAATCCATTGGTATAGAGAATGTCGAGAAAAGAGCTCGTATGAAGGAGATATTATTGTGTAATTCTCATAGACTATAAAATAAAAATAGAATGTCAATTAGCCAACGAAGTCTACATGAAAGTTGTAGTACTCATCGATGTGAAATAGGGAATATAAAGAACGTCAAAAAGGGAGCTTGTATGCGAAAGATATGATTTCATAAAGATTACGAGATTTACTTGCTAAAGGCGGCGCAACACCACTCATTTTGTGACACGTGTTACACCAGGAAGAGCCTTGTCGCTTACACTAAGGCGCGACATGCCTAGGCAGAGGTATAGTGTGCCCTCTCACCAGGACTCCTATAAATAGTTTTCAAGCATCCATCACTTCCTATACACTTTCATTTCGGGGTTTTCTCTCTAGATTCCCCTTTCTATTTCTACAATTATGACTTTTTGAGTCTCAAAGTGTTCGCAACGAGGCACTGCAATGACAGAAAGTGCAACAGAAAGAAGTGTTCGGTGTCGAAGTTCTGCCTGCAAACTTTTTGACTTTTTGCTAGAAACTCTTGTAAGTTAAGGTGGACTTACTATAATTTAACTGTAAGTTATATTTATGTTTGTAATCGTTATTATGAACGTATAAATCAGATTTATCAGTAATTTCAGTCATTATATTGATCGATTTACTTTCGAGAGTGATATCTAGGCTAGAGCTAGTAAGGTGTTTAAAGTTGATTCTTCAAACAATATACTCTATATACCAAATAGATCCTACCTCCGATATGATCTTACCTAGTTATTCCTTATTTGATTGAGCTTGGTATTTCATTGGATTAATGATGAATCCAAGAGTTTGTTAATATAATACGAACAAATATTGGGACGTAGTAATATTCATATTTAGGTCATTTTAAAATGGGAAAGTTTAAGTATTAGTCAAGGAGCTAACTTTCCCGTGGATCTTCCACCTTAATAAAGGGAGTACATAGTTACTTACATGAACATGATTATAATACAAGTATTTGTTAAAAGTATTAAATATTTGTTAAAAATTTACATGTATATTAAATGCTTATTGTCTATAATATGTGTTAAATGTATATTTGATAACATACACTATGTGAACCAGATATGGTTATCTATGTGTTAAAGTGTATATATGGTATTATTACATGATAATATTAATAGAAGTATTACTACTTGGAAGATTAATGTATATTAAATATCTGATACTCTTTGTTAAATATATACACTAGATTATGATAGTGTTGTCTAAACAAGGTTGGTATTGAAAGTTCATTTCAAGGATTGTTGTTTTGTCTATGTTTTAAACTAGGATGTATAAATGATGTTTAGTTAGAAGTAAGTTTAATAAGGGCATAGTCATACCATGTATTGTGATAGTATTGTATGACCAGGAAAACTGCATTGAAAGGGAATTACAAGTATTATGATATGGTCTACTTACAAAGGTTAGTCATGGATATTTAATTCAAAAGTAAGTTGAATTTGTGTTTAGGTATACTGTACATTGTAATGATATTTCACAAGGAGGAAATTTATGTGGATTATGAGTATTATAGTCTTGTCTAGTTATACACTAAAACCTAAAGAGGATGCTTAGTTCATTTAAGTTGGAATATTAGATAGCAATCATATAAGGGATGTTTGCGAGATTGGAACGGAGAGTAAAGATCTGTTCTATGGCATTATCACGTGTCGAGGTACGGGTTACGTACTAGAGTTATTTGGTAAGTTAAACATTGGGTAGTTTTCATTATAAGGAGTGTGTGAGATTAGAACGAATAGTATTTATTGGTGTCATTGTACGCATTACATACTGTAGTACTATACTAGCATTCCTTCTTTTTTTTAGAAAGCCAGATATGGTGTGTCTGCTAGGGATGAGACAAAAAACCGGAAAACCAGACCAGAAATGGACCCGTAAGAACTAGAATATGTAGAACCGGTCCGAGTTTTGGGTTTAAAGAATGGATTTTCTGGGTTCTGGGTTTCGATTTCTACGTATATAGGTAAACTGAGTTTAAGAACCAAAACTGGTGTTAGGAATCAGAACAGAAACCGATTTTTGGGGTCAGAACCAGTTTCAATGAAAAGTTTAAAACATGCATATCTCATTCGTTTCAAGTGGGATTGGCATGCAGTTGTTTCCAGTGTATATTTTATAGTTTGTACATGATTTTAGAGAACAATTTTGTCAATTTCAGTTTCATATTCATTGACGTACAGTCCCCCAAAGTCGGGATATAAAAGCTAGATTTTGTGTTTTTTTAGCCTTTTTGTATTCAGTGAAAGTTTCAAAACATGTATATCTAATTTGTTTGAAGTCGGGTTAGCATGCGGGTTTTTCCAACATGTTTTTTAGAGTTTGTACATAAGTTTAGACTATAATTGTGTCATTTTTGGGTAAAGTCTCAAGAATCACAAGAAATTTAAACTTTTCAAAACAACCCAATTACTAAAATAAGTGTTTAGATAACCATTTATTTCAAAACATTATTCAAAACAAAGTCTTCCAAGATCAACAACATAAAAATCAGGGTGTGTACGGTCACGCGTTCGCATTGTCAAGGTCCTATGAAGTACCTGAAGCAAAACTAAAATTGTAAGCCAAAGCTTAGTGAGTTCCCCCAAAGTATCACCACATAAACATAACAAACAACAACATGAAAACATCAACAACCAGCCTGACTGGACCGTCTCGTAGGGCCAATAGCCTATCTGGACCGCTCCACGAGCATCCGACCTGACTGGACCGCTTATCCGAACCGCTCTACGAGTCGTCGGCCTAACATGACTGCCTCGTAGGGCCTACATCCTATCCGGTATTCCCTGAGTGTCCAGGCCTACAACACAAAGCAGGACCGCCTCAACCCAAACCAACATGTCGACATATGTAAGAAACAAACTTGAACGCAAAGATGAAATATGTAGATAATCATATAAATCTAACGGATCTGAAGAGCATAACAACATATAGTAACCAGGATATCAATCCAATGGGCCGACCTAGGTGCCTTTGACCCATAAGTACAGTGAGAAAAACTCACCGCATAGTCTGACGAATATTGTCACACCCCAAAACCGAAACGGCGGAAACGTTCTGGGGTGGAGGACGTCATGTTTAGTATCACAAGATATGCATTATAGTAAGCAACTAATGAACAACCATTTCATTAGAAAGAAAGTGTTTACAAAGTGTGTGTTCATGAAACATAAAATACATAAGCAAATAAAAAAAAGACTTGAAGCTATACTGCTCCATCTTCAGAATTCCCAAAATGAGTAGCTGTCTACTAGGCTCCTGTGAATACAAGTTATTTGAAAGAGTTGATCAACAATTAAGATGGTGAGTTCATAAGATTTTAGCGATGTAAGTAAGTCGTAAAATGTTGCAGAAAATGTAGTTGGAAAATGTAGTGAGTTGTAAGTTCTATCTAGAAAAGTTCGCCTGTTCCTCTTAGGAAATACTATATTTCCTACTTTGATGAAAGATACGTAAAAATGATCCTACAATCCTTTCTATGAGTACTAAATGGATACAAGTGATATAAAACTTAGAGTAAATAAGCAATTGACTGTGCGCATCTGCCCTAAGCTCACAACCAAATAAGGAACGGTGGTAAGGTGGATAGCACACATCTCATTGTTTGTTAGATCATTGTTGTATATAACTCTGGCGTGTTCACTTGTTACTCATGGAGTTAATTGCAATGGTTTCTTTATATTTAATGAAAATATTCGTTAAGAAAACCTTAATTCTTATAATAAAATGGTGACCACAGTGATTACTTCTATAATCACTTAGTTTATACTGGATATATATGATCTAATATCGATTAGATAGTTAATTGGGTGAATCTGCCTTAAGCCCACAACCAAACAATGAACCTGAAGTAAGGCGGAAAGCACACATCCAAGTACCTATTGGGTATCAATGATATATAACCATGTTGTGTAAACTAAAGTATTATAGAGTTATTCACCTAAGGTCTTTTAAGTTTATTCTAGTTTAATAAAACGGATTAAACCCTTTACTAGTAAGTTTCTAGTTTTGTATACCCAAAGTTCTTATTTGGAATGTATGTTCTGCACTAGAAAACTGTGCATTGAATTTGTGTCCTTTGAATTGACCCATACTTGGTACCCTTATGATGACTCAATGTACACTGGACATATATATCTAGAATCGAATAGATAATAGACTAGGTGAATCTGCTCCAAGCCCACAACCAAACAAGGAACAGGAAATGAAGCGGAGAGCACACATCCTATTACCTGTCGGATCCCATTCATATATATGTATCCTTTGATGTATACATTAAGAAATCATAAGATTAGCATTATGGCCCTTTCTACTAAACGTAGCCTTCTACCAAGGCATCAAATGTTATGCATGTTATTTCTTGTATTAGTGTGTATTTTCCCGAGTGAGACTCCCATATAGTTTATACAATAATTAATATGTAAGACGATCACAAAGTAAATGTAATAGGGAAAATAATGTTTTACCTCAGCAGTGACACTGCTGGCTATAAAGTAATAAAATACAGACTCCATGTAATATTAAATGTACAATACACCTCGGGGAGTCTAAAGTAGTAAAATATAGACTCCAGGTAGTATTAAATGGACAATACACCTCGGGGAGTCTAAATTAACCTTTAATCCTAAGTCGGTTAATTAAAGGTTTAATGTGATCTTGTATGTAACTGGGAAGATATTTTATTAAGTTTATCACCTCGTGCCTGCTAGTCCTAGTACGTTAAATCGTACCAGTGTCAATGCAAAGCCAGAAGGATATATTATTGAGCTTATCACCTCGTGCTTGCTAGTCCTAGTACGTGAAATCATACCAGTGTCAATGCAAAGTCGGAAAGATATATTATTGAGTTTATCACTTCGTGCCTGCTAGTCCTAGTACGTGAAATCGAGCTAGTGTCAATGCAAAGCCGGAAAGATCTTTTATTGTGTTTATCACCTTGTGCCTGTTAATCCTAATACGTGAAATCGTACCAGTGTCAATGCAAAGCCAGAAAGATATCTTAATGTGTTTTTTTCCCAGTACTTAGTATAGTATGTTCCCCTCTGTACTTGTTATAGTATGTTCCTCTCTGTACTTGTAATAGTATGCTCCTCTCTGTTTCTCTTTATTGTGTGCTCTTTTCATGTTATCATGTACTGTATCTAGTATGGACTGAATCTCTAAACTATACCTATTATAGTTTACTATTAATGTACTTGAACTGTTATGGAAAAGACTCATTTTACTACTAAGTTAGGCTGGTACTTTAAAAACGGAGTTTTGTTAAACTATAAAGTAACATAACTTGAAAAGAGTCTTTGAGATGTTTTGACAACTTATAAATGATAAGTAATCCTTTTGAAAATGTTTATAACAAAAAATTACACAATTAACATTGTGTTCAACTTGTATCCACCCCCCCCCCCCTTAAAACGTTTAAAACATTTAAAAGATTCATTACGGGGTATGAACTCACCTGATGTGGGTGATTCAACGGATACGCGTGTAAGGATGAGATGTTCCACGAATGAAGTTCCAAGACACAACAAGTCCTAAATGACATATAATCACATATATTGGCATGAATACAGTGCTTGGAAGCAACCAAATGCAAGGAAACACCTCACGGGACTAGGAAACACTTTGACCAAGAGTTGGTATCACATATGATTGACCTAAAGGGTGTTTATGGCCATGGATTTGTGTTTACGGCCAAGGGAGTTTATGGACGTAAACTCATGGTCAAAGTTGCATATGATGGTGTTTGAAGGCTAGGGAAGCTTGAGGGAATTTTACTCTACACAATGGTGAGAAAGACCAACTCAATGGAGAGTGTTAAGGAGTTCACGGCCAAGGGTGTTTACTCTTGGGCCGTAAACTCTCTAAATGGTGAGTTTAGTGATGGTTCATGGTCTTACAAAGCACCTACGAGTGTTCTAGCCTCAAGTCCAAACCTTACGAAGAGTTTAAGGCTCAAATGACACACTTATAGGGGTTTACGGGCATGGGAGATGGCTTGGCCGTAAACTACTTTCGGTCCTTCATTCTTGATGTTTTCAAGGTCCTAAGCACGAACCTTAACTGGATATCAAGTATAGGGAAGAGTACTTACGATATGGAGGATTGAAATGGTTGATTTTGGCCAAGAACACTAGTGTGTGTTCTTGGTGTTCTTCGTGAAACTTGAAGATTTGAAGATCTAGATGAAAATGAATGTTTTCATGGATGAAATCAAAGAGTGTAACTAGGAGATGAAGTGTAGCAACAAATCAAGGGAAGAACACTTACGTTTTTGATGATCTAAACTGATGAACTCGATGATACTTGAGAGGATTTGGAAGTGTTCTTGAGTTGGAAATGAAATAATGAAAGAAAGTTGAAGAATATGAGGTTATAAGGTGGAGTTTACGGCCCACCTTGAGTTTATGGCCGTAAACTCAAGTGTAGTGGCCGTGAACTCTAAGTGATAAGGTTAGGGTTTGATTCGTTGTACAATGTCTCTAGCAGGTACATTCTAACAGTCATTCCTTAAGTGTACTAGGTTTAAAACTCCTTAGAATGACCTTTAACAAGGCTATAACTCATTAGCAATGAGTATAACACTCAGTTGAGTTGACTGATTGAAATTTAAAAGCAAAAGAATTTTGGGTTGTCACATCATCCCCCTGTTAGATGGAATTTTGTCCCGAAATTAGCTTTCTTACAGTACTAATGGGGTTGTGCTCCTCTGATTTGCAGAATACCTACTCATAGACCTGGCAACTTTGCCCTGGTGTTCATGATAGGATACGTACTTGGTCCATCTATCATTACCTCGTGTATACAAGGCATATATAATTAGGATTAGTAAGACGGTTGGACGTACGACTCTGCCCCAGGTCCACAACCAAACAAGGAACAGGAGGTAGGGCGGAAACACACATACTAAATCTACATAATCATAATCATATACCACTCTCGCGTATACACTGAATAGTAATAGGTGGGTTGTATTTGTCCTTAGCCTCTGTGCTTGAACTTGGTCTGGTGGACGAGTGGTATTTCGTGACGGTCTGCGGACATCTGACGATAGGGTTTCAGAGGACAAAGTACTCTTCTCATGAGTACTTTGGGGTTTAGAATATGAAAGATAAACTGAGGTTTAGGTCGGATTGTCGGTATAAATGACAAAAGTTTTGTGAACTTGCCAATAGAGGCGATAGAGAAATATGAACTTAGTATGGTGAGGACCACGCCAATTCATGAAGAATGATAGAAACGGACTCTTTGCTGAACAAGGTTCGGCCAATTGCAAAGAAACGTATGTTATATGATGATGTATCCCTAGCGTTCTAAAAAATGTACTCTTAGCGCGTTTGATAGTGTACTTTTAGTGTGTTCGATAGTGTACTCTTTGCAAATGTTCTAGTGCTTTCTGTTTTCCTCTTGATGTTGACACTAATACGTATCGTACCGGTATGAGCGAGTACATACGAATGAAAGTGCTTCGATAACCGGTGATGATACTTTATATCATGATCCTCCTAGGTACCACTACTTTCGCCTGTCATATACAAGTTATGAATATTTAAGATGAATAAGACGATCGACTGAGTAACTCTGCCTCAAATCCACAACCAAACAAGGAACAAGAATTAAGGCAGAATTACTCACTCTAAGTCTGCAACATCTTAGTTATGCACAACCCTGATGTATATGATCAGCTATCATAGCTTCTCTAAACGGATCCTTTAGTTCTCTTGAATACTGTGACTTGTTCCTATGAGTGAGTTATTATAATTACTTTTAATCTTATATATATATATATATATATATATATATATATATATATATATATATATATATATATAAATTATTCTTCAAAGCAATTGAAACGTACCGCTGCTCGATGACGATTCCGAGGTCGATTCTCCTTCGGTGATCATCAGAATTCTTCCATCCGCGCCTGAGATCTTTGTTATCAGGCAGTCCCTCTGGTAGTGTCCAGTCTCACCACATCCATAGCAGGCTTGGTTTTCTTCAACTCCAGGGACTTGGGAGATCGGTTGAGCCGGTGCCCTTCATAAACAGGCTGTGTGTCCTTTTCTGTGGCAGTTCAGACACTGCATTTTCTGGCATACTCCGGTGTAGTGATAGTTGCACTTCCCACACTTCGAAAGGCTTCTACCATATCGACTGGCAGGTGCTGGAGTAGCAAGTGTTGTGGCGGTGTACATAGTACTCGTTCGTTCCTCCTGCGGGGTGTCCTGTGTTGTTCGCTTCTTCTTCCCCTTGTTCTCCGACTTCTTTCCATAGTCCTCTTCCCTCGATGGCTTGGGAACCGAGACTTCTACGCCATGGTGAACTTCATGGTCGATGAGTAGTTGGGCCAGGCGTTTGGCACTATCGAATGTGACTGGTTTAGAAGACAATACATTTCCTTGGGTCGGGGCAGTCAGACCCCAGATATACCTTTCTATCTTCTTGCCCTCTGGGGTAACCATCTTGGGGCATAGTTCTGCCAAGTTGCTAAACTTGTCAGTGTAGGCCACTATGTCTGAGCCAACCATCTTAAGCTCCCATAACTCTTGTTCCAGCTTTTGTACTTCGCCCCTTGGGCACTACTTTCCCATCATCATTTCCTTTAAGTTTTCCCAGCCCATAGAGTTTGCCAATGTTAGAGTCAGTGACTTAACATGGCCATTCCACCATGTTAGGGATCTTCCGGGGAAGGTGCAGGCAACAAACTTGACTTTGCTCCCTTCTGGGCATGAACAGAGTTCGAAGACCGAATCTGTTCTCTCGAACCATTGCATCAGAGCGATGACTCCACCGTTTCTGTTGAAGGAATTGGGTTTGCATTTCATGAAGTCTTTATACGCACATTCCCTTGGGTTTTTCGTGGGTATCTCCGTGGTTGTTTAGGTGAGCACCGCCACCAGATCCACTGATACCTCTTGCGTGAATTTGGGCTAGGCAAACTATCGTTGTTGCTGTTACCGTTGCCTGAAAAGCAGCTAGGTCGAACTGTGGCGGGGGTAGTGACGGTTGAGTTGGAGTTATCAGAATAGTGCGTGTGTTCGATTTGCGAGGATGAATCTTTGCTAAAAGAATACAAATATGAGATAGAATAAGTCTATAGCAGTGGATACAAGCCGAAAGCTGAAAAGACAAGGTTATCCCAGTTCTGAGTGTATCAGGTCCTGACTTCCACAGGATTCTATAAAAAATTCATAAAAGAGTCTATACCAAATAAACTCTATGAATTTGAAATGGCTATCCTCGAATGAATATCTGTTACCTGAATAACTGTTACCAGCTGCATGTAAGAAAATAATCCTAACACATAATGTGAGCAGTGTCTCCACTCACTCATTAAGATAACAAGATTATTATGTATTAGTGTGACGTGTAAGACGTTTTGGTTACTTCAATTGATCCCTCTTTGAAAACTTCTCATGAACTTGCTCTTGTTCCTCTTGGACTCTTCTGTTGTCTACTATGAGGAAGTGGTTACATCTATCTGGGTTCGTCGTGCGAGAATGGATGTGACTAAAGAATCTATGAGATTTAAGGTAACTTTATGGGGTGATCCTTACAGAGTCCTCCTATAATTGCACAATGTAAACAAGTTGTATGTAACTTAAGATTAAATAGACCTTCGAATAAGTGATCCTACTCCAAAACCACAACCAAACAAGGAACAGGTAGTGGAGCGTAGATCACAAATTCTATGTATATAAATTCTCAATTATATATAACCTTGCATGTATGCATTGTAAAATTATAGACCTATCCGCAAGGGTCTTTTATGTTATCATGTAAGTTGTTCATATCGAGCCTAAAATACTCCTATAGTATTTTAATGTAATCTTTTTGGTATGTTTCAAACTTGTTATCACGTTATAGTGTCATAGAATACTCCTATAGTATTCTAACTCTAATGTACTTGATCTAGTATTCTCTCGACTAGTGGTTAGGTAAGTTTTAAGACTGTTGCAACACCACATAAATTCCAAACACATGTTGGTCACATCTCGAATGAATATAGTTGATCAGGATATATTGATCCTAGCTATGATTACATAACTGTTCAGGTTTGATGACAATGTTCAACCTTTAAATACATTAGTTCTGTTCTTCTTGTGATACTTGGTCTAGTATGTACATGTATAAGCAAGAAGGTATATTTTTATACTTATCATTATACTCTTAAAATATACCATTATCTAGAGCACTTAAGCCCCATTGTATTTATAGTTGTATATCTTTTATTGGTTGATATACTTAGTTCACTATAAACAATGCTTTGATACCAATCTGTCACACCCCAAAACCGGAACGACGGAAACATTCTGGGGTGGAGGACGTCATGTTTAGTATCACAAGATATGCATTATAGTAAGCAAGTAATGAACAACCATTTCATTAGAAAGAAAGTGTTTACAAAGTGTGTGTTCACCAAACATAGAATACATAAGCAAATAACAAACAAGACTTGAAGCTCTACTACTCCATCTTTAGAATTCCCAGCACGAGTACCTGTCTACTAGGCTCCTGAGAATACAAGTTATTTGAAAGAGTTGATCAGCAATTAAGCTAGTGAGTTCATAAGATTTTAGTGATGTAAGTAAGTTGTAAAATGTTGTGGAAAATGTAGTGAGTTGTAAGTTCTGTCTAGAAAAGTTCGCCTGTTCCTCTTAGGAAATCCTATATTTCCTACTTTGATGAAAGATAAGTAAAAATTATCCTACAATCCTTTCTATGAGTACTAAATGGATACAAGTGATATTAAAATCAGAGTAAACAAGCAATTGACTGTGCGCATCTGCCCTAAGCTCACAACCAAATAAGGAATAGAGAGTAAGGCGGATAGCACACATCTCATTGTTTGTTAGATCATTGTTGTATATAACTCTAGCGTGTTCACTTGTTACTCATGGAGTTAATTGTAATGGTTTCTTCATATTTAATGAAATGATTCTTTAAGAATACGTTAATTTTTATAATAAAATGGGGACCACAGTGATTACTTCTATAATCACTTAGTTTATTCTGGCTTTATATGATCTAATATCAGTTAGATATTTAATTTGGTTAATCTTCACTAAGCCCACAACCAAACAAGGAACAGGAAGTAAGGCGGAAAGCACACATCCAAGTACCTATTGGGTATCAATAGTATATAACCATGTTGTGTAAACTAAAGTATTATAGATTTAATCACCTAAGGTCTTTTAAGTTTATTCTAGTTTAATAAAACGGATTAAACCCTTTACTAGTAAGTTTCTAGTTTTGTATACCCAAAGTTCTGATTTGCAAAGTATGTGCTGTACTAGTCAAATGTGCATTGAATCTGTGTCCTATGACTTGACCCATACCTGGTACCCTTATGATGACTCAATGTATACTGGACATATATATCTAGAATCGAATAAATATAGACTGGGTGAATCTGCTCCAAGCCCATAACCAAACAAGGAACATGAAATGAAGCGGAGAGCACACATCCTATTACCTGTTGGATCCTATTGATATATATGTATCCTTTGATGTATACGTTAAGGAATAATAAGATTAGCATTATGGCCCTTTCTACTAAACGTAGCCTTCTACCAAGGCATCAAATGTTATGCATGTTATTTCTTGTATTAGTGTGTATTTTCCTTAGTGAGACTCTCATATAGTTTATACAATAATGAATATGTAAGAAGATCACAAAGTAAATGTAATAGGGAAAATAATGTTTTACCTCAATAGTGACACTGCTTGCTATAAAGTAATAAAATACAGACTCCAGGTAATATTAAATGTATAATACACCTCGGGGAGTCTAAAGTAGTAAAATACAAGCTCCAGGTAGTATTAAATAGACAATACATCTCGGGGAGTCTAAAGTAACCTTTAATCCCAAGTCGGTTAATTAATGGTTTAATGTGATCTTGTATGTAACTGGGAAGATATTTTATTAAGTTTATCACCTCGTTCCCGCTAGTCCTAGTACGTGAAATCGTACCAGTGTCAATGCAAAACCGGAAAGATATATTATTGAGTTTATCACCTCATGCTTGCTAGTCCTAGTACGTGAAATCGTGCCAGTGACAATGCAAAGTCGGAAAGATGTATTATTGTGTTTATCACCTTGTGCCTGCTAGTCCTAGTACGTGAAATCGTACCAGTGTCAATGCAAAGCCGGAAAGATATATTATTGAGTTTATGACCTCGTGCCTGCTAGTCCTAGTACGTGAAATCGTGCCAGTGTCAATGCAAATCCGGAAAGATATATTATTGTGTTTATCACCTCGTGCATGGTAGTCCTAGTATGTGAAATCGTACTAGTGTCAATGCAAATCCGGAAAGATATATTAACGTGTTTTTTCCCGGTACTTAGTATAGTATGTTCCCCTCTGTACTTGTTATAGTATGCTCCTCTCTGTACTTGTAATAGTATGCTCCTCTCTGTTTCTCTTTATTGTGTGTTCTCTTCATGTTATCGTGTACTGTATCTAGTATGGACTGAATCTCTAAACTATACCTATTATAGTTTACTATTAATGTACTTGCACTGTTATGGAAAAGACTCATTTTACTACTAAGTTAGTCTGGTACTTTAAAAACGGAGTTTTGTTAAACTATAAAGTAACATATGAAAAGAGTCTTTGAGATGTTTTGACAACTTATAAATGACATAAGTAATCCTTTTGAAAATGTTTATAACAAACAATTACACAATTAACATTGTGTTCAACTTGTATTCCCCCCCCCCCCCCCCCTTAAAACGTTTAAAACATTTAAAAGATTCATTACGGGGTATGAACTCACCTGATGTGGGTGATTCAACGGATATGCGTGTAAGGATGAGATGTTCCACGAATGAAGTTCTGAGACACAACAAGTCCTAAATGACATATAATCACATATATTGGCATGAATACTGTGCTTGGAAGCAACCAAATGCAGGGAAACTAGGAAACACTTTGACCAAGTGTTGGTATCACATATGATTGACCTAAAGGGTGTTTATGGCCATGGATTGGTGTTTACGGCCACGTGTTTACAGCCAAAGGAGTTTACGGCCGTAAACTCAGGGTCAAAGTTGCATATGATGGTGTTTGAAGGCTAGGGAAGCTTGAGGGAATTTTACTCTACACAATGGTGAGAAAGACCAACTCAATGGAGAGTGTTGAGGAGTTTACGGACAAGGGTGTTTACTCTTGGGTCGTAAACTCTCTAAATGATGAGTTTAGTGATGGTTCAAGGTCTTACCAAGCACTTGGGAGTGTTCTAGCCTCAAGTCCAAACCTTAGGAAGAGTTTAAGGCTCAAATGGCACACTTATAGGGGTTTACATGCATGGGTGATGGCTTGGCCGTAAACTACTTTTGGTCCTTCATTCTTGATGTTTTCAAGGTCCTAAGCACGAACCTTAACTAGATATCAAGTATAGGGAAGAGTAGTTATGATATGGAGGCTTGAAATGGTTGATTTTGGCCAAGAACACTAGTGTGTGTTCTTTGTGAAACTTGAAGATTTGAAGATCTAGATGAAAATGAATGTTTTCATGGATGAAATCAAAGAGTGTAACTAGGAGATTAAGTGTAGCAATAAATCAAGGGAAGTACACTTACGTTTTTTATGATCTAAGATGATGAACTCGATGATACTTGAGAGGATTTGGAAGTGTTCTTGAGTTGGAAATGAAATAATGAAAGAAAGTTGAAGAATATGAGGTTATAAGGTGGAGTTTACAGCCCACCTTGAGTTTACGGCCGTAAACTCAAGTCTTGTGGCCGTGAACTCTAAGTGATAAGGTTAGGGTTTGATTCGTTGTATAGTGTCTCTAGCAGGTACATTCTAACACTCATTCCTTAAGTGTACTAGGTTTAAAACTCCTTAGAATGACCTTTAACAAGGCTAGAACTCATTAGCAATGAGTCTGACACTCAGTTGAGTTGACTGACTGAACTTTAAAAGCAAAAAATTTTCGGGTTGTCACAAATATCTGATTAACACTCTGCTTCCAAATACCGGTTCAACCTAAATCCTTAATGTCAAGAAATTTACATTCTAAATAAATATTATTTCCCCATAAATACCCTTGATCAAAACTTTTCAATAGCAAAAAGTCAACCGAGTCAACACAGTCGAGTCAACTAAGCTGAGTTAGCCCAGGCTTCGTACGTCGGACGTACTCCGGAGGTATGCGAGGCGTATAAGCTGTCTAAGGCATCGGGTCCAGATCTGCGTATGTTCAATTTACCCTTTGGTACACACAATGTGCACAACAGTCCCCCTCTTAGCCTATTAAGTGCTTCTTCCTTCGACTTCACATGTCTAATTGTAGATCCAAGGCTAAAATACCATCAAGAGTCATAAAGTTTCCAACTTTATGACTTTGCATGTCCATTAAGTGCTTAACACACAAAATCTCAACATCTTAATGCCTTAAGACCTTCTATAACATGCATGGAGTAAAACTAACCATCAAGAACACATTTTTATGACTTAAGACCCCCCCCCCATAAGGTCTGAAAGGACGACTTATTTGATCAAGAACATGGCATGCTCGAGAATCACCATATTTATGAACAAAAAGTTCCCTAAAGGAAAAATGGATAGATCTACAAGATAGAGTGATCAAGTTGTGAGCTTCTTACCTCCAAGAGGTTGCGATCAAGTGATAATGTAACAACCCGAAGTTTTCCATTGTCGAAAAACCCGTTCTACCCGTAAAATACGTCGTTTGTCAATCATTCCGTTTTCGTTTTGGGTTGAATTAAATAAATTTATATGTTTATTATAATCCAATGAGTGTCCAAACCTTTTAAGAACTCATGAAACTAGCCCAAAAACATTTATTTCAAAAAGCTTAGAAACGTCCCCGTCGGGTGACGAAAACTTAATCGGGTGCGATCTAAAGCCCCGTTTAATGCCAGTATCGGGTAGAATTCCACCGTGTCCAAGTTTTAGGACCTATATAAACATGTTTAAACATTAATTTGAAGCTTTTTCTTCCTCTCTCTACTCTCTCTCTAACCTCTCTCCTAAATCCAAGTTTAAGGGTCCAAATCATCAATTTTAGGCTCCAAATCTTTGAGGTACCATCCCTAACTTGATATGTAACCTCCCTAGCCTTCAAATTCGAGTTCAAAACATGGAATAGGACCACATTCATGAGTTTACGGCCCTGGAATAGTCCTAGGCCGTGAACTCATATGAAATGGGTTTTTGGAGCAATAAAACCCTTCCAAAACACAATTGGACCTTAGATATGGCAAGATGGCTTTATGGAATGGACCTAGAATGCCTTAAACTATAATTTGGAGACTTGTATATGAGTTTACGGGCAAGGATAGTGTTTAGGCCGTAAACTCTTAATCATAGGGTTTTTAAGCCCTTAAACCCTTCCTAAACCTCAACAAGACATGGATATGACTTCTAGAATAATTGCTTTAGCCTTGGAACACTTTAACCATAAATTTTGGGGGATTTATATGAGTTTACGGCCAATGCATGTGCTTGGGCCGTAAACTCCTCAACCTTGGGTGTAAACTCAATTTAAGGTGTTAGAAAGCCACTTTAACACCCCTAAAGCCTTAGAATAATTTTTACAAGTGTTTACAAACAAGTTTTTGACCTTAAAACATATATAATCCCTCTCTAGGAGAGTTTACGGCCATGAGGGGGGTCTCATGGGCCGTAAACTCCAAAAACACCTCAAAAGTTCCCTAAAAATTCATGTAAGGCCTTGGAACAATTTTAGGAATCACATGTGATTGATTTGGAAGCATTAAAACAATTATTCAAAGGGGTATAGGAGTTTACGGCCGTAATCTCCGTGCTAGGGCCGTAAAAACCCTTAAATATGTCCATTTGGTGTTTAAAAATTTATTCCAAGCCCTTAAACCAAAGTCTAGCATTTATCCTTAAGTGTTTGAAGCCATTTTGCACCATAAACTACCCCACCATGAGTTTACGGCCGTAAACGCATGGGGAATGGGTGTTTTAGACCAAAAACTCTTGTATGAGTTTATTCATGGGGAGTAAACTCAAGTTCCAAGTCCCTAGTGCCATTACACGTCCTTAAACGCCACCCGAGTCCCTCCAAACACTTGAAATGAGGTGTTTTCACGACTAAAAGTGTTTGTCCCTAACAAACAATCAATCTAAGTCCTAATTAGATACAAATGTGTATCTTTACATTATACTTAGGAACCTCGTGCGTTTGCAAGCCCCGGACCAACGTTTAGCATCCGAAATCGTCACGTTTCTCGTCTGGTGAGTTCATACCCCTACGCCTTTTCTGTGTTTTTCAATGTTTTCAGGGGGGGGGGGAATACAAGCAAACTATAACCGTTTTCAAATCATAACATTGATATGTTTCAAATAATATCTGGCAAACTTATAAACACTTTTACTCCTTATGTATTATGCTGAGCATAAGGAATGATTTATCAATTACAACTAAATGGATTTTAGTTAAGAAAATAACCAAACTAATCAAATTATTATGGGAATAATTTGGGGTTTTGTAGTTCTCTTTATATCATGTACTGATATCTATATAAAGTTATTAGATAAACTATGTCTGATTCAGTTTATCTCCGTATCATTTGAATGTATTGCCAGATAGTTTCTATTTTCACTGTATTATGTTTCATAATCTTTGTATGTTTGATATCGTATGAGAATCATGTGAATAGTTTAGTACTAGTTTGTGAGTTAGTCACTACCCTTTATGGATGATCAGTAAATCCTCCCCGGAAGTCTAACCAGAGTCTCCTGGAGGGAGAGCGAGGAATTTGTGAATAGATCTATTCGGGATTGACAATCCCACACCTTAACTGCTAGCTACAGTTAGGCGGGCACGCCTGGGGTGACAAATTCTGGATATCGTCCGACGTCTGACAAACGTCAAGGAGGTCTCGTTGTCGTATCAGCATGGTTACCCGACTCACAATATGTATTAATATAAGTTTATTCACAACTTTGGTTTTAGAATTTATATCTAGTCCGGGATGGTAGTCCCATGATTTTCAGCCTATCGAACTTGTATCTAGTGCGGGATGTTATTCCCATGGTTTTCAGTATGTATATATCTTATATCTAGTACGGGATGATAGTCCCATGATTTCAATCTATATCTTGTACGGGATGGTAATCTCTTGGTTTTGAAACTATATCTAGTACGGGATGATAATCCCATGAATTTATCCAATTATCTTATATCTAGTTCGGGATAGTGATCCCATGGTTTTATCAAACAATCTTATATCTAGTTCGGGATAGTAGTCCCATGGTTTTCAATCTATAATTTCAAGTATATTAAACTATCTTGTAACTAGTTCGGGATGATAGTCCCAAGGTTTTCAAACTACTTTCTATCTACAATTCGTGTATATTATAGTATTTCATATTTAATTCGGGATAGTAATCCCATGATTCTCAATATATAGTTTTGTGTATTAAACTATACTCTGTGTTATTCAATCAATCTTGCATTTAGGAAATTATGGGATTTTCCTACGGTTAACATATAACGTGTAACTGAACGGTAACGAAAGATAACCAAACTAACTTTACATAAGAAAATGTGGGATTTTCTTGGATAACAAACCTTTTCGGAAAACTAAAGGAAACCGATACATTTACATAAAACAAAACCGCTTATGAACTCACCAGCTTTATGCTGATTTTCAAACCGCTTGTATTCTCAGGTCCACATTAGACATGTACCCGGTGATCTCTTTTGGTGAAGACGGAGTGCGTGGAAGACTCATCTCGTTTTGTTCATATGATATATGTATAACTCTTGTACAATTTACTTTTGAAACAAATGTAAACTTACAAATATATGTAATGTAATGGTTGTTTACTGTGATTACTATGTACATTGGATTTGATACTCAACGTGGAGTCAACCCCGGAAATGTTTCCGCCTTTGGTTTTCGGGGTGTGACAGATTGGTATCAGAGCCCTTGTTTATAGTGAACAGAGTATACCAAACCTTACATGGTATAAAACTGTCACACCCCCGAACCAGACGGCGGAAACGTCCGAGGGCTATTGTGACTCAATTGAATACCATCACAATGAATATACATGAAACATAACATCATACAATACCAAGCATTGGAATATTACAACTGGTAGCGTTTACATTCAGTACATAGTTTCAAAACATTACATTCTCAAAAGTAGATTGTTCAATACTAGTTAAACAAACAACAAGACATCACTGAGTACATTTTTCCCTTCGGTTTACCTGTTACCTGAGAATACAAGTATTTTGAAAAACGTCAACATATGAAATGTTGGTGAGTTCATAAGTAATGTTTGAAATATAGTGGTTTGTATTGTTTTGAAAATCACCAGAAAATCCGATATTTTCTGAAAAGAACTTAGTATAAAAAGTGTGAAGATCCGTAAGTATGCTTGTTTGTTTCTATAAATGTAAAAGAGCGATTTGTAAAACTCGTTATGTAACTCGTAGGTGTATTAATTGAAAACCCCAGGAAAACCCGATGTTTTCCTAATACTTTGCATCAAATGATTTATATCTTGTTATTTCGTTACGACGGGTGTATTCATTGAGTCCCGGTGACGTTGGATTAATTATGGATTGTGAATTGTTATAAACGCACATTAATGAAAATGACTAGTTTACAACCATACAAACGATCCCTTAGGCGTCGCTCGCACTATTCACTTAATCCAAACACCCGGACTTCATGTAGCCCCACAACCGAGGAGGAAAAGAGGGTGCGAAGTCTCGATATTTTCCGTAAGTCGTTCAAGGCTATCGTGAATGCGAAGGGCCGTTAGCCGACTCGCATTTGGTGAATTCTCGACTTTACTAGCAGCACCAGAAGGCCCTTGGGGTCCAACAGCACAAAGCCTGTAAAAGTCCTTTTACACAAAATTAGGTCATGTAAGACCCAACTACATGTAAGCGAGTTTCCTTCGGGCCTAAAGATCACGCCATTGGGCTAGCTAGGCCCAACAAACATGATTTGAAACTTTTGGGCCCAAAGACGGTGTATCGACGTCTGGTGTATTCTCACGTGTGTATTGACTTCCCGAATTTTCCGCGTGTGTATTGAAGTTTCGTCGTGTTAGTAATTTCGGATTCATTATTGATTCGAGACCGAATCAATTCGTTTGATAAGGATTTTTGGTGTTGAAGGTGTATTATAATTTGCCGATAGTCGAGATGCTAATATTTCCTCATGACAGATTTATTATTTAAAACATTAGGATGCGTCTTTATTTCAGCCACTTTCTTTTGGATAATTTACACATTTAACCCTTTGTATAAAATAAATTTCTATTTTAGTCCTCAAACCATTTTTCTTGACACTTTAGTATCAAAACATATAGAAAAGTTATTTTTCAGCTCAAAGATTATTTGGAAAACAGTTTTAGTCCATCAAATAAAGTTTTTCTCGGCTGAAACCCTTATTTTCGCAGTTTTTACACTTTTGGCCCAAAATAGAAATTTTTTCCATCTTTGGTCCTTTTTAAATATGAAAAGCATTTTTAACCCTTGAAATGGACTTGGAGCACTAGTAGTCCCCTGTTTTACAGAAAATCACAGTTTCAGTCCCTCTAATTTGAAAATCTCGCATATTGGGCTTTATTGGGCCGAAAAGTTCATTTTTGGCCCATTATGCTTAAAATTCACATTTTAATCCTTCTAAAGAGAATATTTCCAGAAAATACCTTAATGAAACTGTTTTGACTCATTTCATCCATCAGAATTTGTATTCTGACACTTTGGGCCCTTTAACTTCATATTTTTAGCATTTTGAGCCCAAAAATGGGATTTTTGGCCCAAAGAGTTTAATTTAACCAACTTGGTTATTTCTCTAGAAATGATTTGTGTATAATAATATGTTTAACACTTGTTTCATATATCCTAATGCAAATCTCGATTTTAAGGACCTTTGGACTAGTTTCAACACCATAATCACATATAAACATGTAAATAAGCATAGAAATCATACAAAGCATACATATACTCATAGATCTACACATTTGCTTGTATTCCCCCTCCCCACAAAAATTATAAAAACCGAAAAATAGGGGTATGAAGCTCACCTTTGGGTGTGGTTTCGGTTTTGGAGAAAAAGATGGAAGAAATTGAGGTGATTTTCGGCCTAAGTAACCTTTCCTTGGAAGATCTCGAATTTAGAGAGTTTCTAGGAGAGTGATCAAGATTTTTACATGGATTAGAAGAAGATTTTGATAAAATAAAGTACCAAAATCATAGATCTTAACTTGATCTTACCTTTAGTAGAGAATTTGTGGAGATAATTTCTTGAATGCTCCTTAGATCTCGAAATTATTGAAGAAAGGGTGAGGGGATGTTCTTCAAGACTTAGAGATGATGAAAGGAATTTTTGGTGAGTGTGTGTGTGTGTTCGGCCGAGAGTGAGAGAGAGGGAGAAGAAGAGAGACCTTGAAGTGATGTTTGCATGGGTATATGGGATAAGTTGCATGGAAGACCTTTGAATAATTATGAGGTGGCAACAAAGTCAACTCTCCCTTTTCTTTGGGCTTCGGCTGAGATTGGAGAGGGGAGAAGAGATTTTTGGGCTTTAATGCCCCTAAGCCCATATTAGAGTTAGGTTTGATGATTGTTGGCCCTATAAAATATGAGTGTGATTTTTATACTTAGTTGGGCTAGTTTAGGTTAATTATGGTTCATAAAATTTAATTTATTTCATTCTAGGCCCAATATGGCCCAAAATATTGAAATAAATGAATGTGGATCCAATTAGAGCCCATTTAAAGGTTCTAATCCCATGATTATCAAATTGGAAGCTTATTGGCCCATTGAGTCTAATAAGGAAGTCCTAGTCCAAGATGGACCTAACAAGAACTTCTAGGGTTTCCAATTGCTTATTGACTATTTGTAGTACTTGTATGGTGTATTGGATTGAAATTTTGTTGTCATAGAGTAAGTATCATACATGCTCTTAAGTTTTTGATTCTACATTTTACTTGAATGTAGTGATTACAAGACACAAAGTTTCTAGTTATGACATCATCCCCCCGTTAGAGGGAATTTCGTCCCGAAATTCTGTTTGAAAGCTAGATTTGAGAATGCTAAACTAGGTGTGTGTACTTTTGCTTCATTTGATCTTCGCGTTCCCACATGAATTCTGGCCCACGCTTCGCGTTCCACCATACTTTCACGATCGGGATGTGACTTTGCTTAGTACGCTTCACCTCCCTGTCCATGATTTCAACCGGTTCTTCAATGAACAGGAGATTCTCGTTGATTTCGATCCCGTCAAGGGGAATGACGAGTGTTTCATCCGATAGGCACTTCTTTAGATTGGAGACATGGAACACGGGGTGTACACTGTTTAGCTCTGCGGGTAGTTGCAGTTTATATGCCACTGGACCTATTCGGGCAACAATCTCGAAAGGTCCAATGTATCGTGGGTTCAGTTTTCCCCGTTTTCCAAAACGAATAACTCCTTTCCAGGGTGAGACTTTCAACAGTACTCGATCCCCGACCTGAAATTGTAAGGGCTTTCGCCGTTTATCGGCGTAGCTCTTTTGTTGGTCGCGCGATGCTTGTAATCGAGCTCTGATTTGAATAATCTTTTCCGTGGTTTCATGAATGATCTCCAGTCCTGTTAGTGCCTTGTGTGATGTATGCGTTTTTGCTAGTTGGGTATCACCCACCTCAACCCAACATAACGGTGATCTACACTTACGCCCGTATAGTGCTTCGAAAGGAGCGACCTTTGATGCTCGAATGGTAACTGTTGTTATATGAGAATTCGACTAAGGGTAAGTGGGTATCCCAAGACTTCCCAAAGTCTATCACACATGCGCGGAGCATGTCTTCGAGCATTTGAATGGTTCGTTCACTTTGACCATCCGTCTGTGGATGATAAGCGGTGCTCATGTTGAGATGAGTTCCTAGTGCCTTCTGGAGAGATTGCCAAAAACGTGAAGTGAACCTACTGTCCCTATCCGAGATAATAGACACTGGTACTCCGTGGAGTCTCACGATTTCTCGAATGTATAAACGTGTCAATCTTTCCATCTTGTAGGATTCCCTTATGGGCAGGAAATGGGCAGATTTCGTCAGTCGGTCCACTATTACCCATATGGTGTCCAGTCCATCCGACGTCTTGGGTAGCTTGGTCACGAAATCCATAGAAATCCACTCTCATTTCCACTCAGGGATTACCGGTTGCTGTAATAACCCTGAGGGCTTCTGGTATTCCACTTTTACCTTGGCACACGTAAGGCACTTACTAACATAGGTGGAAATTTCTACCTTCATGTTGGGCCACCAATAGTGTTGTTTAATATCCAAATACATCTTGTCTGAGCCGGGATGAACGGAGTATCGCGTCTTATGGGCTTCCTTCATAACTACCTCCCTAAAGCCTCCGAGTTTAGGGACCCAAATACGGTTCATGAAATAGTATACTCCATTCTCCTTTGCTTCTAGGTTCTTCTCCATTCCGCGCAATGCTTCGCTTGCTCTATTTTCCATCTTCATGGCCTCTGACTGGGCTACTGCAATTTGAGTGGCTTGGTGAGTTTGAATGGTTATTGAGAGAGTTTTCGTACGACGATTAGAGTACTCCTTCCGACTTAATGCGTCAGCTACCACGTTGGCCTTGCCTGGGTGGTACTTGATCTTACAATCGTAATCGTTTAGTAATTCAACCCATCTTCGTTGCCTCATGTTCAACTCTTTCTGGTTCAAGATGTGCTGGAGACTCTTGTGGTCCGTGAAGATGGTGCACTTCGTACCGTAAAGGTAATGTCTCCAAATTTTTAGGGCAAAGACCACGGCTCCTAATTCTAGGTCATGGGTCGTATAATTTACTTCGTGCGTCTTTAGCTGGCGGGATGCGTAAGCTATCACCCTTCCACGCTGCATGAGAACGCAACCTAAGCCCTGATTTGACGCGTCACAGTAGACCACGAAATATTCTGTTCCCTCCGGTAGTGATAGTACCAGGGCACTACAAAGAGCTTGTTTCAGGGTTCGGAATGCGACTTCTTGTTTGTCCATCCATTTGAATGGTACACCCTTTTGTGTAAGCGAGGTAAGTGGCTTGGCGATCTTAGAGAAGTTTTGAATGAATCTCCTATAGTAGCCTGCTAGACCCAACAATTGACGGATTTCCGTGGGTGTTGTCGGGGTTGCCCATCCTTCAACAACTTTGACCTTAGAGGGATCCACATGAATTCCATCTTGGCTAACTACATGACCTAGGAAGTTCACACTCCGGAGCCAGAACTCACACTTGAAGATTTTTGCATATAGCTTTTCGATCGTAGAGTTTCTAGGATTTGTCGGAGATGTTGGCCATGCTCTTCTTCGCTTCGGGAATAGACGAGAATGTCGTCAATAAAGACGATGACAAAGTTGTCGAGGAATGGTCGACAGATTCGGTTCATTAGATCCATAAATGTAGCTGGGGCATTTGTTAGACCGAAGGGCATTACGACAAATTCATAATGTCCGTAGCGAGTTCGGAAAACGGTTTTTGGAATATCCTCTTCCCGGACTTTGAGTTGATGGTATCCGGACCGTAGATCTATTTTAGAAAAATAACTAGCTCCTTGGAGCTGGTCAAATAGATCATCGATTCGCGGGAGTGGGTAGCGATTTTTAACAGTGAGTTTATTGAACTCTCTGTAATCGATGCACATTCTAAAAGATCCGTCCTTCTTTTTGACAAAAAGGACTGGAGCTCCCCATGGCGAGTAACTAGGGCGGATGAATCCCTTGTCCAAGAGCTCACTGAGTTGGCTGGACAATTCCTGCATTTCAGCAGGAGCTAGCCGGTAGGGTGATTTAGCGTGAGGAGTTGCTCCTAGAACGAGGTCAATTCGAAACTCCACTTGTCTCTCTGGGGGCACTCCTGGAAGATCTTCAGGAAACACGTCTGGGAACTCACATGCTACGGGAATGTCTTGAATGTTAACCTCTTCCTTGGTTTTATCAACTATGTGAGCCAGGAACACCAAGTTGTTCTTTCGTAGATGTTTTTGTGCCTTGATGCACGAGATGAGGCGAAGGTTCATGCTAGGTTTGTGTCCGTAAATTACTAGGGTTTCGTGATTGGGAAGGCGAAGGCGAACGGCCTTCTCGTGACACATAATTTCAGCATGGTGGGGGCTTAACTAGTCCATGCCGATGATCACATCGAAACTCCTAATTGATACAGGCATCAAGTCTATTCGAAAGACGTGTTGATTGAGGGTTAGGGTACATCCGATGTAGATTTCCCCGGTGGATTCGATTTTCCCATTGGCCATTTCCACCGTAAAGGTTTCATTTAGCTTCTGGGGCTGTTGTTCTAATAAATGTTTAAACTTATTGCTTACGAAACTTCGCTCCGCTCCGGTGTCAAATAGGATGCATGCATAAGTGTGGTTTAGGGGAAACGTACCGGTAACAACAGCGGGGTCCTGGATCGCCTCTCCCTGACCCATGGTCAGCATCCTTCTTGTTCCTCCGTTTCCTGGATTGTTGTTGTTAGGGCAGTCTCGGCGGAAATGCCCAGTCCTCCCACACCCATAGCATGTGTGGCTAGGCCCTGCATTGTTGCCGCCGATGGTGACGTTGTTGTTGTTGCGATTGTTGTTGTTGTTGCTGTTTCCCTGTTGTTGGTTCTGGGGAGGGTAGGTTCTACAGTACTTTGCCGTGTGTCCCCTTCGGTTGCAACTGGTGCACTGTAACTCCTTGCATTCTCCATTGTGATGGAAACCGCACTTGTTGCACTTGGGAATATTACCGGAATAAGGTCTTGAAGCATTTGAAGCAGCTGAGGCTGGAGCATGTGGTGTGGCTGGAACTGGTGTGGTGACAGCGTTAACTGCCACTGTCTGCTGCTTTTTAGAGGTCTCGGGGCCCTGACGCCCCTTCCTGTTATTATTCTTCCCCTTCTTGCCATCACCTTCCTTCTTTCCCTCAGCCTCCGCTGGCTTTTCACCCTTGTTGTTGTTATGGTCATACAGCTTCTTCGCCAATCTTTTTGCACTGTCAAATGTTTCGGGGTTTGCAGCTATCACATTTCCTTGGATTGGTGATGTTAGTCCCCAGATGAATCGCTCAATCTTCTTTCCTTCCGAGGTGATCATACCCGGGCATAACAGAGACAGTTCACTAAATCTCGATATGTAGGCATCGATATTCGCATTCTGCACAGTGAGGTTCCACAGCTCTTGCTCCATTTTCTGAATCTCACCTCATGGGCAGTATTCAGCCATCAACATTTCTTTCATCTCCGCCCACGGCATGGAGTTGGCTACAGGGAGTATCATGGCTTCCACATGTCCGTTCCACCAGGTGAGTGCTTGATCGACAAAAGTGCAGGCCGCAAACTTCACTTTCATCTGCTCTGGACAATCGCATATCTCGAATACCGATTCCACCTTCTCGATCCATCGCTTCAGAGTGATCACTCCTCCAGTGCCGTTGAAAGTTCGTGGTTTGGCATTTGTAAAGTCCTTGTAGGTACATGTTTTAGTAGGTCCTTGATTCATCCCGTTGTTCGAACTCCCTGCCCCTTGCCTGTTGCCTCCTCCGTTATTCCCTTGGTGGAGTTGTGCCATAGCTGCGGTGACCGTAGCAGACACGGCCGCCTGGAATGCAGTGGAGTCAACTTCGGGTGGGGTTGGTCCAGGGTTTCCGCGAGTAGGTCGGCGAGGCATCTTTCTGTCATGAAACGGAAAGATGTTGAGTGTTTGAGGTTTCTGGAAGGTTGTGACCCTACTGACTAGGTGCAATGTACGTACGAAAACACTTCTACCATTCAACATACAATCATAGATTCTCAACACATAGCAATTTGTAATATTATAACAAAGCACGTAAAAGTTTACTAATATTATCCGCATTTGATATATGAAAAATTTGCCTGTAAGAGCATACATGAGTGACACTAGTTCGACGGCATAACAGCTCTATGAGTAGTTTAGTCACTTAAACATAGAGTCAGGGTACATAGCATAATTCCTAACGACCTACTAAGATAAGTCTATCCCTAACCGCGACGATCTGCGTCCGGGGGTGGTGCCGAGGATGTGGATGCTCCCTGAAGACGGGCCACCAATCGTTCTGCGTCCTGAAGTCGAGACTCCCACCTTACCTGCCGCATGTGAAACTCCCGAAGGACGTCACGTGTCTCCTGTTCCGCACGCTCGACCCTAGTCCACAGCTGGCGTACCTGATCAGCAGTGCCCTGAGCAAGATCGTCGGTGTTCCGTAATCGTCTCACCATGACCGGTAGGGCTCGGTCGTCCGGTCCTCCGTCCCTCAGGTCAAAGAACTCGCGTGACATGCCGAACGGGGGTCGCTGTCCCTGCTGTCTGCTCCATCTCCAAAGATCAATACCCCTAGGAGGGGTAGGACCAGTGGGGCCCACACGGTAAGCAGGCACCCTGATCGAGTAAGGGGGGTTGATGACTTCGGACTTTGGGTCCGAATCACCCCCTTTACTGTCATCGGGTTCCTCTTCGAAGTTCTCTTAGTCCTCTTCGGGTTCGGCAGGCTCGCCTTCGTCTCCAGCCTCTGGTTCCCCGTCGGATTCCTCTTCGGGGTCTTCCTCGGGCTCTTCCTCGGGCTCTTCCTCAGGCTCTTCCTCTAACCATCAGTTATTCCCCTGATTAGGGAAATAAGGGTCTCCAGGGTGATGAAAACCAGCCATGTTGTCTTCGCGAGTATGTAAATATGCTAACATTATTCCTAGGATGCTACAACTATTATACAGACTAAGCAAGCGTTCTCTTTTTGGTGATAAAGGGGTATAGTTTTTAGGTTCCCTAGCTATCACGATCTCATCAGAACGTGTGTTAGTTATACTTTGGAGAGAATGTAGTTGATTAGGCTACATCCACTCCTTGGTACCACTAAGAATAGTCCTGAATTAACCAAGATACTAGCATTATTTTGTTTGGTTCGGCGTTATGTTCCTTGTTCCTAATGCAAGCAAAGGTGTTTTATTGTTGTATTTCACTTGTTTTGTTCAGAGTTTTGTTAGTCCCTCTTTTGGTTTATAGTTGCATATCAATGTATGGTTCGATATGCTAGTTCACTATAAACCTGGCTCTGATACCAACCTGTCACACCCCCGAACCAGACGACGGAAACGTCCGAGGGCTATTGTGACTCAATTGAATACCATCACAATGAATATACATGAAACATAACATCATACAATACCAAGCATTGGAATATTACAACTGGTAGCATTTACATTCAGTACATAGTTTCAAAACATTACATTCTCAAAAGTAGATTGTTCAATACTAGTTAAACAAACAACAAGACATCACTGAGTACATTTTTCCCTTCGGTTTACCTGTTACCTGAGATTACAAGTATTTTGAAAAACGTCAACATATGAAATGTTGGTGAGTTCATAAGTAATGTTTGAAATATAGTGGTTTGTATTGTTTTGAAAATCACCAGAAAATCCGATATTTTCTGAAAAGAACTTAGTATAAAAAGTGTGAAGATCCGTATGTATGCTTGTTTGTTTCTATAAATGTAAAAGAGTGATTTGTAAAACTCGTTATGTAACTCGTAGGTGTATTAATTGAAAACCCCAGGAAAACCCGATGTTTTCCTAATACTTTGCATCAAATGATTTATATCTTGTTATTTCGTTACGACGGGTGTATTCGTTGAGTCCCGGTGACGTTGGATTAATTATGGATTGTGAATTGTTATAAACGCACATTAATGAAAATGACTAGTTTACAACCATACAAACGATCCCTTAGGCGTCGCTCGCACTATTCACTTAATCCAAACACCCGGACTTCATGTAGCCCCACAACCGAGGAGGAAAAGAGGGTGCAAAGTCCAGATATTTTCCATAAGTCGTTCAAGGCTATCGTGAATGCGAAGGGCCCTTAGCCGACTCGCATTTGGTGAATTCTCGACTTTACTAGCAGCACCAGAAGGCCCTTGGGGTCCAACAACACAAAGCCTGTAAAAGTCCTTTCACACGAAATTAGGTCATGTAAGACCCAACTACATGTAAGCGAGTTTCCTTCGGGCCTAAAGATCACGCCATTGGGCTAGCTAGGCCCAACAAACATGATTTGAAACTTTTGGGCCCAAAGACGGTGTATCAACGTCTGGTGTATTCTCACGTGTGTATTGACTTCCCGAATTTTCCGCGTGTGTATTGAAGTTTCGTCGTGTTAGTAATTTCGGATTCATTATTGATTCGAGACCGAATCAATTCGGTTGATAACGATTTTTGGTGTTGAAGGTGTATTATAATTTGCCGATAGTCGAGATGCTAATATTTCCTCATGACGGATTTATTATTTAAAACGTTAGGATGTGTCTTTATTTCAGCCCGTTTCTTTTGGATAATTTACACATTTAACCCTTTGTATAAAATAAATTTCTATTTTAGTCCTCAAACCATTTTTCTTGACACTTTAGTATCAAAACTTATAGAAAAGTTATTTTTCAGCTCAAAGATTATTTGGAAAACAATTTTAGTCCATCGAATAAAGTTTTTTTCGGCTGAAACCCTTATTTTCGCAGTTTTTACACTTTTGGCCCAAAATAGAATTTTTTTGCATCTTTGGTCCTTTTTAAATATGAAAAGCATTTTTAACCCTTGAAATGGACTTGGAGCACTAGTAGTCCCCTGTTTTACAGAAAATCACAGTTTCAGTCCCTCTAATTTGAAAATCTCGCATATTGGGCTTTATTGGGCCGAAAAGTTCATTTTTGGCCCATTATGCTTAAAATTCACATTTTAATCCTTCTAAAGAGAATATTTCCAGAAAATACCTTAATGAAACTGTTTTGACTCATTTCATCCATCAGAATTTGTATTCTGACACTTTGGGCCCTTTAACTTCATATTTTTAGCATTTTGAGCCCAAAAATGGGATTTTTGGCCCAAAGAGTTTAATTTAACCAACTTGGTTATTTCTCTAGAAATGATTTGTGTATAATAATATGTTTAACACTTGTTCATATATCCTAATGCAAATCTCGATTTTAAGGACCTTTGGACTAGTTTCAACACCATAATCACATATAAACATGTAAATAAGCATAGAAATCATACAAAGCATACATATACTCATAGATCTACACATTTGCTTGTATTCCCCCTCCCCACAAAAATTATAAAAACCGAAAAATAGGGGTATGAAGCTCACCTTTGGGTGTGGTTTCGGTTTTGGAGAAAAAGATGGAAGAAATTGAGGTGATTTTCGGCCTAAGTAACCTTTCCTTGGAAGATCTCGAATTTAGAGAGTTTCTAGGAGAGTGATCAAGATTTTTACATGGATTAGAAGAAGATTTTGATAAAATAAAGTACCAAAATCATAGATCTTAACTTGATCTTACCTTTAGTAGAGAATTTGTGGAGATAATTTCTTGAATGCTCCTTAGATCTCGAAATTATTGAAGAAAGGGTGAGGGGATGTTCTTCAAGACTTAGAGAGGATGAAAGGAATTTTTGGTGAGTGTGTGTGTGTGTGTTCGGCCGAGAGTGAGAGAGAGGGAGAAGAAGAGAGACCTTGAAGTGATGTTTGCATGGGTATATGGGATAAGTTGCATGGAAGACCTTTGAATAATTATGAGGTGGCAACAAAGTCAACTCTCCCTTTTCTTTGGGCTTCGGCTGAGATTGGAGAGGGGAGAAGAGTTTTTTGGGCTTTAATGCCCCTAAGCCCATATTAGAGTTAGGTTTGATGATTGTTGGCCCGATAAAATATAAGTGTGATTTTTATACTTAGTTGGGCTAGTTTAGGTTAATTATGGTTCATAAAATTTAATTTATTTCATTCTAGGCCCAATATGGCCCAAAATGTTGAAATAAATGAATGTGGATCCAATTAGAGCCCATTTAAAGGTTCTAATCCCATGATAGTCAAATTGGAAGCTTATTGGCCCATTGAGTCCAATAAGGAAGTCCTAGTCCAAGATGGACCTAACAAGAACTTCTAGGGTTTCCAATTGCTTGTTGACTATTTGTAGTACTTGTATGGTGTATTGGATTGAAATTTTGTTGTCATAAAGTAAGTATCATACATGCTCTTAAGTTTTTGATTCTACATTATACTTGAATGTAGTGATTACAAGACACAAAGTTTCTAGTTGTGACAAAAACTATAAACACTAAAGGGCCTCAGTGCTCTGAATTTAATGTATCTTCAAACTATAAGTATTTTCAAAAGTATACAAGTATACCGAACCGTCGAAATCCGTAACTACAAGTAGAACAAAACATAAGTAAATGGGTGTTGTACATTGCGGTTAAACCTGGGTAGTTATGTAGTCGTGTCTAGGATCAATATAGCCTGGCCAACTATATTCATTCGAGACACGGACAACATGTGCTTGGGAGTGACTGTGGTACGCAGCACGCCTAAAACTTACCCAATATCCCAAACAACGAGCCGTCGCTGCAGCGAACCACGAAATACTATGGGAGTATTTCTCGAGCCGATTCTTTGTAGAAAATCCTCGTATACGCGTTGTTCCTTGATCCTTTCTCTGGCAATAAAATATTCTGTCTTGATAACTCTTTCCTGCTTTATCGCTTTGTATGATGCTATATCTGCCTTGAAGAGATATCCTCTGTTTCTTATCTCATGATTCAATTCAGAGGACTTATGATCCTCTCTTTCCTGATCTTTTTAGATCAAGATGCCTCCAAGAAAGAGACCCAGCTCAAAGAACAACAGCAATCCTCCTCCTCCGCCACCACCTCCTCCTCAACTTGATCTTGCATCACTTCAGACAGTTCTGACTGCTGCAATGGTAGCAGCCATGTCGCAAATGAACCCTGGTAATTCAGGAGGTGGTCCCCAGCCCCAAAACCTAGAAGATAGCCAGGGACACCAAAAAGGGGGTTCCTATAAAGACTTCATGAACGCGAAGCCCACATCCTTTGATTGCACTGGAGGTGTCATTTTCCTCACCCGATGGTTCGAGAAAATCGAATCAATCTTTGAAATATGCGCCTGTTCGGAGTCTGATAGAGTAAAGTTTACCACCTGCACCTTCCTAGACAATGCCGTGACTTGGTGGAACGGCCGAGTCAAATCTTTAGCTTTACCTGTAGCGAATGCTATGCGTTGGGAAGCTATGAAGGAGCTTCTACTTGTAGAATATTGCCCTCGGGGCGAACTCTAGAAGCTAGAACACGAACTCTGGAACCTTAAGATGAAGGGTTCCGACATAGCCGCTTATACTTCAAGATTCGATGATCTGGCATTACTCTGTCCGGGAATGGTTACCCCGGAGAGTAAAAAGATTGAGAGGTTCATCTGGGGGTTGACCCAGCCAACCAAAGGTAATGTCTTAGCTGCAAAGCCAGACACATATGACAGCGCTAAATGTCTTGCAAAAATTTTGATCGATCACGAAGACAACTCTGATGAGGAGGCTACCATGCCCGAGCCAGTCACCAGTGGAGGCAGAAGCAAAAAGAAATCTTGGAACAAGCGGAAGGCCCCGAGTACGCAAGGGTCTTCTAAGAAACAGCAAACAGTAGCAGTCCATGCTGCTACTGCCCCTGTTGCTATTTCGGCTGTCGGTTCCACAGCCCAAACTCCCTCCAGTGGATACACTGGTACCCTTCCTTGGTGTGGTCAATGCAACTACCACCACCGCATTCCTGGTCCATGTCGCGAAAGGATCTGCGACAACTGTGGCAATAAGGGCCACCTTGCTCGAACCTGCAGAAAACCAGCCAAATCAATGAACCAATCATCCGGAGCGGGAATCAGTCCGGCTTGCTACAATTGTGGCGAAGCAGAGCACTTCAAAAGGAATTGCCCCAAAGCAGCTACAACCACTGATCCCTCTGTCGCCGCAGGTATACTTCTCTTTATTAATCCTTATACCTGCAACTCTTTTCGATTCTAGTACAAAAAGGGAAACCTGTTATCTATCTATTCGAACATTTCCTAAACTCAATCCTTCATATGTAATCGAAATGTGTACCGTCGAGATGACTAACCAGTGAGATAGAGAACACTAACTTCGTACCTATAGATTGAATCCTCAGTCTAAAGGATTTTTCTGTTCCATTCAATTTTAAAGGGGGAAAACTTTTCACGAAAATACCTTGATGCTATGTTTAACATGAAATGACCGAGTCTCATTCATGTTGTTATCCTTGGTTTCGAAAGGGTCGCCCGTCTAGATCTTTTCTCGACCCGGTTCTCGTGATCTTCGGCATCAAACCTTCGTATCATTCCATGCCTTAAAACTCAAAAGTTTTTCCCGATAAGAAATACCACGCATCCCTCGTTTCTGTGATCATTGAGAAACGGGAAGTTAGCAGCTCTTTCCTCTAAATGTCTTTCCCGAAGGATTCCCGGGAATTTCTTTCGAACGTCTAGTTTAGTTCCACATCAGACCTTTCGAGATCTTCGTAGAAATCGATTATGCAATCTTCAGATTTCGGATGCCCTTAGAACTTGGTAACATCTATCCAGTACATCATGTCTCGAATCCTTAGAAGCATCTACCCAACGAAACCCTACTGATTCCTTTGAGGAAACCGAAGTCGTCCAGGGTTGGAACTTCCATGAGAGAACCAATTGATATCGTAGATTGAGAGAGAGTCAATGTGCAAAACAAAGACACGTCCTGATAGTAAAAATTCGCTAGAACGCCTAGTAGAGACCTAATTCCACTTGAGAAAGTGAAGATCTGAGGCAACAAATCCATTCGTGTTTCATTCCAAATTCATGATCTATATCCTATTCTTTGAATTCCGGGACGAAATTCCCTCTAACGAGGGATAATGTAAGAATCCGAAGTTTTCCATTGTCGAAAAACCCGTTCTACCCGTAAAATACGCCGTTTGTCAATCATTCCGTTTTCATTTTGGGTTGAATTAAATAAAATTATATGTTTATTATAATCCAATGAGTGTCCAAACCTTTTAGGAACTCATGAAACTAGCCCAAAAACATTTATTTCAAAAAGCTTAGAAACGTCCCCGTCGGGTGACGGAAACTTAATCGGGTGCGATCTAAAGCCCCGTTTAATGCCAGTATCGGGTAGAATTCCACCGTGTCCAAGTTTTAGGACCTATATAAACATGTTTAAACATTAATTTGAATCTTTTTCTTCCTCTCTCTACTCTCTCTCTAACCTCTCTCCTAAATCCAAGTTTAAGGGTCCAAATCATCAATTTTAGGCTCCAAATCTTTGAGGTACCTTCCCTAACTTGATATGTAACCTCCCTAGCCTTCAAATTCGAGTTCAAAACATGGAATAGGACCACATTCATGAGTTTACGGCCCTGGAATAGTCCTAGGCCGTGAACTCATATGAAATGGGTTTTTGGAGCAATAAAACCCTTCCAAAACACAATTGGACCTTAGATATGGCAAGATGGCTTTATGGAATGGACCTAGAATGCCTTAAACTATAATTTGGAGACTTGTATATGATTTTATGGCCAAGGACGGTGTTTAGGCCATAAACTCATAATCATAGGGTTTTTAAGCCCTTAAACTCTTCCTAAACCTCAACAAGACATGGATATGACTTCTAGAAGAATTGCTTTAGCCTGGGAACACTTTAAACATAAATTTTGGGGGATTTATATGAGTTTACGGCCAAGGAATGTGCTTGGGCCGTAAAATCCTCAACCTTGGGTGTAAACTCAATTTAAGGTGTTAGAAAGCCACTTTAACACCCCTAAAGCCTTAGAATAATTTTTAGAAGTGTTTACAAACAAGTTTTTGACCTTAAAACATAATTAATCCCTCTCTAGGAGAGTTTATGGCCATGAGGGGGGTCTCATGGGCCGTAAACTCCAAAAACACCTCAAAAGTTCCATAAAAATTCATGTAAGGCCTTGGAACAATTTTAGGAATCACATGTGATTGATTCGGAAGCATTAAAACAATTATTCAAAGGGGTATAGGAGTTTACGGCCGTAAGATCCATGCTAGGGTCGTAAACTCCCTTAAATATGTCCATTTGGTGTTTAAAAATTTATTCCAAGCCCTTAAACCAAAGTCTAGCATTTATCCCTAAGTGTTTGAAGCCATTTTGCACCATAAACTACCCCACCATGAGTTTACGGCCGTAAAATCATGGGGAATGGGTGTTTTAGACCAAAAACTCTTGTATGAGTTTATTCATGGGGAGTAAACTCAAGTTCCAAGTCCCTAGTTCCATTACACGTCCTTAAACGCCACCCGGGTCCTTCCAAACACTTGAAATGAGGTGTTTTTGCGACTAAAAGTGTTTGTCCCTAACAAATAATCGATCTAAGTCCTAATTAGATGAAAATGTGTAGCTTTACATTATAGTTAGGAACCTCGTGTGTTTGCAAGCCCCGGACCAACGTTTAGCATCCGAAATCGTCACGTTTCTCGTCCGGTGAGTTCATACCCGTACGCCTTTTCTGTGTTTTTCAATGTTTTCAGGGGGGAATACAAGCAAACTATAACCGTTTTCAAATCATAACATTGATATGTTTCAAATAATTTCTGTCAAACTTATAAACACTTTTACTCCTTATGTATTATGCTGAGCATAAAGAATGATTTATCAATTACAACTAAATGGATTTTAGTTAAGAAAATAACCAAACTAATCAAATTATTATGGGAATAATTTGGGGTTCTGTAGTTCTCCTTATATCATGTAATGATATCTATATAAAGTTATTAGATAAACTATGTCTGATTCAGTTTATCTCCGTATCATTTGAATGTATTTCCACATAGTTTCTATTTTCATTGTATTATGTTTCATAATCTTTGTATGTTTGATATCGTATGAGAATCCTGTGAATAGTTTAGTACTAGTTTGTGAGTTAGTCACTACCCTTTATGGATGATCAGTAAATCCTCCCCGGAAGTGTAACCAGAGTCTCCTGGAGGGAGAGCGAGGAATTTGTGAATAGATCTATTCGGGATTGACAATCCCACACCTTAATTGCTAGCTACAGTTAAGCGGGCACGCCTGGGGTGACAAATTCTGGATATCGTCCGACGTCTGACAAACGTCAAGGAGGTCTCGTTGTCGTATCAGCATGGTTACCCGACTCACAATATGTATTAATATAAGTTTATTCACAACTTTGATTTTAGAATTTATATCTAGTTCGGGATGGTAGTCCCATGATTTTCAGCCTATCGAACTTGTATCTAGTGCGGGATGTTATTCCCATGGTTTTCAGTATGTATATATCTTATATCTAGTACGGGATGATAGTCCCATGATTTCAATCTATATCTTGTACGGGATGGTAATCCCATGGTTTTGAAACTATATCTAGTACGGGATGATAATCCCATGAATTTATCCAATTATCTTATATCTAGTTCGGGATAGTGATCCCATGGTTTTATCAAACAATCTTATATCTAGTTCGGGATAGTAGTCCCATGGTTTTCAATCTATAATTTCAAATATATTAAACTATCTTGTAACTAGTTCGGGATGATAGTCCCAAGGTATTCAAACTACTTTCTATCTACAATTCGTGTATATTATAGTATTTCATATTTAATTCGGGATAGTAATCCCATGATTCTCAATATATAGTTTTGTGTATTAAACTATACTCTGTGTTATTCAATCAATCTTGCATTTAGGAAAATATGGGATTTTCCTGGGGTTAACATATAACGCGTAACTAAATTGTAACGAAAGATAACCAAACTAACTTTACATAAGAAAATGTCGGATTTTCTTGGATAACAAACCTTTTCGGAAAACTAAAGGAAACCGATACATTTTCATAAAACAAAACCGCTTATGAACTCACCAGCTTTATGCTGATTTTCAAACCGCTTGTATTCTCAAGTCCACATTAGACAGGTACCCGGTGATCTCTTTTGGTGAAGACCGAGTGCGTGGAAGACTCATCTCGTTTTGTTCATATGATATATGTATAACTCTTGTACAATTTACTTTTGAAACAAATGTTAACTTACAAATATATATAATGTAATGGTTGTTTACTGTGATTACTATGTACATTGGATTTGATACTCAACGTGGAGTCAACCCCGGAAATGTTTCCGCCTTTGGTTTTCGGGGTGTGACAGATAAATCCCAGATCTAGGTTGCTTCCAAGCTTCAAGGTTCCTACACTAACTTCTACTTCTTCAAGAACACCAAAAAGGCACACAAATGAGCTCAAAACACTCTTCTCACTTAAGCTTTTCAAAAGGGTTGAAATCTCAGATGGGGGCTGATGTGAGAATGATAAATGATTCTATAATGGTGTTTATATATGCACCAAATCCTAAAGATCAGGGTTTGGAGATTCTCCATGTACGCCCAGCATAGGAGGTGGACGCCCAGCGCACAAGGGTCTACCCTAGTACGCTCAAAAAAAGTGTTTACATAACCATTGTTTTCAAAAAATTATTCAAAACAAAGTCTCCAAAGATCAACAACATAAAAATCGGAATGTGTACGGTCACGAGTTCGCCATGCCACGGTCCTCTAAAGTATCTAAAACCAAACTAAAACTGTAAGCCAACACCTACTGAGTTTCCCCAAAGTACCACCATATAAACATAACAAACAACAGCATGCAAACATGAGCAACCAGCCTAACTGGATTGCCTCGCAGGTTCTAAAGCATATCTAGAATGCTTCAGGAGCAGCCATCCTAACCGGACAGCCTCCCAGGGCCTACAACCAATCCGAACCGCTCTATAGGCCACCGGCCAGACTGGACCGTCTCGCAGAGCCTATATCCTAGACGGTCATCCTTAGGTGTCTTTGATGAAATTTGAGCACTACATCAATCCTATGGTGTACATGTAAACCCTAAATCGGGTCTAGTTTGTCTAATATACATGCAATAATCATCCAAAGCTTATAAACCATTAGATCTAGTATACAATAATCGATATTATCATAATAAAAGGGTTTGGATCTTACCTTGGTTGTTATGTAGCAATAACAATCACAAAACCTCTTGATTTTGACTTCTGAAAGCTTAGTGCCTCAAATGTTGCACCTCTAATGGAGTCACAAACACCATAAGCAACAAGATGAACAAGGAGGGAGGGAGGAGGAACCAAAAAACATCCTAGGGTTTCTCTTAGAAGGTTAGGAACGTTTTTGTCTTGCCAAGGGTTCCTTTTATACTTAGGCTATTAGGGTTATTAACTAGGAAACCCTAATTTGAATGCTTAAGCTCTAAGCAGCCCATGGAATCCCTCCTTAGAGGCCTTGGATGAAATCTTATGGGTTTCCCCATGAATTTCATCCACTCCAACTCTATGGAGTCCATTAGCCCATTTATACAACTATCAATGATTTGCATAACAGTCCCTTTTGTTTAATTAATCTCTTTTAGCCCCAAAATTAATTCTTAATTAATTCTTGACTAAGATTAATTAAACAATATGATTTCTCTTTTAATATATTATTCTTATAACATATTAATAATTCATAATTAATCCTCTTTCTCCTTAATTCATCCTACAAGTTGTTATGTGTCACACCCCAAAACCATGAATGGCGAAAACATTCTGGGGCGGAGGACGTGATGTACAATATCACAAACAATGAATAATAGTAAACAAGCACAACATCATCCATTGCATTAATAATATAATTTCATACATGTGTGTTCTATCAAGGTTATAGATACCAAAAATATACATATCAAAATAGAAGATGAGTCTTGAACGAACTCCATCTTCTCAAAAGCCTGGCACCTGTACCTGTCTAAGGGTGACCTGAGAATACAAGTTATTTTGAAAGCGAGTATCAACTTAATGCTGGTGAGATCATAAGTATATTAATGTCTGAGTTTGTATGAAAACGTTTGCAAAATGTTTCTGTAAGATGTTTTGTACAATGTTTTGTATAATGTTTGAACTCTCCTAGAAAACCCTATGTTTCCTACTAACTGTAGCCTTCTACCAAGGCATCTAGTGTCTGTGTATATGTCTCTCGACAGAGTGTGTGTTTTCCCCAATTCGGACTATCATTAACCAAAAATATAGATTCTACATTACCGTGCATCGTGTGAATATTCACGAAGTGAATGTTAATGGGAAAAATGAGATAGTACTATGGTGTAGTGTCGTACAACAACCGTACTAATTACCTTAAGTCTAGGGTAATTCTTATAAGTACTATAGTATTTGTAATAAGTGACTACCTCTGTACTCCTATTGCCTTATTTGAGGGATAAGGCCTAATGTGATGGCTACATCCCAGGCTAGATGCCCCCCCCCCCTCAAAGGGATTTTGGGACCTTTACACGACTCTTGCATATTTGCACGCCGTGAACATCCACATTACTATGATCATGTATACCCGATATAACTATCACACTGCGTTGTGATTCATCGGTATAGTTACATCCTGAACTTGTTCTATGCTATAGCACCTAATGATGTCTGTCCTATTATCGTATATGTAAAGGCACTCATGTAAAAGTATCTAGGTAAACGTACTCATGTAAGCGTACTCATGTAAGCGTAATCATGTAAACATATCTATATAATAGTATGGTAATGTACTGTAATGCTCTGTGTGTTCTCTCTCTATCTAGCATGTATAGTAATGTATTGTGTGCACTAGCTATAATGAGTGTTCTCTTTCTATTTAGCAAGTATTGACTCATGAATGAACTGACTCATTGTATGTTTCATTGTTCTAGTAATAATAATAGTATCCTCCTGTGCTACCCCTATGGTAACTTACTAGTGATGTACTGGTACGTATGAACATGGAAGTATACCCTTGCTACCCAAGGGTACCGAATGAACTGGAAGGACCCTTTATGACTATGTATGTACACATGATATATAACTAATATTTAAACGACCTTTGGACAGGTACCCGATATCCCACCAGACCACATCTCAAGCGCGAAAAGGAAATAGGGTGGATAGCCTTCGTAAGTCGTTTAAACATTTATTATATAACTATACATACCTAGACATGCAATTGATAATATGTAAAACATAGTTTAAGCAAATGTATTTGATAAGTAAAAAACTTGTAAAACAGTTTGAAGCAAAACAGTTTGATAAACAATTTGAACAATAAGGAAATCACTGGTTTTGTGGTTATTAATCACATGTGATTGATGTAATAAATATAAGTATTTGACTTGTATTCCCCCCATATAAGCATTTAAAAACATTTCAACCATTAATTCAGGGGTATGAACTCACATGTGGTGAGTGGATTGGATTACAGTGTCGGGTACGATGCTAAGTGACAAATGGAGACTTGTACACACGCACGAGCCTAGTTATCATATAATGACCATATATAACTAATTAGCCAATTTATAGCTAATAAATTAAGTTGGGACACTCTAGATCATGAAAACACTTTGTTTCAAGTGTTAAAGATCACAAGGATTGCATCCAAGTGTTGGTAGGGCAAAGCCATGGTGTTTGGAGTTCAAGGGTACACTGTCTTAGAGTTTACGATTTTGATGGTCATAACCCAAGGAGTTTACGGCAGTAAACTCTAGGGTTTACGGTCATAAACTCTACTCCTATTGACCATGTGTTGTTTTGTGGTTTAACAAGCCTTTTGAAGTATTTCTACTGGGTGATTTGGCCTTTGGAAGGGACTAGGGCAACAAAAACACTCCTTAGAGGAGTTTACGGCCTCATGGTCATTTCCCTTTGGGTTTACTACCGTAAACCCTTATGGAAAAGGGTATGGCCATGTTTTCAAGTCCTTAACACAACTAGGTAATAGTCTAAGTTAGTTTTTAGGCCTAAGGAAGGAAAATGACCCATTTAAACACACTTTAGGGTGTTTACGGTTTTGGGAGATCCCCAAACCATAAACACCTATAAATGTTGGTCTTTGGTGTTTTTCAAGGCTCAAACACAATAAGGGAAGGTTTAAACTTGTCAAGGATGGCTTAAACATCAAACTAGGACTTAGATTAGGGACTTAGGCACCATTTGTGCCTTTCTTGGTGTTTACGGCCTAAGAACATTCTTGGACCGTGAACACCTTTAACCTTGTGTTCTTGGCATATTTTCTTGATGTTTATATGTAATACTAGCTTAATAACACTCAAGGATGGAAGTACTTACGATTAGGAGGCTTGATTTGAGCTAAAATTCCAAGAACACTTAGTGTTTGTTCTTGGTGTTCTTGGTGTTTTGGAAATCTAGACAAAATACATAAATGAATGGATGAGTAGATGTACAAACACTAGGTTAAGTGTTTTACTAACTTGAAATGGTTAGAACACTTACAACTTTGAAGATATGGAATCAAATCTAGGATGATACTTGAAAGCCTTTTTGGAGTTTACTCTTTTGGGTATTTGGGGAGTAAACACATAATGGCTAGTCTTGGGGAGTAAACTCATACATAGGTATGAGTTTACAGTTTTTGGGATGATTTTTCATCCGAAACATAATAGTTTGGCTGGGAACTTCTAAGATGCGAGGTGCTTGCGGTTTTTAAAATTCAAAACCCGAGACGGCACTTTCTTTCACCCGATCATTTAAAAATAATATTAAAATAATCAAACGAACTTTATATTTCTTAAAAATAAGAAATAATGAGATTAACTTATGATACGCAGTGGTTGACTTTTAGGATTTGACCGAATGGAAATTTCGGGTTGTCACATCACCCCCCTGTAAAAGGGAATTTCGTCCCGAAATTAAAGTCTAAACAAATAAAGTAGTTACAAATAAGTAAGCAAAAAGAAGAGGATATTTCAGTTTCATCTGATCCTCACGTCTCCCAAGTGAATTCCGGTCCTCGCTTGGCGTTCCAGCAAACCTTCACAATCGGGATATGGCTTTGCTTCGTCTGCTTGACTTCTCGCTCCATGATCTATACTGGTTCTTCCACGAAATTGAGGCTCTCGTTGATCTCGATCTCTTCGAGTGGGATTACAAGAGTCTCGTCGGACAGACACTTTTTCAAGTTCGATACGTGGAAGGTAGAATGTATGTTACTGAGTTCGCGCGGTAAGTTAAGATTGTAAGCTACTGGGCCGATTCTTGCGAGAATCTCGAAAGGCCCAATGTACCTTGGATTTAGCTTTCCACGCTTTCCGAAGCGTATTAAGCACTTCCAGGGTGAGACCTTCAATAGAATGCGGTCGCCCACCTGGAATTCCAACGGTTTCCTATGTTTATCAGCGTAGCTTTTCTGTTGGTCTCTGGAGGCTTTCAATCGTTCACGGATCTGAACGATCTTCTCCGTCGTTTCCCATATGATTTCCAGACCTGTGAAAGTGCTTTTGTGAATTCATCCCTTAGCTAACTGGGTATCACCCACCTCAGCCCAGCACATAGGGGATCTACACTTGCGGCCATAGAGGGCCTCGAATGGAGCCGCCTTTATGCTCGTATGATAACTATTGTTGCAGGTGCTAGACGATAGGGCGATTTGGCTACTGGGGTAGCCCCTGGAACTAAGTCGATTCGGAACTCGACTTGACGTTGCGGAGGTAATCCTGGGAGTTCTTCTGGAAATATGTCGGGAAACTCGCGCACTATTGGAATGTTCTGAATGTCCTTCGTTTCTTGGCTCACATCGACCACATGAGCAAGGAATGCATGACATTCATTTCGCAAGAATTTATGAGCCTGGATGCTCGAGATGATACAAAGGTTAATTCTGGATTTGTCTCCATAGACTACTAAGGTTTCGCCAGACAGCAGATTAAGGCGAACAACCTTTTCATAACACATGATATCGACACGATGGAGACTCAACCAATCCATGCCGATAATGACGTCGAAACTTTTAATTGAGACCGACATAAGATCGATAGAAAATGAATGGTTATCTAACGTAAGGGTACACCCTACGAATATACTGCTAGTACTCTCTGTCTTCCCATTAGCCATTTCTATAGTGAACGGTTCATTAAGTGCTCGTGATTTTTGCCTAAGTAAATGAGCAAATTTTTGGTTCACGAAACTCCTCTCCGCTCCACTATCAAATAGAATGCATGCATAAGAGTTATCGAGGAGGAACGTACCAGTGACCATTGTAGGGTCGGCAACTGCTTCCTCATGGCCTATGTCAAGAACTATTGCCGCTCCACCGGCAAACCCTGCCTTCGGGCAGTTTCTTTTGAAGTGGCCTACTTCGCCACATCCGTAGCAAGTTTTGCCTGCTCCAGCACCAAGGGCTTGGTTGATTGGCTTCTCCAGAGCTTTACAGAAATGGGTTGTGTGCCCCTATCCATTGCAGTTCAGACAATGCATCTCCCGGCATGCGCCGACGTGATGGAAGTTGCATTTGTTGCACTTAGGCAAACTTCCAGAGTATTGCTTTACCGGAGCAGTAGCGGCAGGGGCTATCATAGCATGTACTGCCACGACCTGCCTCTTCTTAGCAGCCTTAGCCTTCTTCTTGTCATCCCAGAACTTACGCTTGGGGTCAGCGGTCCTTGCAGGTTCTGAGATGGCCAGGGTAGTTGTTGCGGCCGGGGTACGAACCCCATGGTCTATGAGCCACTGTGCCAATCGCTTGGCACTATCAAATGTAGTGGGGTGTGATGCCAAAACATTTCCCTGGTATGGGGGCACCAGTCCCCATATGTATTTTTCGATTTTCTTTCCCTCTGAAGGAATCATGTTGGGACAGAGGGCCACCAGTTCACAGAACCTGGCGGTGTAGGCGACTACGTTGGAACCCTTCATGGTTAGGCCCCACAGTTCTTCCTCCAGCTTTTGGATCTCTCCCCTCGGGCAATATTCCTCCATCATGAGGTCTCTCAAAGTTTCCTAGCCCATATCATTAGCCACTACAAGAGATAGTGACTTAACATGGCCATTCCACCATGTTAGGGCTTTGGTTTCAAAGGTGCAAGCAGCATACTTCACCTTGCTCTCCTCAGGACAAGAGCAGATTTCGAAAACTAATTCGGTTTTCTCGAACCATTGCGAGAGGACAATGACTCCGCCAGTCCCCTTGAAGGACAATGGTTTGCAGTTCGTGAAGTCTTTATAGGAGAACTCTCTCGAGCGCACAGGAGCTTCCATCTGAACAGACTGAACAGGGGTTCCTCCTCCAGTGGAACCCGATGAATGATATTGAGCCATGGCTATAGCCACAGCCGCAACTACGGCAGCATTTAGAGCTTTCGTATCGAACTGAGGAGTAGGTGGTTGAGGAGGTGGAGGAGGTGGTGTTTCGTTATTGAGATTTCTCCTTGGATTTCTGCAAGGCGGCATCTTTGATCTATAGATTATGAAGATGAAACATTGATAAGATTTCAAATGGAAGGAGTGATGAGAATGACTCATGGACTAACTCTCCATAGCCCAAATGATACGATTGAATGGAAATCTTAACACAATTAAATGATCACATTTGGATAATAATTATCATAAGATTAGGTACCTGCCAATATTACTGGAATTACAGATGTAATAAGTTCGGGAAAAACGGCCAACAGAAATAGGCCTTACATCAACCAAAATGGGAAAATTCTGACAGAATTACAACCTAACCAAGGCCTACCAGGCCTACGATTTACAAGATAGAGAATTAGACCAGAGTTTTTAGATAACTAGGTTATATCCAAAAGAGAGAAGTTGATGAGAATCTATCGGCGACGAGAACTACCAGAGTGAGTTCTTGATCCCGACATAAGACTTTCCATGTCCCTCATGCGCCTATCAGCTCTTGCTTGCTGAGCTTGAAGTTCTCTGACTTCAGCTCGGGTTTCAGTGAGTTCCCTCTGAAGAGCTGCATTGCGAACTAGAGTCCTTTCTTGGACTGACTCCAGTTGGCGAATGCGGACAGTGTTGACACCAGAGTTGGCATCAATTTCCATGATTCGATCGATGGTTGCTCGACCTTGTTCACCAGTACGAGCTATTTTGCGAATCATGACAGGTAGAGCCCGATCAGCAGAGCCACCTTCGCTGAGGTTGTAAAAGCTTCGGTCCCCAAAGTAAGGTAAGGGGTGTCCCTGCTCGTCGCTCCAGCGGTTCAGGTTGGTTGCCCACAAGGGTGTGGGTCCTGGAAATCTTGGACGAGGGTTGTTGTTAGGGGCTTGACCTATTGGTGGTAGGTTGTTGACTTCTGGATCTGAGTCAGAACCATCAGAAAAGCCTACAGCTTCAAGATCATCCAAAGGGATTGGGTGATCATCTTCTGGCTCATCTTCTAGCCATCCTGCATTGCCGTGGTTGGGATTGTACGGGTCTTCAGGAAGGTGGAATCCATCCATTAAATCTACGCAAGAAGGGAGGTATAAGAATCTAACACATAAGTAACTCATAATAATGTAAAATACCCCTATAGTATTTTAAGTTTATGTTCTGTTGTTCTCATTGTGGTATTGTAGGTAAGTTTTTAGACTTATTGCAACCTCACAACCACACTTAGGCACATGCAAGTCAACCCTTGGATAATATAGTTGATCAGGCTATATCTTCCCAGTTTTGACCATATGTCTCTAAGTCTAATTGTGTTGCCTAACAATCGTAATACTTTTGTACGGTCTTAGTGACATTGATTTTAGAATGAATGCAGGCACATATACTTAATGAAATATTTTAAATATTTAAAGTATAAACTCTTGGTCAGAGTATTTTAATCCCAATGTATTTATAGTTAGTATATCTTTTATGGGTTGATATACTCAATTCACTATAAACAAAGCTCTAATACCAATCTGTTACACCCTAAAACCATGAATGGCGGAAACATTCTGGGGTGGAGGACGTCATGTACAATATCACAAACAATGAATAAAAGTAAACAAGCAACAACATCATCCATTGCATTAATAATATAATTTCATACATGTGTGTTTTGTCAAAGTTATAGACACCAAAAATATACATATCAAAATAAAAGATGAGTCTTGAACGAACTCCATCTTCTCAAAAGCCTGGCAAATGTACATGTCTAATGGTGACCTGAGAATACAAGTTATTTTGAAAGCGAGTATCAGCTTAATGTTGGTGAGATCATAAGTATATTAATGTCTGAGTTTGTATGAAAACGTTTGCAAAATGTTTCTGTAAGATGTTTTGTATAATGTTGTGTATAATGTTTGAACTCTCCTAGAAAACCCTATGTTTCCTACTAACTGTAGCCTTCTACCAAGGCATCTAGTGTCTGTGTATATGTCTCTAGACAGAGTGTGTGTTTTGCCCAATTAGGACTATCATTAACCAAAAATATAGATTCTACATTACCGTGCATCGTGTGAATATTCACGAAGTGAATGTTAATGGGACAAATGAGATAGTACTATGGTGTAGTGTCGTACTACGACCGTACTAATTACCTTAAGTCTAGGGTAATTCTTATAAGTACTGTAGTATTTGTAATAAGTGACTACCTCCGTACTCCTATTGCCTTATTTGAGGGATAAGGCCTAATGTGATGGCTACATCCCAGGCTAGACGTCCCCCCCCCCCCCCCCGTCAAAGGGATTTTGGGACCTTTACATGACTCCTGCATATTTGCACGCTGTGAACATCCACATTACTATGATCATGTATACCCGATATAACTATCATATTGCGTTGTGATTCATCGGTATAGTTAGATCCTGAACTTGTTCTATGCTATATCACCTAATGATGTCTGTCCTATTATTGTATATGTAAACGCATTCATGTAAACGTATCTAGGTAAGCGTAATCATATAAACATATCTATATAATAGTATGGTAATGTACTGTAATGCTCTGTGTGTGCTAGCTGTAATGTCTGTTCTCTCTCTATCTTGCATGTATAGTAATGTACTGTGTGCACTAGCTGTAATGAGTGTTCTCTCTCTATTTAGCAAGTATTGACTCATGAATGAACTGACTCATTGTATGTTTCATTGTTCTAGTAATAATAATAGTATCCTCCTGTGCTACCCCTATGGTAACTTACTAATGATGTATTGGTATGTATGAACATGGCAGTATACCCTTGCTACCCAAGGGTACTGAATGAACTGGAAAGACCCTTTATGACTATGTATGTACACATGATATATAACTAATATTTAAACGACCTTCGGACGGGTACCCGATATCCCACCAGACCACATCTCAAGCGCGAAAAGGAAATAGGGTCGATAGCCTTCATAAGTCCTTTAAACATTTATTATATAACTATACATACCTAGACATGCAATTGATAATAAGTAAAACATAGTTTAAGCAAATGTATTTGATAAGTATAAGAACTTGTAAAACAGTTTGAAGCAAAATAGTTTGATAAACAATTTGAACAATAAGGAAATCACTGGTTTTGTAGTTATTAATCACATGTGCTTGATGTAATAACTATAAGTATTTGACTTGTATTCCCCCCATATAAGCATTTAAAAACATTTAAACCATTGATTAAGGGGTATGAACTCACATGTGGTTAGTGGATTGGATTGGAGTGTCGGGTACGGTGCTAGGTGACAAATAGAGACTTGTACACACGCACGAGCGTAGTTATCATATAATGAACATATATATAACTAATTAGCCAATTTATAACTAATAAATTAAGTTGGGACACTCTAGATCATGAAAATACTTTGTTTCAAGTGTTAAACATCACAAGGATTGCATCCAAGTGTAGGTAGGGCAAAGCTAGGGTGTTTGGAGTTTAAGGGTAAACTCTCTTGGAGTTTACGGTTTTAATGGTCATAACCCAAGGAGTTTACTGTAGTAAATTTTAGGGTTTACGGTCGTAAACTCTACTCCTATTGACCATGTGTTGTTTTGTGGTTTAACAAGCCTTTTGAAGTATTTCTACTGGGTGATTTGGCCTTTGGAAGGGACTAGGGCAACAAAAACACTCCTTAGAGGAGTTTACGGCCTCATGGTCATTTCCCTTTGGGGTTACTACCATAAACCCTTACGGAAAAGGGTATGGCCATGTTTTCAAGTCCTTAACACAACTAGGTAATAGTCTAAGTTAGTTTTTAGGCCTAAGGAAGGAAAATGACCCATTTAAACACACTTTAGGGTGTTTACGGTTTTGGGAGATCCCCAAACCGTAAACACCTATAAATGTTGGTATTTGGTGTTTTTCAAGGCTCAAACACAATAAGGGAAGGTTTAAACTTGTCAAGGATGGCTTAAACATCAAACTAGGACTTAGATTAGGGACTTAGGCACCATTTGTGCCTTTCTTGGTGTTTACGGCCTAAGAACATTCTTGGACCGTGAACACCTTTAACCTTGTGTTCTTGGCATATTTTCTTGATGTTTATATGTAATACTAGCTTAATAACACTCAAGGATGGAAGTACTTACGATTAGGAGGCTTGATTTGAGCTAAAAGTCCAAGAACACTTAGTGTGTGTTCTTGGTGTTATGGAAACATAGACAAAATACATAAATGAATGGATGAATAGATGTACAAACACTAGATTAAGTGTTTTACTAACTTGAAATAGTTAGAACACTTACAACTTTGAAGATTTGGAATCAAATCTTGGATGATACTTGAAAGCCTTTTTGGAGTTTACTCTTTTGGGTATTTGGGGAGTAAACACATAATGGCTAGTCTTGGGGAGTAAACTCATACATAGGTATGAGTTTACGGTTTTTGGTTTGATTTTTCAACCCAAACATAATAGTTTGGCCGGGAACTTCTAAGACGCGAGGTGCTTGCGGTTTTTAAAATTCAAAACCCGAGACGACACTTTCTTTCACTTGATCGTTTAAAAATAATATTAAAATAATCAAACGAACTTTATATTTCTTAAAAATAAGAAATAATGACATTAACTTATGATACGCAATGGTTGACTTTTAGGGTTGACCGAATGGAAATTTCGGGTTGTCACATTATGGTGAAGGCAAACCAAAAGGACCATGCTCATAATCGGGTCAAGTACATACCAAAATAATTATGGACTTGGAGACCTAATCCAACAGTCTCCCACGTAGATAAGTCTAATAACTAGTTTGAAGTATGACTTCAGAACCTGATTAGCAATCATAGCTTTCAAACCGCTATCAACTCTGATCTTATCAGATACACGTCCTTTAGATAAGGGATCGTATATTCCTCCATTCTGAAGATATCGTATAGACACGAGACATGGATTTTAATCATTCTCTCTGTCTATGTTCTGTTTCCCGATTTCCGATTTATAACGACTGACTAATTGAAAAAATCAAATCAGTCCAGGCTTGGCCAAACGCTTTAGGGTGTCATCATTAAATCATCGAGGGGCCCACATATATCTCTTTTATCCCCATAGGGTAAAAGGAACAGATAAACGTCGACTCATATGCTTGCTTTATTTACTCATCAAATCACACACAACAATACGTTTTATAACACCAAATTACTGGTGCGTTTACCTATTATCAATGTGCAACCGATTCGCAAACTGCAACTCATATCTCTTTGTTCCAAGAATATAAGATATTATCGTCTCACAATCACTCGTGATAAAATCCATGAAGTGATTAATGTGAGCGTGGGTTCAGTCCAATACTCAAATCTTATTTCAGGAGTACTCATGAACTCTGCAGCAGACTTGTGCTATGTCTAAACACCTTAGGCAATCTATAGACGGATTCATGACAGTCTTGCCTCATACCTACTTCCAACGTATGATCGACTGTGGATGTTCGAATAACCTAGTTATTCTGGAAGTCAAAACATGCAAAATGAAACACAAGAATAATCGAATTTAATATGGTATCAAACTTGTGAGTATAAATCAAACATTTATTATTTAATCACCATAATGATTACACAGTATCCATTGTCTAATGTTTCGGGTAATCAACTTACTACTTGAATTAAAACACTAGTTGTCCCATGCTCAATGCATGCACACTATGTTTACCTATGGTCCTTACTTTGTGAAATAGATCAATCGAAAAACACTACCAATGATGCTCATTTCACAACTCCTAATCCTTATTACTAGTGTAAGAATACCAAATTCTTGCCACTTATCTGAATATGTTAGATTCTAACATTTTATTCAATGATCCTTTTGTAATGTCATAGCACAAAAGTCACCAAGACTCTGCCAATGAAGTTACAAAGTGCTCTATTGGAGATTGCTACAAGACAATTCCATAGATATGAACTCTCGCATTCAAAGTACATTCCTTTGAACATCCTTCATGCATAAAAGTTTATAATCTACATAGATCCTTAATATCCAACTCCCATTATGGAAACATTTCCATATTCGTCATATGACAACTCATTCATAATAGAATCTTATCTATTCATAATAATGTCGATACAGTCCATTCATAACTATACTTCCAACTACTCACAAGCGACAAATCCTTAGCGAACCTTAGATCGTCCTTGAGAGTTGTTTAACAACTTTAGTCAAATCCAATTATAGTTTTTTTTTCCTTCTTAATTCCCCAAGAATTTGGAAAATTTAGAATGGATTATCCTTTATAGCACATATAATCGATCTATATCTGAAGCATATGGGGCACGATTCATGATGTCTCACATAAAGACGTGATACTAGACCATTCCTCTGCTATAATGTTTCTATTTGCCAAGTTCTCACAATTCAAATTATGAAGACAGATGCCATAATCATAATCAAATTTGAGAATGCAATTAACATTTCCATATATATAATTTCCTTATGTTGAACCATTCTAACATAACATTCATATATATTTGACTAAATTTGATTAAAATTCCACAATCTAAGCTTTTAGATTTGAATTGAAGTATAATATTCTCTCCCTTAAGTATAGCAAAACAACTTTTCAACCCTTGCAACTTTGCAAATTGAAACTTTTGTTTTCTATAATTAATATTGCTAACTCGCAAATCATACCAAATCATGCTCCCACTAACATGATAATTATCTTATTACAAGCATCCCACTTATGCTCCCACTAGCTTTGACATGTATTCAGAAATCAGTTGGACTTCTAGAAATCAATATTTATTGACTTTTCTTACCAAAGTTCATATTTCTGATACGAGACGCTTCGATAAGCTTTTATCTAAGCTCATACACCCTTTAGAAAGCTCATATGTGTGTTTAAACAATTTCAGAACTTATAGCAATAAGTCTTAATTGTTCAAACTAATTGTCATTTCTCACAATTCGAACTATGAAGAAGGATGTCGTAATCATAATCGAATTTGAGAACACAATTTACACAACAACTTTCTCTTTAAAATCTTCCAAGTGAAATCGTTTCCTCACAATCATTTTCATGAAACGGAGAGAAACCTTATGACACTTAGATTTTATGGTGTATGTGTTCCTATCCATGTGAAGTTGTCATTTCCAACCATTATCATAAGACAAGGTATATGACAAAATCAAACTCAGATGGACTGAACTTGTTCAATCTCAATTTCTTGTCACTTGGCAGCACAAGTGCCCACCATATCTTCCAAGTTGATTAGCAGCTCACCTACAGATCAATGAATTTTCATTGATTAAGTTACTTTGCCTTTATGCATCCAAATGAAAACACATAGAACTCACATGCATAATTAACTCAACTAGAATGGCACAAAAACAAGAATATGTCAACACGATAGGTTGCAAACCTCATGTCGTGTGCTAGTGATTAACTATTAGTTTACTCTTGATTAGTTCTTGAAGCTATTCAAGGCCATTAAGACTCCAACTGACCTCTTGACATATAAGATTCCCTTGTCAAGAAACATTCCTTGACAAACAAATATTCAAGAGATAGTGCAGATTCTTATCAAGATAAACACTTCACACAATTGGTCCTAGTTAGTTGTCTTATCCAAGACATCACAACTTACCAATTTTAAATGTGCAAGAATAAGAAAACCTTTTCAACTCCACATTTGATGAGTGTTATAAACCTTCTTCAAACATGTCACTCAAGTCACAATCTTGGAGTATGACTCTAAGACTTGATTTTGGAACGAAGTATGATTCACCTTTTAATTTAACCATTTCAACAATTCATTATTCCTCTTCTTAGCCATACAAATGCACTAAGATTTCCTTAGAGAATGAATTGTGATATGGTTTGATATGGTTTCATAATCACCAAGATGATCATAAAACATGATACTCAAGTACTCTACCATCTTTTCAGATTGGAGAAACTTTTATCTTTCTGCCTAATCGATTCTTCTTATTCGTTCTGCTATTCATTGAAGCTTTTCAATAACTCAGAATTACACTTAATCTCATAAGTATAACCATATTTACTAATCTTTTAGTAAATCATGACGAATAAGCTTATCGTTCTTTGTGGTGGACTTGAACAATGCACAACATTGTGTACTAGTTCTCCTAGTCCTTCACTTGACTCATGTTCTTATGTGAACAAGGAATTAGTCTTGATTTCCCAAATATGAAAGTCTTCATTCATCATACAACACCAGTTGCATGATTCCATGTTTCTGTCCAATTGAAACTTGGGCGTTGAGAAACTTTCCCTATTTGGTAAACTTTCGACACTACCATAAATAAAAAAACTACGAATCGCATCCATTTCATCATTTCTAATAATAGAAATACACAAAAATCAATTTTCACACATGCCATTGCAAGGAAATAAGACAAAATCAAAATTTATTTTATTCATAAAAATGAAGAAAAACTTTCCTTACAATACAGTTCAAATGAAAATTATGTAAATATTCCTTAGCAATCTATCCTAACTCTAAAGTAGCAGCTCAAAAATCCGATCTTCAAATCATGCGATCAAAATCCATTTCTTCGTGATTAGATTCAGCTCACTTTTTCTTTTAAGCTTCATCTCTTTTCTTCAATCCTACAAAACATCAAAATGCAATCTTATCACATCATATATTAAGAATCCAAGAATAGGAACTTAAAAGAGTTAGATAGTGGATTTTACCTGAAGTAGAGCCATACATATTGACTCTCCCATCTCTTAGATCTGTCAGGTAGTTCGGGCAGCTTTGTAACCAATGCCCCTTCTCTTGGCAGTAGAAACAAATGGAATCTGTGGGAATGACAGAAGGAACTGTCTCAGACTTAGCGTTTTCTGGACTTCCAATGTTGCCATGTTCAATGTCCATTGAAGCTTGGGATGTTGACCCACCAGACAAATTTGCTTGACCAGCACGCCAAATCGTTGCTGATTCAGCAACAATAAGCAAATAAGTGAGATCAATGAGGGTCACATCGTGTTCCATCATATAGTACTCTCTAGTGAATTCAGTATATGATTTAGGAAGCAACTAAAGAACCCAGTCAACAGCCAGCTCCTTGGAGACAACAACACCCAGCATACCCAACCTGTCAATGTGTGACTTCATCTCCAAGACGTGTGCACACATAGACTTTCCATCTTCGTGTTTACTCTCCAAAAGGGCTTGAGTGAGCTTGAACTTTTCAAGCCTTCGAACTTGTGGGTCAGCAAGAACAATTGGAGGAGGTAGAGGAAGTGAAGCAAGATCTCTTGTTCCTTGATCGAATCGTGGAACATCATCTTCAAAGGATTCAGGAAGACCATGGTTGTCTGACCTAGACATCTAGAATAGGGAGAAAATTCAAGTCAGTTGATTGAGTCCTCAATAAAACACCCAAATGAGATATTAAGGCTAGGGCCCAACACAATGATCTACAACTTGGAAGAGGGATGCCGTAATCAAGTTGCAGAACATTTGAAGGTAGGTAATGACGATTTACCAATTTCCACCATGAAAAACTAAAAAGAAATTTAAGTTTTAATTGAATTGAAACTCCTAGATCTTTTGAGAGTCATTGAACTTTTCAATGGCATGTTTAATCTTGATTATATCCTTCAAGTTTGTGGCTGGGATGTCGAGGATCACAAACAAGGTGTGAATAACCATGCAAGTGTACTTGGTATCCTCATGTTACCATCACCTAATCAATGTGCTGGTTAGCTACACACGCTCCATTGATCTATGACAAACATCGAGTTACCCTTTGTCACCCTTGCCAGTCCCAAATTAGTGTGCTGGTTAACCACACATGCTCCACTAACGTCTCAGCAAGGTGCAAAGTGTAATTTCATGGTTTAGCACCAAATTCACATTTTTCCTAAAGTAACTAAGATTTGGTAATTTATAAAAGGTGTTTCGTTACTTTGTACTTCATCATACTTATAATGGAAGGTTGTGTCCAATCCCACCCATTCGGCTAACGACCCTCTACTGGTCAAGAGTGAGGTGGGTAAGAGTGGATACCCATTCAATCTCCATTTTATAGGCAATTTCCTTAAACATCCCTTAGAGACTAGCTTCGTGAATGAGGCCTACTAACTGTAAGACGACTCTTTACTCGTACATATATAATATTAGACTGTTAATTTTATATATAGTATAAGGGTGTATTTTACACTTTTAAAATACTAGGTGGTTTTATTAATTTTCTCTTTGAATTAAACTTTTAATTAACTTAATAAAACCATAAGGGTGTAATTTGAACTATTCAAAAAACATCTTGGTTCTAAATTTAAGATTTCAAAATTAAAACTATTTTATTAAATTTTAAATTACGAAACCAAGAGGTACACTTTGAAACTTTTCAAATTACTAGGGTTTAAGAATTTAAATATTTCAAAATTAAACTTTTAATAAAAAAAATTAAATTCCAAAACTTAAGGGCAAGTTTTAAAATTTTTCAAAACCTTCTAGATCGAATTACAAAATAATTTAATTAAACAATTAATTAGTGATTATCTAAATTTGACCTAATTTCAATTTTCTTACAAGATAATACAAATCAAAATTACAAATAAACAATGTTTATCTAATAAAACAAGTGATTATCTTAATTTTGACAATTATCTACTATTTTGGCAAGGATAATCACTCCGTATCAATAAAAATCGGATTTTATCAATAAAAAATGTTTTTTGTAATTATCCCACAACAAAATAGGTCAAAATCCCAAAAATTCCTCATTCTGGCCCTCTAACTCGTCGAGTCAGCACTGGACTCGTTGAGTTCACAGTGGACTCGACGAGTTCACCAATGGACTCGGCGAGTCAGGCCTCCAGAAAGTAAATTTTCGTGATTTTCAGCTTGAACGATCATCTAAAGCATCAAATACATTAAACAAATAGCTTAGGCTCTGATATCACTGATGGAATTTGAGCACTACATGAATCCTATGGTGTACATGCAAACCCTAAGGATTTGGATCTAGTTTGTCTAATATACATGCAATAATCATCCAAAGCTCATAAAACCTAGATCTTGCATACAATAATTGATATTATCATAATAAAAGGGTGTGGATCTTACCTTGATTGTTATGTAGCAATAACAATCACAAAACCTCTTTATTTTGACTTTTGAAAGCTTAGTGCCTCAAATGTTGCACCTCTAATGGAGTCACAAATAGAATAAGCAACAAGATGAACAAGGAGGAAGGGAAGAGGCACCAAAAAACGTCCTAGGGTTTCTCTTAGAAGGTTAGGGACGTTTTTGGCTTGCTAAGGTTTCCTTTTATACTTAGGCTATTAGGGTTATTAACTAGGAAACCTTAATCTGACAGCTTAAGCTCTAAGCAGCCCATGGACTCCCTCCTTAGAGGCCTTGGACGAAATCTTATGGGCCTCCCCATAAATTTCGTCCACTCCAAATATATGGAGTCCATTAGCCCATTTATTCAACTATCAATTATTTACATAACAGTCCCCTTTATTTAATTAATCTTTTTTAGCCACAAAATTAATTCTTAATTAATTCTTGACTAATATTAATTAAACAATATGATTTTTCTTTTATTATATTATTCTTATAATATATTAATAAATCATAATTAATCCTCTATTTCCTTTTTTCATCCTACAAGTTGTTATGGTGAAGGCAACCCAAAAGGACCATGCTCATAATCGGGTCAAGTACATACCAAAATAGTTATGGGCTTAGACACCTAATCCAACAGTCTTGGCCTACAGCACAAAGCAGGACTGCCTCAACCCAAACCAAGAAGTCAACTTATCCAACAAACAAAAATGAAGACAAAGACGGAAAATATAGATAATCAACCGGATCGCAACAGCATAACAACAAACAGTAACCAAGATACAAATCCAATGGGTCGGCCTTGGTGCCTTCTACCCGTAAGTACAGTGAGGAAAACTCACCTCAATGCCCAAAGTACTACCCTAATGCCCAAAATTACCAATATGCCACTATGGGCCATTTTATAGTATTTCTTATACTCAGGGGCCAAAATGCAATATTTAATCATACATAGAGTTACAACTGAATATACCTCAAAAATCACAAAAATTAAACTTTTCAAAACAACCCAATTACTGAAAGAAGTGTTCACATGACCATTTTTTTTCAAAACATTATTCAAAACAAAGTCTCCCGAGATCAACAACAAAAAAACCAGGATGTGTACGGTCATGCGTTCGCCTTGCCACGGTGCTATGAAGTACCTGAAACAAAATTAAATTTGTAAGCTAACATTTAGTGAGTTTCCCTAAAGTACCAACACATAAACATAACAAACAACAACATGAAAACATGTGCATCCAGCCTGACTGGACCGCCTTGCAGGGCCTCCAGTCTATATGGATTGCTCAAGCAGCAGTCGACCAGAGTGGACCGCCTCACAATAGAACCTATCTGAACCGTTCAACGGGCTTCCGACCTGACTAGGCCGCCTTGCAGGGACTACAGCCTATCCGGTCGTCCCCGGGTGTCTTAGCGTACAACACAAAGCATGACCGCCTCAAACTAAACCAACATGTTGACATATGCAACAAACAAACATGATCACAAATACTAAAATACAGATAATCATACAGATTTAACAGATCTCAACAACATAACAACATACATTAACCAGGGTATCAATCCCATGGGTCGACCTTGGTGCCTTCGACCCGTAAGTATAGTGAGGAAGACTCACCTCACACTCAAACGAATATATGATCAATTCCTTGCTCCCAAATATCGGCTCAAACCAAATCCTAAATGTCAAAACATTTATATTCTAAGTTAATAACATTTCCCCACAAATACCCTTGGTAAAAGCTAGTCAAAGTCAACCGAGTCCACACAGCTAAATCAATTCAGCCGAGTCGACTTAGGAGTCATACATGGGGTGTAATCCCAAGATACATAGGGCATACAATTTGTCTGAGGCATAAAAGCAAGATCTACATACGCGAAACGTATGTAGCAATCCCCCTCTTAGCCTATTGAGTGCTCATTTCTTTGACATAACTATAGAGGTCGAATATTTTTGTGAGGTGTCGAAGGCTGTCTAGGTCATGAATAGTTTCGAATGTTATTTATGTTATATTATTATAAGGGCACATTTGTATCGAAGTTTATTAGGAAGTAACTTCGTCATTCACATTATACTTTCTAAATCTTCTCTGTACTTCTTGAAAGCATAAATGAGCCAAACAAATATTATTTAGATCTTCTGTTCATCATTCATACATAACTATGATCTCATAATTCTTACTCGATTAATTCACAAGTACATTTGGTATCACAACAGGATTCATCCAAAATTGATCTGATATTATGAGTTTTTTAAAAGTTTTGAGTCTCATTTTAAATTTCAAATTTTCCGCTCTTTTGATTTAGAAAATCATTGTAGATCATCTGTTGTAATACGATTCTGCATTTTATTTGTAAAATCGAGTATTCGTTGTTGAATTCTGAGAGTTTTAGTTGTTCGATCTCAATTTTATTTGAGGTTTTCTCAAAAAATTCCGTACAACAATGGTGAACTTTAACATGAACACCATGACTTCATACTCAAATCTTCTTTGTTCTCTTACCAAGATTCCTATGTTGATTCCAAAGTTCTACGATCAATGAGCTGACTGGATGGAGGATTATTTGAATGGAATTGATGAGGAACTCTGGAAGTGCATCATCAGTGATGTTCGTTCTCCTGCTACTATTCAAAGTATTGGAACATCTTCTAATAACCAAAATATCAAGGAACAGGCTGAGAAATTGTTGAAGAATGAAAAGAAATGTATGTGTGAACTCAGAGGTGTTCTTCCACCAGTCGTATACAATTATGTGCGTAGCTCCAAAACTGCAAAAATAGATTTGGGATACTTTGAAGGAAAAGTATCAAGGTAGCGAGAAAAAAAAAAGATCGTTTCGATCAAATAATGTTTGTTGGAGTTAGGAGATTTTAAGAAAAAGGAAGGAGAGTCAATTGAGTCTTATTATGATTGTCTGAATGAGCTTATATTCTAGTGTAACCTATATGGTGTAATACGATCAACAATGAGTTTAATCTCACTTTTATCATGGGTCTTCGAAAGGAATGGAGAAATGCTAGCCTTATGATAAAGTCACAACAAAGTTTTGATTACTTCTCATTTAATGATCTTTACAATGTGTTGAAAGAACATGAATCTGAAGTGAATGAAATTGCTGAAGAATCAAAGATCAGTCTAGGTGGTCCACTTTCTCTTGTTTCGAAGGTTACTAGAAGAGAAGCCGAGAAAGAGGTTGTTGAGAAGGAGAATTCGGAAGATGAAGGTATTATTGTCAACTCTGATGATGAAGCCGTAGCATTTTAGTCAAACAATCGTATAAAGAAAATTTTCAAGAAGCCCTTCAATGCAAAGACACGAACAAGTAATGCAAAGGGAAGTCTCTCAAATAACGATGTGAGTGAGGAGAAGAAAATAGAGAATAAGGAAGTTAAAACTGAGGAGGAGAAGAAAGAGAAAAAACTTAAGGGAGATTCAGGATTCGACTGCCATTACTATAATGGGGTGAATCATATGGCTAATGATCGTATGCTGAGAAAACGGGACGAAAAGAAGAACAAGGTTAAGGATGAGGCGTACTATGTTGAGAGACTGGAAGAGGTACGTGTGAAGACGAAGGGGATGAAGAAGATGGAAACTACCAGATTTGGTCATCAGGTTCCGATGACGAAGAAATGAGAAATCCTACTCATGGAGCCATGTTTGTGAAACATGAGGAAGAAGAGGAGGAAGAGAAAATCACTGGGAAATGCTTTGTTTCGACATCTTCACAAAAATCACCCATGACTTCTTAGGTATGTTCTCTTTTACAATCTTTTAATATACCATCTAGAGCATATGATTCATTTCTTTTTGATCTTGATGCAAGAATTACTTATGTTAATGATTTGCTTAACTCAACTAGTAATGATGCTAAAAAGACCAGTATTCAATTGCTAGAGACACAGAGGATTTTGGAGACTAAGAAATCTTATATAAATCAGTTATATTTTCAATTGACGAATATAATGTATGATAGGGATAGAATAAGGTCATAAAATAAAGATTTGCATAAACAACGGAGCATCTATTGTAACACAACTAAGAGGTTGTATGCAAAATTAACTGATTTACATCATTCGTCGGATATAAGCAAAGACCAACATATGAAACTTTTACCCTTTTTAGCTTTCGAAAGGGAGAAAATAGACTCAACTTCGTATGACTGTGAAAAGAAAATCTCAGAATACGACAAAGTCCCAAATGATTCTTATGCTTATGGTATAGTGAAAATTAACGAATGTCTGAATGCAAATGAATTAGTTGAAATTGTAAATGAAACCTTAACCAAAAATGAACAAATATGGATTTCGAAAAGAACTAAGAATTCGATAAATCACTCTCAAAATAATTTTGCTAATATCGAAGATGATTCTGGTGATATTTGTGAAATTGAGGAGGATGAAGTTATTGATTGTTCGTAGTTGTCTGTCATTAATATCACTTTAATGGATAAGGGTATGAAAAATATAATGATTCTTCAGTTAAAGTTGACACTGATTTACCCTCAACTTTGAAAGTTCATGATCTCGACCATGTGACTGTCGAAGATAGTCAAACAAACATTGATGATGATAATGATGATGTTCCGAAAGAAACAATTATTCCAAGAATTGTAGTCGATCAAGTATATGGCGAAACTGAAAAATTCAATAAAGTGATGCAAGAAAAGGGTTCTAGTTATCTTGAAGCTAATTTAATTGTGTATCCAAACTTTAAATGCAGATATGATGTTATCTTTCTAAATCAAGTGCCTGTCACAACTGGAAATGTTGATAATGTTAAACCTGAATTTAACAAAATGATTGAAGAGGATAACAAGAAAGCATCAAAATATGGATTTCTCTCAAATCAAAGTACTATTGAAAATAATCGAACAAATAATTCATACACTTTTCAACGACAAAAACCACAAGAAACTTGGGTTCAAAAATCTAAAAATTCAAAAGATGAACCAAAACAAATTGAAATTGTTTCTCAAAATTTCAAATTCAATTCTAAAGAGTTTAAAGAACAAATTGAAAAGACTTCAAAAGACAATAATATTTCAAAGAGACAAGCACGAAAGAAGTTTTTTTGGCAAACCATTGAGTCTCAAAAGAAACAAAATGATTTGTTAAATAAATCGTCTCAAAAAAGAGAAAGTCTAAATCATTTCAGACTTCCACTAAAAATAAGATTGTTCATAAGAAAAATCTTGCTCTAAATCAAAAAGATCTGTCTCAAAGTCATTCACAAAATGTTTTTGTCAAAATCAAAGTCACAATCCATTATTTAAACCTCAAACGAAAAGAAGTTTATAAAACATCAATCATCAAGGAATTTTAATTCAAATCATCAAACCAGGTTTTCACAAAATCATTCTCAAAGAAAAGATATTCATTTCAATGCATCAAGGAATGACAATCAATTTTCAAGACATAATCGATTTTCGAATGCTCCAAAGTATTTTCAAAATCGTTTTCCCCATCTCAAACGAAACATGAGTTTTCAACTCAAAAGGTTGATAAAATCAATGATGACTTTAAAAGACATGGTACTTTTAAACCAAATAAACCAAATTTTTCTAATCCTCCTTTAAAACAATCTTCTAAAGTTTTGTATGTCAAAGGGCAATCAGATATGAAAAATATTAACTATTGACTAGAAGGAAAAGGCAAATCTTTTCAATCAAGGAAGTTTACTCAACATCAAATCAAGGATGCTTACGAAAAGTATTTGAATGAATCTTCGAATGAAAGTTATTCATCCAAGGAATCGAATCCTCTAGTTAAACATTAGAGAACTATTCTAAAAGCGAAGGTTAATGAGAAACAAACAAAGAAGCAAAAGGCAAAATTCAGCGAAGTGGTAAATTCACATGACTGGAAGGAAGGAAAATCTGCGTGATTATCGAAATTTGGAGAATACTGGAGTAGTGAAATTTGGCAACAATCAGAAATGTCAAGTCAAAGGATATTACGAATGGTAAATTCACAGTGAATAGGGTGTCTTATGTCGAAGGTCTTCAACATAATTTGATTAGTGTTTGGCAACTTGTTGTGGGCACTGGAAATCAAGTTGTTTTTTATGAAGAAGGGAGTGTAATTTCAAACAAGGAAAGAAAATAAGCCCTGCTCAAGTCAAAAGAAAAGGAGACATGTTAACTCTCGATATAAAACCAATTATTGGCGTTCCTTCGGTATGCTTACTTTTGAAAGCTTCATTCGATATTAGTTGGCTCTAGCATCAAAGACTTTTTTGTGATATCCCCAAATTCACGGCCAGAAAAGACCGATTTGTTTATGCTTTGTTTTATAAAATCAGAGTAATCCTTTGATTAAAAGAGTTGCGGAATTCGTTCCCAAAACAAAATATGATAAAATTTATCAATCATTTCTCAAAGAGAATGTATTTTCATTAAATAATAAAATCTCGGGATGTCATGTTCCGATACAAACCAAAAGCATAAACAGTACAATTCTACCTTACAACAGTTATTTACAACTACTATCTATTATCCAAAATGTCTTGTCAAGTCCACTAACTTATACTCTTGTGCCATTACCTGTAATACAAAGAAAACAGAGTGGGTTAGGCTTGGGAGCCTGGTGAGTATACAGGGTTTTCAACCCACAATAATACAATTATTATATTCAATCATCAAACAATCAACTCAATTACCCATCCACATTATCTTCTTTATTTCTTAAGGTTTTACCCTAAGAATCAACTACACTTCAATCATTCACTCCTAAGGGTTGACCTAAGGAATTGGCATAAAGTCCATTGCTACATGAGGCGCGGCTGCCAGGTTTATGACATTCTCTTTTAGGCGCATCTGGCGACGTTAACCTTTAAGCACATCTGCTAGTATTATGACATTCTCTATTTGGTGCATCTACCAACATTATCCTATAAGTACATCTGCCAGGATTATCCTATAAGCGCATCTGCTAGTATTATGACATTCTCTATTTGGCGCTTCTGTCGACCTTATCCTATAAGCGCATCTGCTAGTGCAATGACATTCTCTATTTGGCGCTTATATCGACCTTATCCTATAAGCGCATCTGCCAGGATTAAGATATTCACTATTAGGCGCATCTGACAACATTATCCTTTAATCATCTTTCATACCTCATCATTTATCTACCCATGTTTTCCCCCATCATATTCGTAGATAAAAATACATATACTGTTTAACTTATTTAAAACCTATACCAAACATTGCACTCAACACCCATCTCAAATAAACAAACAACTTATTAACACATATCACATATTTTATAGCCAAAGCTTCATATTCAACACCCATCTCAGATAAACAAACAATTTATTAACACATAGTACGTATTTCATAGCAAATACTTCATATTTATGTGGTAAAAGAAAGTGACTACACACTCACTTGATTAGATGATGCTCGGACAGCACTATGGCTCTTCGAGTAGAAATTCTTTGGTGAAACTGGGATGCTTTTTTGAAAACCGGGCGTCTCGCTGGCGGAGTTTCAGCTCGGAAACTCTTTTCACCTCGGGATCTTCGGAGCGTCGGGACTCGCTTCGGGTCTCGGGATGATATCGGGGCTTCGGGGGGTTAAATTGCATGTCAAACGATATAATACGGGTGAGAGGAAAGGAATTGAGCAGCAAAACTCGGCTGACCTTCAACTTCTATTTATAGGGTCATTTTTCGTACTCACGTCGTGAGCATAGTAGGTCACTGCATTCGTCATTCGTCCACTTGATCTGGAGGACGTCCAGTCTGTTCTCACGTCGTGAGCACTGTGCTAACCTTGTGAGTTCTGACACATCCTCGAATATTGTGTTTTGAACTTCAGAAATTCATATCTCTCGCATACGAACTCCGTTTTCGACGTTCTTTATATGCACGCGTAGGTGAGATCATGTTCTACAACTCTCGTTTAGACTCCGTTGCCTAATTTTGATTTTATTTTTATTATATTATTTTTAGTAGGCCGGGACAGGAAAACTCCATTATCAAATCATAACTTCTTCATCCGACGTCCGTTTTCGTCTGTCTCTATACCTTTGGACTACTATCGACGAGATCTTCGATTCTAATTTAGATTGTTTCAGCTAGAAATCACTCGATCTCATATTCGAACTTCGGGTTGTACACTGCTATGCCGAAACTTCGAAAAATCATAATTTCATCATATGAAGTCAGATTTGGGTGTTCTTTTCATGCACACTCTCGGTTTAACATATTCTATGACATTCGTTTAGGTCGCTAAAACCAAATATTGCTCTATCATAAATTCACTATTTACGTCGCGCTGTGCCGTGCATGTTCTGTCGCGAAACTTTGATAAGTCATAACTTCTTTGTTATAACTCGGATTTTGGCGTTCTTTATATGTACAGAATCCTTGTAACATTTACTACAACTTAGTTAAGATTAATCCTTCTAAATAATCTTCCATCAAAAAGTCATTTTTGATGCTTATCGTCTCTAAATTGACTAGCCTGGATCTACGGGCGTTACATTTTTCATTTGAATTTTCGAAATCTAAACAAATTGGTGGTAAATGATCCTGTTCAAGGTTTAACTATCTTAAAATTTGATAATGATACTTTATGTGTAGCTTGTGAACAAGGAAAGCAACACAGACAATTATCTCCCCCTTAGGATGATTACGTCCCGAAATCATCAACGAAAATAGGACTTGTATAATGATTCCATACGTTATCTTTTCATCCTAGGTAATAATCGTAACTTCTATGTTTCTTCGAATGAGTATCTAACTCTTGGACTTCTTAACCGCAGGCGATGCTCAATCTTGCACTTGTTCTTCGTACTATGTTGGACTTTCAATCCTAACCTACGAGTTACAAAATAAGTCCTTATTGTGGACTCCTTCTTCTTCTTAGGATAAATACTTTCCTTTATCTATTGTAACACACCGATGGGTCGTGCTCCAATGACCTCTCATCGCATGATGCAATGCTTAGACTCATGTCTTTTAGAGTTAAATTCCAGAATGGAATATACCTTCCTTCATATTCTAATGTGATATAATCACATTTTAGTATGTAGCATTTCTAGCTACTAACTTCTTTAACAACGAGTGAGATACAATTGGTCACATTGATTTCACCCTTCTGACTTAAGTCAGGTGTTACATCGAGCTTGGTTCTCCGAACCACGTAACAAACTCATTGTAGTCAGACTCAATTTGATATTACCACTAGGGTCAGAATAACAACCATCTTACTAGTCATTACCGAAACACTGGTAATGACATACTTGAATAAAACGAAATCAATTACTAGCTTCTTGGTAACCTTGTGACTTTCCCTGATCCAAGCGTGAGTCCTATGCTTCCAGTAGTATAGATCTCTACTACTATTCACACATACTCATACTCGTCCCAAGTATTGTCTCGTAGTTAACCAAGTCACCATACAAAATCACACAATCATTCAACAAATCAGATAACTAAACCAATGTTTATATTAATTTCTTTAAATCGTTACACAAACGTTCAAGTTCACCCTATACTATGCCTTTAATAGTCTACACTTCCTGATACAAGATATATCCTGATATGAAGTCTTCATCCTTGATTCCTCGCATTGTCATCTGCTTCATCAAGGATCATTTGAAATGCTCTTGCCTTTGGCTGTGACACATTTTGCTTCGTAGTTCCTTTCCTTTTTGGGCAGTCTTGCTTGAAGTGCCCCTCTTTATTACATTCATAACATACCTTTTTGTTGAATATACAATCATCGGCGTAGTGCCCATGCTTTCCACACTCGAAACATGTCACCTCCGCACCACATTTTCTCGAGTGCTTCTTCTTGCACTTATCGCACCATCTTGCTTCATCTTCTCCTCCTCCTATCGAACCAGATTTAGAGAATTTATTGTTCTTGTTGGACCTTGAAGGCCCATCGAACTCCCACTTCTCACCAACCTCTCATCTCTCCAGACCCTTATCCCTGATCTAGGTCTTAACATTTCTAGCAGCCCAGATGACAACTTTAATTGTGGTTGCTTGCTTAACCATTGGACCATAGTCCGCTGGTAGTCCGAGGGCAAACTTGTTGACCTTTGAGAGTTCTGTTGGAACTAGGTATGGGATAAGCTTCATATTTTCTGTGAAACTTGTAGCGTATTCAGTAACGCTCATTTTTCACTTCTTCAATTATGAAACTCATTATTGATTTCCAGAAGGTCCTGCTCGGAGCAGTATTGTAGTTTCAATTTTTCCACAAAGTCTTCCCAAGACATTTTTCTCGCTTCTCCCTTGGGCATAGAGTCAGCTAACAACTTCCACCAACTCAACACGCCCGATTTTAACAAAGGGATCGCAAGAGCGGTCTTCTGCCTGTTGCTGCATTAGCAACTTTCAAACATTGTCTCCATTTCGGAGATTCAGTCCATAACTTGCACCATCTCTTCGAGTAGAAATTCATATTTATGTGTTGGAAGAAAGTGACTACACACTCACTTGATTAGATGATGCTCGATCAACACTACGACTCTTCGAGTAGAAATTCCTTGGTGAAACCGGGATGCTTTCTTGAAAATCGGGCTTCTTGCGGGCAGATTTTCGGCTTGGAAACTCTTTTCTCCTCGGGATCTTCGGAGCGTCGGGACTTGCTTCGGGCCTCGGGATGATATCGGGGCTTCGGGGGGTTAAATTGCAAGTAAAACAATGTAATACGGGAGAGAGGAAAGGAATTGAGCAACAAAACTCGGTTGGCCTTCAACTTCTATTTATAGGGTCATTTTTTGTACTCACGTCGTGAGTTTTAAGTGCTCACGTTGTGAGCACAGTAGGTCACTGCATTCATCATTCGTCCAATTGCTCTGGAGGACGTCCAGTCTGTTCTCACGTCGTGAGCACTGTGCTCACCTCGTGAGTTCTGACACATCCTCGAATATTGTGTTCTGAACTTCAGAAACTCATATCTCTCGCATACGAACTCTGTTTTTGACGTTCTTTATATGCACGCGTAGATGAGATCATGCTCTACAACTCTCGTTTAGATTCTGTTGCCTAATTTTAATATTATTTTTATTATATTATTTTTAGTAGGCCCGGACAGGAAAATTCCGTTATAAAATCATATATAACTTCTTCATCCGACGTCCGTTTTCATCTGTCTTTATACCATTGGACTAAGATCGATGAGATCTTCGATTCTAATTTAGATTGTTTCAGCTAGAAACCACTTGATCTCATATTCGAACTTCGGGTTGTACACTGCTAAGCCGAAACTTCGAAAAATCATAATTTCCTCATATGAAGTCAGATTTGGGCGTTCTTTTCATGCACGCTCTCGGTTTAACATATTATACGACTTTTGTTTAGGTTGCTAAATCAAAATATTGCTCTATCATAAATTCACTATTTACATCGCGTTGTGCTATGTCGGTTCTGTCGCGAAACTTCGACAAGTCATAACTTCTTCGTTATAACTCAGATTTCGGCGTTCTTTATATGTACGGAATCCATGTAACATATGATACAACTTAGTTAAGATTACTCCTTCTAAATAATCTTCCATCAAAAAGTCATTTTTGATGCTTATCGTCTCTAAATTGACTAGCCGGATCTACGGGCGTTACATTTTTCATTTGAATTTTCGAAATCTAAACAAATTGGTGGTAAATGATCTTGTTCAAGGTTTACCCGTGTTAAAATTTGATAATGATACTTTATGTGCAGCTTGTGAACAGGGAAAGCAACACAGACAAGGTCATCCAATTGTTATTGATTCAAAGATTCTTGAACCTTTGGAACTTCTTCATATTGATCTTTGTGGACCTTCTACTATTGAAAATCTCAACAAGAAGAGGTACATATTGGTCATTGTTGATGATTTACCAAGGTTTAATTGGGTGTATTTTCTACGATTGAAATCAGAAACAGCTCAAGCAATGATCGATTTTATCAAGCATATCGAAACAAGTTTGAAGAAAAAAGTTTGAAAGATCAAGAGTGACAATGGCTCAGAATTTAAGAACGATGTTCTTTATTCGTTTTTAACTGATAAAGGAATTTCGCATAATTTCTCTCCATCGTGCACGCCTCAACAAAATGGTGTTGTTGAAAGGAGAAATAGTTCACTTTGCGAAGAAGCAAGAACAATGCTCATGTACGCGAATCTTCCTCAATATCTTTGGGCCGAAGCAGTATAAACCGCATGTTTTACTCATTCATTCATCGTCGTTTTAGCATTACCCATTATGAAATTATTAACAGGCGAAAACCAAATGTCAAAATTTTCCCTATTTTTGGTTACAGGTATTTCATTATGAATCTCAAGGATAATCTTTCGAAATTTCAGTTAAAAGCTGATGAAGGGATATTCTTGGGATATTCTCATAATTCGGTTTCATGTAGGGTGTTGAATAAACGAACCAGGAAAATTGAAGAAACGTTTAATCTGACTTTCGATGATTATTATGTTAAACAAGTTGAAAAATCTTTTTGAAAAAAGACAATACTTAATGAATCAAATGATGAATCTCATACTTTGAATTCGTTAGATTTTTATTTTAATTTAATATTCGGTGTTCCTGATAGGGCCGTTGATGCTGAAATTAATGTTGGTGATAATTGGGAACCTGGAGCATTAAAGCATACTGATGATTCGACAATTACTCGGGATGACGTTGATTTAAATTTATCAAAAAATTCTCCTATGTGTAATGAAATTATGCTAGTTGTACCTAACAATGAAGTGGAGGTGGAGCACTTGGATTCGTCTAATCAGTTTGAGTGGGTGCATACTTTTGAGGGGGAGAATGAGAGAATGAATGTTGGTGTCTAGGGGGAGCATCATGGTGTTATCTCAATTGTTGAGGGGGAGCAAAATGGAGCTCCGTTAAATATTCCAAATATACAAAATAAAAGTCTTCATGATACAACTGATAATGTGTCTATTGCAGGAGAAGGATCAAAATATGATGAAACATTCGAAGATGCACCTTTAGAGTTTGATCCTGCATATCCACCATTAGATAGATGGACATGAAATCATCCAAAGGAATAACTTATTTGTAATCCTCAAGATGGATTTTTGACTAGAGCTCAACTTCGTGCTAAAAATGAGGTACTTAATGTTCACCAATAATTTTGCAAGTTTAGTGTCTTTATTTCGAAAATTGAACCAAAAACAGTTAAGGTTGCTATGGAAGACCCTGATTGGATTGTTTCTGTGCAATTTGAATTGGCTGAATTTGAAAGAAATAAATTTTAGCGTCTAGTTCCGAAACTAAAAGAAGTGTTAGTGATAGGATTAAAATGGATTTTTAAAAATGAAACTAATAAAGAAGGAACATTGTTCGAAATAAGGCTAGGCTTGTAGGTAAAGGATATTTGCAACAAGAAGGTATTGATGATGTAGAAACCTTTGCCCCTGTCACAAGACTCGAGGTTGTTCGAATATTTTTAGCCTATGCAGCTCACAAGGATTTCGATGTATATAAAATGGATGTGAATTATGCGCTGCATAGGATAAAAATAGTAAATCTGGATCCCAAGATATGAGTTTATTATTATTATTTTATAGCCAAAATCAAATAATGATTAGCGAGATGTTTGTTTTGGAAAGCCAAATGGCGATATTCGAATCTTCGGGGGGTTGAAGTATAATTTCGGGATTTATTTTGTAAAAGGATTTTAGAAGTCAGGGGCTATTTGGTATTATTTGGACTTAAAAATGAAAGAAATTTATCGATTCAGGGTTTAAATGGTAAATGTTAGCCTTTCTTTTGAAGAAAATGTGAAGAGAGGGACTAATTGTGGTATTATGGAAAAAATGATTATTGGCGTCGGGTACATAGGGAACAAACCCTAACCCTAATTGACCAATTACCGAGCCGCCATCTTCACCCCTCTTACTTCCTCCGCCGCTGCCAGCCTTATGCCTCCACCATCGGCGTTGCTATGCTATTGTTGAAGATGTGAACCACCCCCCTTCACACTCGTGTTCCTATCGGCAAGGCCATCGACGGCCTCTTGAGGCTCCGACGACGAACAAGATCGATATCGCGGTTGTTGCCGCTTCTCTAGGTCATCACTCTCCTTCTACTTATTCTGTCGTTGTTCTTAGCCGTGTAAGGCAGCTGTCGAAGCTGTTTCAATTGTCTTCTTCTCCTGTTTCCTCTCCACAGCAAGAAACCGGCATCCGCCACCTACCACCTCGGAGGTTGATGAGCTCGTGGTGTCCGTTATCTCTGGAGCACGGTGACGAGTTCAAGGCTTGTATTGCGACGTGGGTGCGCTGTGTGGGTCGTTTAACGAATGGAAGCGTGTTTCAGATCATGTTTGTGTGTGGATAATAGTTGTTGTGGTCGTCGCCGATAACCGAAGCTCTTGCCACCAAGCTCAGCCACTGTGTAACGCCTACAGATCTGGGCTAGTCAATTGAGAGATGATGAGCATCAAAAATGAGTTTTGATGGAAGATTATTTAGAAGTATTAATCTTAACCAAGTTTTAGTATATGTTACAAAGGTTCCGTACATATAAAGAACGCCGAAATCCGAGTTATAAGTAAGAAGTTATGGCCCGTCGAAGTTTTACGGCAAAACCGGCACGACACCGGGAGACGTAAATAGTGAATTTACGGGAGAAGACTTTTTAGCCTTAGTGATCTAAACAAAATTTGTAGTATAAGTTAAACTGAGAACATACAAATAAAAAAAAGAACGCCCAAATCTGACTTCGTTTGAGGAAGTTATGAATTTTCTAAGATTTGGCATAGTAGTGCACGACCCGAAACTCAAATTTTAGTTCAAGCGGTTTTTGGCCTACGTGACCTAAATGAGAGTTGAAGATCTCATTAATAGGAACTCAACGGTAAAAATACAGACGAAAACGGAGTCCGTATGTAGAAGTTATAAATTTTACGCGGACATTTAACAGTATAATCTCAGCCTACTGTTAAATTTAAGAGCGGTCGAGATTTAGCCGACAGAGTCTAAATGAAAGTTTTTGACTTTGTTTTTACCAACGCGTGGATATAAAGAATGTCAAAAATGGAGTTCGTATGAACGAGTTACAAACTATAATAGCATATTTACGTATTAAAATAAAGTATAAATCATATATACGTACACATATATATACAAATGTATATATATCATTAGAAAGGTATCGACGATGCGGTTATTATAAGACTAGTGTTGAGTACTTTCGACATTAGTTTAGTACAAATATCGTTAAATCTATTTAAAATAGTATTATGAATGGGTGTTTAGTCGTTTATATAACTATAAGGTCATTAAGAAATTATGGAGGGTAATTTTTGTAAATTCAATTACTATAAATAAGAAGCCTGGGCTCTCATATTTCTTGCACCATTCTTTTGATTCAAGAGTCTTTCTTTTCTTATCCCCCGAGCATTTCGGTCACTCGTGATTCTACTTCTCTTTTTGTAGTTTTAGTATAGTAAGGTGAGCGTTCAAGCGCTGCACGAATCTTTCTAAGAAAGATTCAGCGACGAAGTTCTGCCCCTGCAGAGTCCGACTCCTAGCTAAAACCCTCTTGTAAGTAAGTTATGCTTACCTATTTTAATATAGCTTATATTAAAAATTAGTATTCTTATTATGAACTTATAATAAATATTTGAGCTATTATTATGACTTATATAAGTGTTGTTATAATATCTTTTTAACTACTCGCAGTACGGGGAATCTGGTTTAAAAGGCCGCATAGGGTTGTTGGATTTTAGAAGTGCTATATGCCAAAATGGTCCTGCCCTCCGGTGTTTTATGTCTGCCCCTGTCTGTACATAGTGCATGGTTGGAAAGTATTATTCTTTATATTATTCTCATAATATATTAATAATATTTATTCTCTCTTAATAAATTATCTTATCAAGTTGCTATGGTGAAGGCAACCCAAAAGGACCATGCACAACCGAGTCAAATACTTGCCTAATATAGTTGCAGCCTTAGACACTATTCCAACAGTAACGTCATTCTTCGTATCACATTTATATAACATACATTGAGCAGTATTAAAGAAAATACATACCTTTATTGATAATTGAAAGTTACATAACTGTTTTTCTAGAACCTATTACATAATATCCGACTATGGCATATTTCTTAATGAATCGAAAGATAATAGTAAAACTTCTCCTGTTCGAATACATACCAGCTTTTCAAGATCCTAAAAACACATAAATTTTCAAATACGTCAACATAAAGTTGGTGAGTCCACAGGTTTTGACTCTATATAATAATAACACATTTTCCAAGTTCAAAAGTATAGTTTTGAACGTATCATTTTGACTCTTCAACACTTAGTATATATTTCAGGTATAATATTCTACTTATCAAATAAGTCTTATACCTAAATGTTCTTTGAACCTAGAGTATATAAGTAGGGGGAAACTTATACATAACATTAATACTTGTATACGACAAAGTATAACGTTTCTAACAAATTGCTACCATGAGCCTGTAACCGTTGCTATGACACAATACCTCTGATAAAAAGCACTCATGATTTACCATGAGAAACAATACACTCATAATTTCCATGAGAAACAACACTGTACGCTTCATCGACACCGGAATAATAACAAATAAAAGGATAGTTCGTCACTTGTTTATGGTTGAGTGTAGCTAACAATCACAAGTGGGGCTGTCACCCGTATAATAATTATACATGACTTCCTCGCTCACATGGGGTTAACGGTTATAGTTCAGAGGATTTCCACTAAGATCCCCAATCTTAGTTGATGAATACAATTACTCATGTAGACTTCGACGACATCCTATAGCTCTAACAACAAAAGCAATTCCATGTCTAAAACCCTAAGTTACTAGACTTTGCCTTTAAACATTACTCCTAACTTCATAATATTTAGGCAGTATAACAACTATAACTTGAAGTAAAACCAGGTTTTATCTTGTCATAAAACCAATAATAACAATAACATATAACATAACAAGTTTTATAATGATATAAAACCAACAATAACAACGTACATACTTTTTAACATATAGAACTTCCGAATATAACTTCAGAACTATATCGCACACAATATATATAAAATCTAAAGTATAACTCAAGATCTACATTAATATATTTCTATAAAAATAGCATGCTAACAAGTTGACAATAGTTGTATATTTTCAAAATATTATATTTAGAGTAACTATATCCCGGTTATTATAACTATCTACATTGATACTGATATACTATCATATAGACATAATAATAACGTATATATAATATTTAGCATGTGTTTTCAACTGAAATTATTAGAAAGTGGGGCCGTGAATCTCACCCTAGTAGCGTGAAACAGAAACTGTGAGTGATACGAGGTCGTCGGGGCTCGGGATGCAAGATGGCCTCAACAAAGGAGAGAAAGAGAAGAGGTTTAGGTGTAAGAATAGCTGAAGTCAGACCTGCTATTTATAGTAAGGATTTTAGAAACTCACGTCGTGAGTTTCATATGCCTCACGTCGTGAGTCTCGCATGCTCATCCCGTAGACTTGCCATTTGTGTACTTAGCTTCGGAAGGTGGCCATGTGACTCCTCACGTCGTGAAAAAATGCTTGTTCATGTCGTGAGTTTGAATCTTATCCCCTCGCATCCTCGTCACACCTTCTAGATTCCGATACGTGGCAAATGATACCTTACGTCGTGAATAAACCCTTGTTCACGTCGTGAGTTCAGTCTGATTTGGGTTTCTGATAGGTGAATCTTCGGAAGGTCGTAACTTTTGCATACGAACTCCGTTTTTGACGTTCTTTATATCCACGCTTAGGTATTTATGAGTACTACAACTCTCTTTTAGACTCCAATAGATAATTCTAAGTCTATTTTAAATTCCTCTTATTATAGATATATATAGTGTTTTGTTTATCACAACTTTCTTATGCGAAGTCAGATTCAGACGTTCTCTATATCTTTGGAATCGTATGGACATATACTTTGAGTTGTGTTATAAAGAAAGTTCGTATTTGTATTAGAATTTTTCATGAACTACATAGTACATTAATCACATTACTAATTTACAAAATCACATTACATGATTGGTATAATCACATGTGATTGTCTATTGACCTATTTTGACTGGTGTTACATTCTCCCCCCGTTAGAATAATTTCGTCCCGAAATTTATCTTGTAGATGGGATTTTGTCAAATAGTTGGGGTAATTTTCTTTCATCTGATCTTCATGTTCCCAAGTAAATTCAGGTCCTCATAAAGAGTTCCATCGAACTTTCACCATGGAATACGACTTTGCTTTAATCGTTTGACTTCTCGATCCATGATCTCAACAGGTTCTTTTACAAAGTTGAGTTTGGTATTGACTTGTATCTCATCGAGAGGTACAACAAGAGTGTCATCGGATAGACATCTTTTGAGATTTGAAACGTGAAAAACATCATGTATATTACTTATCTCTTGAGGCAACTTAAGTTGGTATGTGATAGAACCAATTCTTGTTAGAATTTCAAAAGGTCCTATATACCGTGGGTTTAGTTTGCCTCGCTTCCCGAATCGAATTACACCTTTCCAAGGAGAGATCCTCAACATTACTTTGTCTCCAACTTGAAATTCTAAAGAATTACGTCTTACATCGGTATAACTCTTTTGACGATCACGTGCAGCCTTTAATCGACCCTTAATTGGCACGATCTTTTCAGAAGTCTCGTGGATTGTTTCTAGTCCAGTATGTAAGGTATCTCTTGTACATTCTCTGGCCATTTGTGTATCTCTAACTTCCGCCCAACATATAGGGGAACGACATTTTCGTCCATAAAGAGCCTCAAACGGTGCAGCCTTGATGCTGGTGTGATGACTATTGTGTTGGATTAGTGTCTAAGTCCATAACTATGTTGGTATGTACTTGACCCGATGGTGCATGGTCCTTTTGGGTTGCCTTCACCAAAGCAACTTGATAGGATGAATTATGGAGAGAAAGGATTAAATATGATTTATTAATATATTATGGGAATAATATATTAAAGGAGAAATCATATTGTTTAATTAATATTTGTCAAGAGTTAATTAGTAATTAGTTTTGTGACTAAAAGAGATTAATTAAACTTAAGGGACTGGAATTGTAATTATATGATAATTGCAATTTGGGCCATGGATTGCCTTATATTATAAGGTGGACGAATTCTATGGGGGACGCCCATATGAAATCGTCCAAGACCTTATGGAAAGGGCTCCATGGGTTGCTTAGGGCTTAAGTAACCAAATTAGGGTTTCCTTGTTAGATAACCCTAATTGCCTCACTATATATAGATCCCTTAAGGACCAAAAACGTGGACAAGCATCTTGTTAGGTTTCTCACACGGTTTTGGCAGCCTCCATCCTCTCTCCTCTTCATCCTCTTGCTCTTAGTGTTTGTGAGCCATTAGAGGAGTGACACTTGTGACTCTAAGCCTTCCAAAGTCAATTCAAGGAGGAATTGGGATTGTTATTACTACATAACAATCAAGGTAATATCTTAAACCTAATTATATGTTAATATCGATTTCCATATGCTAGAATTAGGGTTTATAGTCATGGATTCATAGCATGTACAATAGAGAAACCTAGATCCAAGCATTAGGGTTTGTATGAGCACATAGGATGACTTATGACTAAAACCCATCATATTGTTGTAGGAAAACTCAATTAACGGTAAATGAGTATCCCATGCATTTCCAAAGTCTATTACACAGGCTCGGAGCATATCTTCTAATGTCTGAATGGTTCTCTCACTCTGACCATCAGTCTGTGGATGGTAAGCTGTAGTCATATCTAGACGTGTTCCTAAGGATTTTTGTAGAGATTGCCAAAATCGTGAGGTGAATCTACCATCACGGTCAGAAATAATAGAATTTGGAACTCCATGCAATCTGAAAATTTCCTTAAGATAAACTCTAGTCAAATTCTCCATCTTGTCGTTCTCCTTAATTGGTAAGAAATGGGCGGACTTAGTAATTCTATTGACTATTACCCAAATAGTGTCGAACCCACTAGGAGTTTTGGGTAACTCAGTGATGAAGTCCATTGAAATCTGCTCCCATTTCCATTCCGGTATTTCCTGTTGTTGAAGTAAACCTGAAGACTTTTGATGTTCTGCCTTTACTCTAGGACACGTCAAACATTTGCTCACTTAAGTAGCAATTTCTGCCTTCATGTTTGGTCACGAATAATGTAATTTTAAATACAAGTACATTTTGTCAGAGCCTGGATGCACGGAGTACCTGGACTTGTGAACTTCTTCTAAGACCAAGTCCCTGACTCCACCGAACTTAGGCGTCCAAATTCGGTTCATAAAGTGTCACGTTCCGTCATCTTTTTGTATAAGTTGCTTTTCCATTCCTCGCAAGGCTTCATTATTGATGTTTTCTTCTTTTAGAGCCTCAAGTTGAGCTTCTCTAATTTGTGCAGTAAAGTTAGAATGGATAGTTATAGTTAATGCTCGTACCAGTCGGGGTTTAATATATTCTTTCCGGCTCATGATATCTGCTACCACATTTGCCTTTACGGGATCATTCAACAATTCAACCAATCTTCTCTGCCTCATATTAAGATCTTTTTGGTCGAATATGTGTTGGAGACTCTTGTGGTCGGTAAAAATAGTACACTTGGTACCATATAATTAATGTCTCCAAATTTTTAGTGCAAAAATTACAGCTCCCAATTCAAGATCATGGGTAGTGTAATTATTCTCATGCACCTTAAGTTGTCGTGATGCATAGGCGATGACTTTTCCTCTTTGCATCAACACACATCCAAATCCTGGATTTGATGTGTCGCAGTACACGACGAAATCTTCTGTCCCATCTGGAAGGGATAGGATTGGTGCACTACACAACATTTGCTTCAGTTTCTGAAAAGTAGCTTCTTGTTGGTCTTCCCAATTGAACTTCGTATCCTTCTGGGTTAGTGTTGTAAGCGGCTTGGCTATTTTAGAGAAACTATCTATGAATTTGCGGTAATATCCAGCAATTCCTAGGAATTGACGCACTTCTGTTGGTGTCTTTGGTGTGTTCCAATTCCTAATTGCCTCAAATTTGGATGGGTCAACATGAATTCCTTCATTGCTAACTACATGACCTAAAAATTGTACTTCTCTAATCCAAAACTCGTATTTGGAGAATTTAGCGTACAACTTTTCTTTTCTTAGTAGTTCCAAGATTAATTGCAGGTGTTGACCATGTTCTTCCTTGGTTCGTGAATATATCAATATATCATCGATAAATACGATCACAAATTTATCCAAGTATGGTTTGCAAACGCGATTCATGAGATCCATGAATACTGTTGGGGCATTGGTTAATCCAAAAGACATAACTAAGAACTCATAATGACCATAATGAGTTCTAAATGCTGTTTTTGGAATGTCGTCTTCTTGTACCCTAAGTTGATGGTATCCTGATCTAAGATCTATCTTTGAGTAGTAGCTAGATCCTTGCAGTTGATCGAATAGATCATCAATTCTTGGAAGCGGATAACGATTCTTGATTGTTAGCTTGTTCAGCTCCCGATAATCAATACACATCCGAAAGGATCCATCCTTCTTCTTGACAAACAAGATTGGTGCTCCCCAAGGTGAAAAACTTGGTCGGATAAAGCCTTTGTCAAGAAGTTCTTGTAGTTGGCTAGACAATTCTTGCATTTCAGACGGAGCCAACCGATAAGGAGATTTCGCTACTGGTACTGCTCCTGGAATTAATTCGATTCGAAACTCAACTTGTCGGACGGGAGGTATTCCAGGTAGATCTTCAGGAAATACATCAGGGAAATCACATACTTGAGGTATGTCCTTGATTTATTTTGTCTTTCTCTTCCTATCTACAATGTGGGCTAAGAAAGCGCTACATTTCCTATGTACATATTTATGGGTCTTAGTACAAGAAATGACTTTGAGGTTCTTCCTAGATTTATCACCATAGATAATCAGGGCTTCGCCGTTTGGTAAGGGTAGTCGTATGGCTTTCTCATGACATAAAATTTCGGCGCGTTGTGAAGATAACCAATTCATGCCAATTATGACATCAAAACTACCGATAGGCATTGGCATGAGGTTGACATGAAAAAGGTAGTTATTAAGAGTTAACAGACATTTTTCTAGGATTTCATGTGTTTTCTCAGATTGTCCGTTAGCGATTTCTACTTCATAGATTTCTTTTAATCTGCTAGGCTTATGACTTAACAATTTTCTAAATGTCGGAGTTATAAAACTTCGATCTGCTCCAGAGTCGAAGAGTATGGTAGCATATAAATTATCTATGAGAAACGTACCAGATACGACCGAAGGGTCCTGGATAGCCTCTCCACTTCCGATCACAAACACCCTGCCACGTCCTATGCCTCCTTGACTCCTTAACTTTGGGTATGCTTTCTTGATATGTCCAACCTCCCCACACTCGTAGCATTTTCTTCCTTCACCACGGCCTGTCCCATTATTGGTTTGTTGATTGACTGTTGCAGGTGTTGTGCTCCTGCAGTAACTAGCGGTATGCCCCTTTTTCTTGCACTTCATGCAGACAAAACAGTCACCTGGATGTTGACGGTTGCACTGATTGTACCATGAAGATTTTGGTTGCGTAGGTACTCTTGTTGTGGTTGCATAATTGGTTGCCACTTCTTGTCTTTTCTCAGATGATTGTTTGGGATTCTTCTTATTAAACTTGCACTTGTTTGATCTAGATTTGGGAGACTCATCCTTTGAGATTACTTCTATTCCTTGGATCTCTGTGAGGGTTAGTTGATGAGCTATCCTCTTGGTGCTGTCATAAGTCGTAGGCTTTGATGCGATCACCATGCCTTTGATTTGTGATGCTAAACCCCAGATATATCGTTCAATCTTCTTATATTCAGGAGTTACAAGTGTTGGACACATTACTGCAAGGTCATTAAATCTAGCGGTATAAGCTTTTATCTCTAAACCCTTCATGGTTAGGGTCCACAATTCTTGTTCCAACTTATGTATTTCCACCCTAGGACAATACTCCTCTACTAGCATTATTTTTAGCTCTTCCCATTTCATGGAATTTGCAATATCAATCCCCATTGTATTCACATGGCTCTTCCACCATGTAAGCGTTGCATCAGCGAAAGTACATGCTGCAAAACGTACTTTACAATTGTCTGGACAAAAGCTTATTTGAAAGATGGATTTTTTCTTTTCTATCCACCTCGTCAAATTAACTACCCCTTCATTTCCATGAAAGCTTTTTGGCCCGCAATTCATAAAATCTTTGTAGGTACATGTTCTAGTGGTCCCTACATGGCCTTCATTTCTAACTCCATCTCTTGTGACATTAGATAGAGCCGCAACAATTCTTTGAGATATGATTTCTTCAAGTTGTACTGTACTTATTGAGGGGTTTATTTCTGGTGGTGGTTGCGGTTGTGGTGTTGATGGTCGGTTAGGGGTTAGCCGATTACTCCTTCTAGGCATTTTGTTTTAGTTCCTATTAAGAATTTTATGAGTTCTGTTAGTAAGTTAATACATGAATACTTATTCTTCAAAGTGTAAAACATAATGGATAACACAATGATTATTGTAATATATGCTTCATATTATTATTGGTGGTTATATATCAGTTTATTTTGGCTTATAGGAGAAAAGTTTCTATAAACATTACAAAATTTGCAAGGTTTTCTACATCCTTGCTATAAACTTTTACTCTTCTTGACTTAACTAGTCTGATTTTCTATATTTACACAACCACTGGTTTTAGCTTATCTACCAGAAACCCAAGTGATGACCTAGCACATCAATAACATTAACCACTTGCTCCTCAAGTGCTTGAGTTCTCTGTTCAAGACCTCCTGTGCGCTCCTCATTTCTCGTGGTTTGATTGTATAGTTCTAACTCTGCAATCCGTGCATCGTGAGTAATCATATCGTTATAAGCAAAAATTTTACGATGATGGACATCCATCACTGATTCCTGATCTCGCCTTCTTTGTCCTTCTAACCTTCGTACTCTTCCAGAGAGATGAATAGCCTTCCTTCAACAATTTCCATCTTATCTTCAATTTTTACACTTTTCTCAAACAATTGTGATAAGGCGTTCACTTCAGAAGAATATGGGGGATGTGGTTGAGATGATTGACCAGTCTCATACATCTTAGCAGCTCTTTCTTCTGCCACACACCTATCGACGGTTTGGTCTATCCGTGCAGGTTCATCTTGAGCTCTATGACTTCCTGAAGATGTCGCTTCTGATTCTTCTTAATCTTTTTCCATATTGGTATGGATTTACGTGCTGTCATTTCATCTTTGATCCTCCTAGAACTTGAGGATAAAGAGTGTTCATTGGTGGTAAAGATGATGCTATTGATTTTGTCTCCTCCATTGTTTCGCTCTCTTCCATTGGTTCACTTTCTTCCCATTCATTGGAAGGTAAAGGTGCTCCATCATCAGAAGGTATTGGATGAAAGGTGGTTGGATTTATAGGGTAGTAAGGATCGCCTACCATCCTGGGGAATGAAACTTCCTCTTCTTCATCCGTATCCTCGATGATTATCCATTCTCGTGAATGTGCCATGTCGAATTTCTATACATTTTGGATCATCAGGAGTTTAGTCTATCAAATATTTCTCCCAAATTATATATTCCATATGATCTGATCATAATAAAATGTAGCTACGCACCTACACTTAGTTGTGATAGGATCTATGCACATATAAACTTTAGTTGGAATATTTGATCTAAGTCCTCGAGATCAAAAACATTCCGGGTATTAAGGTGTATTCTCTTCGCGGGTCTGAGTCTTTATATATGACTCTATATTCTTATTTATTGTATTCATGCTTTAATTATTGTTTGTTACTTTAGTAGAATAACTAATAATACTTTTTATCGTAGGCTAAGAGATATATCTAAACCTAATAGAGTAAGCCCTAAACTATAGACGTGCTTTCCTAAGAAATTACTAGTTCACTATAGTTAATAACTCTGATACCAAATCTGTCACACCCCGGCAGTCGGCGGAAACACCGGGTGATGTAACGTCATTCTTCATATCACAGTTATATAACATACATTGAACAGTATTAAAGAAAATACATACCTTTATTGATAATTGAAAGTTACATAACTGTTTTTCTAGAACCTATTACATAATATCCGACTATGGCATATTTCTTAATGAATAGAAAGATAATAGTAAAACTTCTCCTGTTCGAATACATACCAGCTTTTCAAGATCCTGAAAACACATACATTTTAAAATATGTCAACATAAAGTTGGTGAGTCCACAGGTTTTGACTCTATATAATAATAACACATTTTCCAAGTTCAAAAGTATAGATTTGAAAGTATCATTTTGACTCTTCAACACTTCGTATATATTTCAGGTATAATATTCTACTTATCAAATAAGTGTTATACCTAAATGTTCTTTGAACCTAGAGTATATAAGTAGGGGGAAACTTATACATAACATTAATACTTGTATACGACAAAGTATAATGTTTCTAACAAATTGCTACCATGAGCCTGTAACCGTTGCTATGACACCATACCTCTGATAAAAAGCACTCATGATTTACCATGAGAAACAATACACTCATAATTTCCATGAGAAACAACACCGTACGCTTCATCGACACCGGAATAATAACAAATAAAAGGATAGTTCGTCACTTGTTTATGGTTGAGTGTAGCTAACAATCACAAGTGGGGTTGTCAACCCGTATAATAATTATACATGACTTCCTCGCTCACATGGGATTAACGGTTATAGTTCAGAGGATTTCCACTAAGATCCCCAATCTTAGTTGATGGATACAATTACTCATGTAGACTTCGACGACTTCCTATAGCTCTAACAACAAAAGCAATTATGTGTCTAAAACCCTAAGTTACTAGACTTTGCCTTTAAACATTCCTCCTAACTTCATAACATTTAGGCAGTATAACAACTATAACTTGAAGTAAAACCAGGTTTTATCTTGTCATAAAACCAATAATAACAATAACATATAACATAACAAGTTTTATAATGATATAAAACCAACAATAACAATGTGCATACTTTTTAACATATAGAACTTCCGAATATAACTTCGGAACTATATCGCACACAATATATATAAAATCTAAAGTATAACTCAAGATCTACATTAATATATTTCTATAACAACAGCATGCTAACAAGTTGACAATAGTTGTATATTTTCAAAATATTATATTTAGAGTAACAATATCCCGGTTATTATAACTATCTGCGTTGATACTGATATACTATGATATAGACATAACAATAACGTATATATAATATTTAGCATGTGTTTTCCCTCAAAAATATTAGAAAGTGGGGTCGTGAAACTCACCCTAGTAGCGTGAAGCAGAAACTGTGAGTGATACAAGGTCGTCGGGGCTCGGGATACAAGATGGCCTCAGCAAAGGAGAGAAAGTGAAGAAGTTTAGGTGTAAGAATGGCTGAAGTCGAACCTGCTATTTATAGTAAGGATTTTAGAAACTCACGTCGTGATTTTCATAAGGCTCACGTCGTCCGTCTTGCATGCTCATCCCGTAGACTTGCCATTTGCGTCCCTAGCTTCGGAAGGTGGCTATGTGACTCCTCACGTCGTGAAAAATTCCTTATTCACGTCGTGAGTTTGAATCTTATCCCCTCACAACCTCGTCATACCTTCTAGATTCCGAGATATGGAAAATGATACCTCACGTCGTGAATAAACCCTTGTTCACGTCGTAAGTTCAGTCTGATTAGGGTTTCTGATAGGCGAATCTTCAGAAGGTCGTAACTTTCGCATACGAACTCCGTTTTTGACGTTCTTTATATCCACACATAGATATTTATGAGTACTACAACTCTCTTTTAGAATCCAATAGCTAATTCTAAGTCTATTTGAAGTTCCTCGTATTATAGACGTTCTCTATATCTTTGGAATCGTATGGACATATACTATGAGTTGTATTATAAAGAAAGTTCGTATTTGTATGAGAATTTATCATGAACTACATAGTACGTTTATCACATTACTAATTTACAAAATCACATTACATGATTGGTATAATCACATGTGATTGTCTATTGACCTATTTTGACTGGTGTTACACATTTAACAGTATAATCTCCTCCTACTGTTATATTTAAGAGCGGTCGAGAATTAGTCAACGAAGTCTAAATGAAAGTTTAGATCTTGTCTTTACCAACGCGTGGATATAAAGAACGTCAAAAATGTAGTTCGTATGAACGCCTTACAAATTATAATAGCATATTTACGTATTAAAATAAAGTATAAATCATATATACGTACACATATATACAATTGTATATATCATTAGAAAGATATTGATACGATGCGGTTATTATAAGACTAGTGTTGAGTACTTTCGACATTAGTTTAGTACAAATATCTTTAAATCTATTTAAAATAGTATTATGAATGGGTGTTTAGTCGTTTATATAACTATAAGGTCATTAAGTAATTATGGAGGGTAGTTTTTGTAAATTCAATTACTATAAATAAGAGGCTTGGGCTCTCATATTTCTTGCACCATTCTCTTGATTCAAGAGTCTTTCTCTTCTTATCCCCCGAGCATTTCGGTCACTCGTGATTCGACTTCTCTTTCTGTAGTTTTAGTATACTAAGGTGAGCGCTAAAGTGCTGCACGAATCTTTCTTAGAAAGATTCAGCGACGAAGTTCTGCCTCTGTAGAGCCCGACTCCTAGCTAAAACCCTCTTGTAAGTAAGTTATGCTTACCTATTTTAATATAGCTTATATTAAAAATTAGTATTCTTATTATGAACTTATAATAAATATTTTAGCTATTATTATGACTTATATAAGTGTCGTTATAATACCTTTTTAATTACTCGCGATACGGGGAATCTGGTTTAAAGGGCTGCATAGGATTGTTGGATTTCAGAAGTGCTATATGCGAAAATGGTCCTGCCCTCCGGTGTTATATGTCTGGCCCCTGTCTGTACATAGTGGTTGGAAAGTATTGTTTAAACGCTTATATAATAACAATAAGACTAATAATTCGTCACGGTAAATATTAGACTCAAATCTAGTGGTAATAATACTAGGTTTCGTCGAAGGAAATTATTTTAAAGTAAACGAAGCGCTGTCCGAGTACCGAGTCACCACCTTATCAAGTGAGTGCATAGTTACTTTCATCTTACACATAGATATGAAGTATTTTATATAAACTACGTGCTATGTGTGCATATTATCTGAGTACTTGCTGTCTATGCTGGATGAACGATTTTATTCATGTTTTAAATTATTTAAACTGTATATATATATATATATATATATATATATATATATATATATATATACGATAATATGTTGGGTAATACATGGGTAGATGTAATAAATGGAATATGAGTACGATGATGAGTTGAGAGGTGTTATAGACCACGAGGTGAGTTTGAGAGGTGGACGATGTGAGAAGCCTTTTCCAAATGATGGCCCCGTCATCTAGCAGAGTATGGATGACAACTACGGACTATTCTAGACAGTCCAGTGGAACACTAGCAGGCTCGCAACCTGTAGGTGTTGTGAACGATGTGTTCACCCGGTGTACTCTAAACCCTGGCGATCATGTAGACTTGGTGCCTAAACCTTGGCGATCATGCAGACTTGCTGCCAAACCCCTGGCGACTATGCGGAATCAGTGCTTGTTGTATAAACCCCGGCGACTATGCAGACTTAGTGCCTAAACCCTGGCAACTATGCAGACTTATGTCATGTTGTATAAATCATGGCGACTATGCAGACTTAGTGCTTAAACCCCGGTGACGATGGACTTCATGCCGATTCCTTAGGATGATCCTTAGGAATGAATGAATGAGGAATAGTTGATTCTTAGGGTAGATCCTTAAGAGTAAAGAAGATAATGGGGATGGGTAATTGGGTTGATTGTTTGTTTTTTAAACATAATAATTATATTATTCTGGGTTGAAAAACCTATGTACTCACTAGGTTTCCCAACCTGACCCACACCAACTTATTTCTATCACAAGTGTCGATATGAAGCTACTTTACACTAACATATTTAAAAGAGATGTAGATCACTAGTGTAAATGAATGTAAGTTTTGTTGATGCTTATGTTTCTGTATTGATGATGACATCCCAAATGTTTTGAAAATGAATAAAAATACATTTCTTCGGAAATGCTTTGATAACGTATTTATCATGTTTTTTTGGGAACAAATTCTGCAACATTTTTTATTAAAAGAGGTACTCTGAATTTTATAAAGCAAAAACAAAAATCGGTCTTTTATGGCCGTGAAAATGGGGTTGTCACACACTGCCACCACCGTGAACCTCTAGGTGGGTGGTGGTGTAACTGTTTTGGGGTTTTGTGTGTGTTTCTGTTTCCTTGGTGTATTTGTGTGTATAGTCTAGATTGGCCAGAAAAGCCGCTCCCACCACCATAGGGTGGTGGCTGCCACCATCAACAGTCACTTGCCGCCATTAGATTCCTATATTGCTGTGTGTATGTGTGGCGTAGCGTGTGTGTGTGCGGGTTGGTTATTTCATTGTAATTTTGTATTATTTGGAATAGTGAAGAAAATCCGTCACCACCACCGTTAGGTGGTGGCTGCCGCCACCGGCCACCGTGTCGAGTAGCGGTTTGCCTTGTTTGGTTTGTGACTCGTTTTGATGTTTGGACAAGGGACTACTAAACCCTAATGGGCCAAAAGAAACCCAAGTGGGCCCAATGAGACCTTAATGGGCCTAATAAATCCCTAATGGACCTAATGCCCAACCATTTGATAAATGGGCTAATATTTGGGTTGGAAACCCAAAATAGGGTTTGGAAAACCCTAATGCCATGAAACCCTAATTTTGGGATTTATCGGGACCGCGCGAGAATTACTTAATAAACCTAAGATATTAATTAATTATTAAACTTAGAATATTGAATTATAATCATTGGTATTAACCTAAGACAATAATGGACTTAATGGATTAAGTCCTTAATCGGTTATGTAGGAAAACTAAGCCCTAATCGTCATTTCATGTGAAAACCCTAATTTCACTTGGGCCTTGAGTTGGGCCTTCCTAGTGGGCTTTGGTAATTGGGCTATTACTGGACTTCCAAGAATAAGCAAATGGACTAAATAATTATACGGGTTTTAGGATAACGCCCATGTGAGCGTCTTGGGCCCAATAGGGAAAATTAGGCCATAGCTAGGCCTTTCGAATTATGTGATATTGGGCCATGGGAGTACTAGGAGTTGGGCTAGAATAATTAAATGGGCTTTAAGGCAAGCCCCATGTCAAGGGTTGGGCCCAATTCGGAAAATTGGGCCATATGGTAGGCTTTGGCCCATTAATTGACTATTAGGCCTGTGTAGTGTGAGTTGGACCTTGTGCATGGAACCCAATTATTAATTGGGTATTGTCTGATGTTGACAGTTTTGGAATCTGTCAACCAGCAGCTGGAGTGGTATCTGCGGGACTTCAGTAGTGCCAGGTGATTTGTCATCACTATATCAACAGGTTCTAAGGCACCAATGTTGCCCTTTGGATTTGTATCTGGGTTTATTGCATGCTATGCTTATTGATTTACATCCTGGTAGTTAGGATGGTTGCTATGTTAGTGATCGGTTAGATCGGTGTCCTAGTTATAGGATGGTTGCCATGATTAGTGATATGTTAGATCTACATGTTTACTTGATTATATTTATGTGCACATGTTTATTGGTTTGGGGATAGGGTTGAGGCAGTCTTGCTATGTGTAGTAGGCCAAGACACCCTGGGCGGACCGGATAGACTGCAGGCCCGGGATGGGCAAATCTAGATGGACCGAAGGCCCAACGAGCAGTCCGGATAGGATGAAGGCCCCGAGGAGGGCGGTCTAGACGTGCCGAGGGCTCGGAGAGCGGTCTAGATAGATTGAGGACCGGGATTTGGTCCCGTCAAACTGATGGCTCATTATGCATGTTGTTTGCTGTTTGGTTATTTTTTTATATGATATGATTATGATCATATGGCGATGGTATTTTGGGGGTAACTCACTAAGCCTTCGAGCTTACATTTATCGATTATTGTTTCAGCTACTTCTGATGATCGCGGGAAGGAAAAGGTGTGATCGTGCACCTCTTTATGTTTTTATGATGTGATTCTGGGATACTCTAACATTAAACCATTTTGAAAACATATTTGTAATAATTAACTACTTTTGAATGATTTAAAAAGTTTAAATTGGCTTGAATTTTTGGAGGTTACAAGTTGGTATCAGAGCCTCGGTTTGAGTGAATTGGAGGAACACTCGTGTGAATCCAGTCTCAAATCAAGGAAAAGATTTTCAAAGTGATTTTTAAAAGGTTTTCAAAACAATAAAGGAGGATGCAGTGTACGATCTGTCGAAGCTCGCGGATAGACCCCAAAATACCATATGGATTATTTGATTTATGATATGTTAGAACAACATAATAGTACTAGGCTAGGGATCTTCAGGAACTGCATAATAGAATTGCCTGATTACATGATGCCTGCTAGCCTAGGGTTTCCTTTATATGAGATTGACATCATTATTGTAGTTGCTCAGTGTATACACCGCGGTTATACATAATTAAGATCTTATAGCCTGAGAATGTTTGATTTGGCCTTATGTTTTGTTCTTGTTTGATTGGGAGCTTAGGGTAGGATTGGATATTCAAAATTCTATAGGTTCCAGCGTTATGTATGGCTAGCATACACTAGTGCTGCAGGGTTGGTAGAAATTTCATGGATGGGTGGGTTATGTGAGGCCGAGAGGCCAATTATGAGATATTCAGCATTCCTCTAGGAGTGAGGATTAAGCGCTCACTATGTTTATGTATATTGTTAGGGTGTTGTGGTGATACTTGAGACAAATATGGGTAGGTGCGGAAGGTAGTATGGGCCCGTACTATTGAAAGCACAGTACCCATACGCGTTGCAAGGAAGTCACAACCCCTAGAGTTGGGTTGAGAGTTGGTTCCTTGACATAATATGGATTATTAGAGATCTTTCTAGTGTATTACCAGAATGACGGTTGCGAGACATCTTGAGACCGGATCCGGGTCAGGATTGGGAGATGGCAGCCAGGATATGTCAGTATTGCCATAGGATCGTGTCAGTGAGATCATCCGAGAGGAGGTGATCAAGGTTGTCCAGGGATAGTTGCCAGAGATGTTTAGGTCTATCAAGACTGCCATGGTTGAGCATTTTATGAGCGTAATGCAGCCATTGCTGAGACGGTTGCCACGACAACTATAGCAGCTGTAACGACGGCAGGGGAAGGAGCTGGTCCAGCTCTCTAGTACAGTGACTTGTTACCAGGACATGTTTTGATGAGTAGAGGGCTGCAGTTACTTGGGATCAGGGAGATGTTCTGTACTCGTTACATTATGCGGGTTGAGCGGGAGAGTCTAGCATATGAGTTTCTAGATTAAGACTACGAGGGTCTTGCTTGAGGCCGGAATGTGATTCACGGGGACTCCAGAAAAGAGTAATGATTATGTTTCGCTGGATTTACGTAGCTGAAGGTAGAATGGTTAATTGATAGGATTGGAATGTCGTTTTTTAGAGCAAGGATTGTGCCCTTCCAGTTTACGAGCTCGAAAGATTGAGTAGGCTTGTGACCCCAGGATCAGGTTGTATCTCAACTCGGGGTCAGTTCTCAGTTGGTCGCCGGGATAGGCGACAGTTGTTCAGCGCTGGTGAGCGTGGGTGGGTCAATGTAGCATAAGCATCTTGTGAGATCCAATTCCCCTTGGATCTCTTGCATCGGACGGTAAGGATTGATTGTGAAATTTATTGCACTTCTGGGGATTTGCGACCATGTCTTGGGAGTAGTTGTAGCCCGGTTTTGGGGCAGGGGTTGCTTCAGCTACTACAGTTCAGCTATGAATGATTGAACTGGTGATTAAGTCAGGGTGCAAACCTTGAATGAAATGCTTTCTTGAGCCCGAGAGCGGGACACTTGTTTGGACCATATTGAGAAGAAGGGTGTTATGTGGGAGGTCGGCATACAGAGTCCCACAGGATGGTTATTCAGCATTGTCAGGACTCAGTGGACCTGATGTCATCGCTCTCGCTGACCCCATTAGCGAGACTGTGTGGGTGCTTCCTTCGAACATCCCACCACCTCTTCACCCACATAGGGCACAACAGGCCCAACGTCCACAGTCTGATCGACCATATTCATCCACTCAGCACCCATACTACACAGACGCCACACTAATATCCTTTAGCTAGTCTGATCCTATGCAGACTGACTTTCACGATCATCCCCCACCCACCCAGCCATCTCACCCTCACCCCAACTCTCCCTTCACTTACCAGCATTATCTTGACCTCCGTCAGGATATTGCTTCCCTTCAGCAGATGATGACTAGTCTTCGCCTCGACTATCAGCAATATAGCACTCAGGCTACCGACTATCGTGACGAGCTCTTAGGTCTGCACGGTGATTTTGACGAGTTCTGCGACGAATTCTTCCATCGCTATGCTCCCCCGTCCGAGTAGTCGTATTCCACTCCTCCCTAAGCATTGAGGACAATGCTTAATTTTAAGCTTGGGGAGGGGATTTCCTACCTTTTTGGCAAAAGTTTTTATTTTGTTATTTTTATATAAAAAAAATTTTAAATCCAAAAAAATTAGAAAAGTTAAAAAAAAAAATTACGAAATGATGACACTCTGTACATACGATAACTCCATGAAGTGGGATATTGAGAATTGAAAATGAAAAAAATCTAAAGCGACTTGATTGTTATTGGAAGTGCAGAATCAGCTGTCATAACCAGGGGACCCAAGACACCATGATTCGAGACCTCGACCTTAGATAATAATAAAAATAGCGTACTGAAACGTTTTTTGGGCGGTAATAACAGCTCTAGGATGATTTGATTATTAATGTTTAAAAAGAATCTTTATCGGCAACTCTGAACCCACAGAACATGGCCCTATTTGTTGACACGCGTTACCCTCATGGTAATAGAGAGCTTAAGTATCAGATCCACACAGTCAAAATGAAGAAAGTGTACAACGTTAATCAAAGAATTTTAAGCACTCAGTTGAAGAAACTTCAAGAAATTTCAAAAAAAGGGAGAGTGAAGAAATCAAGCTCAAAACGAAGTATAAATCAAAGTACAATCAAGTTAGAAGTCGTTCCAAAATTACATCTGACGAATAAAGAACTGTGTGATATGATACTTGTGGCTCTTGAAAAAGTGAAAGCATAGAGCTCGGGCTCCTACGGGGGTTGGCCCTTGCTGCTTCGGCGAAAGCTAATTTGCTCGTGCGGGTTCTTAAGGATGCATCGATTCCGATTCTTGGTCATCTAGTCTTAAGGACATGAGATCCAGACTATGTTCTTTTCGCTCATAAAGCTAACTAAGGTACAAAGTTTAAATAAAACTAGAGTTGGATTATTGAGTTACACCGTTTTGTGGTATTCCTTACTTTGGGAGTCTGTGATACATGAAAGATAGTAGGATGGTTGCTTTGGTGTTAGTGATTGGAGCCCATTATCGATGTAAAGTCTGATTGTAAAAAGAAAAAAAAAATAAAGAAAAAGTAAAAAAAAAAAAGGCGCGTTTCATTTTAGTTGTTTGTTTCTCATTTGCATACTATTTTAGTTAATTGTTAATTTTCTTTATCTTTGCATGCATGTTTTATGTTTAGCTTTGGTAGTTCTTATTATTTAGGTTTTCGTTTTTTTAGTTAACGTGTGTCTAGGTTTTCCCGTTATTGCCTTTAGCCCTAATTCTGTTTCCAAAGTTATCGTTTCCTTACTCGAGGGCAAGTAAGGTTTAAGCTTGGGGAGTTTTGTTAGATGCATTTTATATGCATCTTTTAGCACAATTTCCTACATATTTCATTATAAAAAGTTAACCAATTCCTGATTATTCTTATGTATTTTGTGTTTCATGATTATTTTGAAGAATGCCCGTATTGCTCACGTTTGTTATGACTTTTCTGGGCCATTTGTAGCACATGGATGATTGCACAAGTTCGGGATGCATTTGTAGATGCTTAGGAGCTTAATTGGAGTCTAGACCAAGGAAGGATGCCGGGAAATGATCAAGAACTGCTTGGAAGGAGGAACGACGATCAAAAGAGACAACAAAAAGTAACATGCGATCGCAGGTATGCCTTTGCGATCGCAGGTTGCCTTCGAGGTTTTGTCGAGCAAAAAAATTCATCAGTTGAGGAAAAAAGAAACATGTGATCGCAGGTTGTGCCCTTGCGATCGTAGGTTGGTCAATTTGCATCGAAATGGCAATGTACTTCATTAAAAATCCCGTAACACATTTTTGGGTGATACATACGATCACATGTATGCCCTTTGTGATCGCAGGTACGGCGTTATGACAGCTAGACGTATAAATACAGCATGACACTCTTCCAGTAACCCTAATTGGCGATTCCTGGCGATTCAGGGCGATTTTCAGAGGTTTTCAATTGAAGAACGTAGATCTAAAGGAGACGGTTCGATTCCAATTCATAGTTTAGTAAGATTTATCGTTTAGATTCTATTTCCACTGTTTGTAATCCGTTTTTTGCCATGTCAAGCTAAAAACTCATATTTCAGTTTTGCAAGACGTAACCTTTTCGTATGATTAATCATTAGGCACTATGTTTGACTATGATTATTTTTTAGTTTGATCAGTTCTATGTTAAATTCAGTGTTTGGTTTTGATTTCAATTTTTGTAGGCCACTTAAATTGTTTGTGAATCATGCTAGTCATCTAATTGTTTAGATTCGTAATTGTCTAGATTAATTAGTAAAAAGTGACAAGTATTAGATTAATTTTGAGTTTAGAGTTAACTCTAATATGAAATGGTCAAACAAGTTTTAACGCCTCCAAGCTTATGAGAGGTATTGAAATTTACTGGGAATTACACTGTGTCTAATGCAACTTTTCTTTGTTAATCAAGAGCTTGTTTGGTTAATTTAGTAAAAAGTTAGATTTAACTCAAAGAACTTATTTTGATTAAATGATTTTTGTAATAAAGGTCATTAGAGCTTGTTAATGACCCTTAGTACCAGTTTAAACAAGTGCATAGTCATTGTGTTGAAGGTTAATTATATGATTAAGGGAGTCACCACGAAACTGGAATTGCTTTCTTTTATTTGAATTTTCACCACTTTAAATTTAGTTATTCTTTTGTCATTTTCGATTTTTATTAGTTTAATTTTAAGAAATAACCCCCCCCCCTTTATGTTTATTGCATTCATCAATAATTAGATCACACCTTACGCAAAGAGGTGTAAACATTACGACGTGTCCCTGAGGATCCGACCCTGCTTACCTGTACTACCTGTTAGTACAATAAAGCAGTTTATTTATTATTTTTATTTGTTTAAATAGTGTACGACAGTGTTCTTAACAATCCCCCACCGAGATCAGGAGTTCTCTGGGGTTGGCCGGCTACTACCGGAGGTTTATCAGAGATTTCTCCAAGATTGTTGTTCCTCTCACCAAGTTGACGTGGAAGGGCGTTGTTTTTGTTTGGGGTCCCGAGCAGTAGACCTCGTTTGAGACTCTTCGCTAGAGATTGTGCGAAACTCTAGTGTCAGCTCTTCCTGAGGGGATGGAGGACTTTGTGGTTTACTGCGATGCATCTATATTGGGGTTAGGTGTAGTGATTGTGGAGAGAGGGCACGTGATAGCATATGCATCGAGGCAGCTGAAGCCTCATGAGATGAGGTATCCCACCCATGATTTAGAGTTGGGGGAAATGGTGTTTGCCCTAAAGATATGGCGCCATTACTTGTACGGGGTTCGGTGTACCATTTACACGGACCATAAGAGCTTGAAGTATCTGATGGATCAACCCAATCTGAATATGCGCTAGAGAAGGTGGTTGGACGTGGTAAAAGATTACGACTATGAGATTTTGTATCACCCGGGCAAGGCTAACGTGGTAGCTGATGCCCCGAGCCGCATGGCGGAGAGTACCCCGATTCAAGATATTTACATGAGGATGACAGTGATGACTTCGCTATTGGATACCATTCGAGAGGCCCAGGCGGAGGCTATGAGATTGAAGAACCGCAAGAAGGAGCGGGTGATCGGCCAGGTATCCGAGTTTCTGATGGACAGCCAGGGACTTATGACCTTTCGAGGTCGGATTTGGGTGCCTTATACAGGCAGAGCTCGTAGCACTCTGATGGAGGAGGCGTATAGGTCGAGATTTTCAATCCATCCCGGGCCCACTAAGATGCATTTAGATCAGAAGAGAGACTATTGTTGGCCCTGTATGAAGAGGGACGCCACGTGGGTAGTAGAGAGGTGCTTGACCTGCCTTCGTGTCAAGGCAGAGCACCAGCGTCCACATGGTCCATTGCAGCCTTTGGAGATTCCCCAGTGGAAGTGGGAGTAGATCTTGATGGACTTTATCACCAAATTACCGAGAATGACACGTGAAGTTGACGCGATCTGGGTGATTGTGGACCGGTTGACGAAGAGCGCTTACTTTCTTACTATCAGTGAGAGCTCTTCTGCTGAGAGGTTGGCAGAGATTTATGTGTGAGAGGTGGTAGCTCGGCATGGAGTGCCGATGTTAATAGTCTCAGATCGGGATATGCATTTTACTTCCAGATTCTGGAAGAAGTTCCATGAGGAGTTGGGAACGCAATTGCATTTTAGTACCACCTATCACCCGCAGACAGACGGACAGAGCGAGCAGACGATTTAGACGCTCGAGGACATGCTTCGAGCATGTATTATGGAATTCGGTAGGAGTTGGGACACATACCTAACCTTGGATGAGTTTTCTTACAACAACAGCCACCATTCCAGTATCGGCATGCCCCCTTTTGAGCTTCTTTATGGAAGGAGGTGTCGGACCCCCATCTGTTGGGGAGAGGTAGGGCAGCGAGTAATGGGTGGCACTGAAATAGTGCTCAAGACGACTGAGCAAATTCAGCAGGTCAGACAGAGATTATTGACGGCTTAGAGTCACCAGAAGAGTTATGCAGACAGGAGGCGATCCGAGCTTGAGTTCTAGGTTGGGGATTTTGTTCTTCTGAAGGTATCCCTGTGGAAGGGGGTGATTCGGTTCAGGAAGAGGGGCAAGATGGGACCCCGATATATCTGTCCTTTCAGAGTGACATCAAGAGTGGGTAAGGTAGCCTATTTTTTAGAGCTACCTGCGGAGTTGAGCCAGATCCACGATACTTTCCACGTGTACTAGCTGAGAAAGTGTGTAGCCAATGAGTCAACAGTTGTGCCATTGGAGGATATTTAGAGGGATGTGAGCCTGAATTATATTGAGAGACCAATCGTGATTATGGATCGAAAGGTGAAGGTTTTGAGAAATAAAGAAGTGCCCCTAGTTCAGGTTCAGTGGCAACATCGGAAAGGGTCCGAGATGACTTGGGAGTCAGAGTCCGAGATGCGAGAGTAGCATCTAGAACTATTCGAGGAGCATGACTTCAGGGGTGAAGTCTAATCTTAGTGGGGGAGGATTGTAACATCCAGATTTCTAGGTATGATAAATTGAGTATTTAATTTTGAGATATGAGGAGCAACTCGATGCGTTGGTGCCTCAACTCGTCGAGTAGGATCACGACCGGGTGACGTGGAAAATGAATGGACTTGACAAGTCAGCAAGCCGACTCGACGAGTCAGCACTGGAGGTAGAAACCCTAATTTTCTTGGGCTTTGGCCTATTTAAAGGCACTTATGGCCTCCTCGGCGCTTTCCCATCAGTGCAGTCGTTCCTTTAGAGAAACCCTAGAGTCATTTGTGAGCTAGAGAGGAAAGAGGCTAATTTGAGGTCATTTATTTGAGAAGAAGATCAAGGGATTTGCAAGGATCTCATAGGAGAGTTGGGGGTTCAGTTTCATCTTCATTTCAAGCTTCAAATCGGGTATAAGCTCTTGCCTTCCTTGTGTTTGAGTAGATTTCCTTTGGTTGTTAAGTTAGGGCTTGTATCACCATTTTGATGGGGTTTTGGGTGCATCCGAACCCTTTCTTGAGTTATTCTATATCTGGACCTTGTGAGGTCCAGAGAGCCAGAAAGTAGCTAGCCATGTCTGAGTAACCTTGGGGTTTTGAAGCTATGAAGCTTTAACGGGGTCATAATGGTATATAGAGCAAAATAAACCATGCATTAACCCCAAGTTCAGACCTTTACATGACTTTTGGATGCTAGAAGGACAGATCTATGAGTTAGAGTTCCGGATCTGACTTTAGGAGGCCATTTGAGTGATGCAATAAAGACGACTCATCGAGTTTATAAGATGACTCGACGAGTCGGACCGGGTTGTCCCGCGATTCGTGACCCAGTGATAACCCGTCGAGTTGGGAGGTTAGCTTGACGATTCGTGTGAGGCCATAGGTGGATTCAGAGGATACGCATGAACTCGCTGAGTCACACGAGTGCACTCGGCGAGTCTGGTCAATATTGGACTGTTGACTGGAGTTGAATTCAATTGACCATAGGGTTTGGTCAAACTGATTAAGGAAGGTCAGGGAAGGGTGGAATGGTCTTCTACCCAATTTCTAGGAATGAGAATGTAAGGAGTGTATTACTTAGAAATATTATCCTTGTGATAGACGGAGGCTAGATCGAGGAGTTCAGGCACCAGATTTTTACTAGCTATCTTACGAGGTGAGTCTTCTCACTATACATTACCTAGGGTGGTATCTATGTGTGGACCAGAAGGTCATATGTGTTTTCTTGAGATTACGTGTATTGTGATTTATGAATGCTATGTGCTATTCTGACCGGACCTGAGGGTCCAACGATTCATGAGGCCGGAGGGTCCTCAACCAGACGAGACCGGAGGGTCCAACGAGCTAGACTGGGCCAGAGGGTCCAACGAGCTACGGGGCTGGAGGGTCCCGCTGAGACACAGTGACCAGAGGGTCGTATAGAATATAGCCTCGAGTGGAAAACTGTTGTATGTGGTATTTTCGGGAACTCACTGAGCATTCATGCTTACCGTGTTATGTGTTGTGTGTTTCAGGTACCCCAGAGGATCGCGGGAAGGCACCGGTGTGATTGTACACACACTCCTGATATGGAGCTATGTTTGTGGATCCTGGATTTGACTTGTTGTTTTGAAACTTTGTTGATGGATATTTGGATTTTGTTAATGGAACACATGTTTTATGATTGTTAAAATTAAAATTTTTGGTGTGAAATTTTCAGTTGTTACAGGATTTTAGAAGTCAGGGGCTATTTGGTATTATTTGGACTTAAAAATGAAAGAAATTTATGGATTCAGGGTATAAATGGTAAATGTTAGCCTTGCTTTGAAAGAAAATGTGAAGAGAGGGACTAATTGTGGTATTATGGAAAAAATGATTATGGGCGTCGGGTATATAGGGAACAAACCCTAATCCTAATTGACCAATTACCCAGCCGCCATTTTCACCCCTCTTACTTCCTCCGCCGCTGCCAGCCTCATGCCTCCACCACCGACGTTGCTATGCTACTGTTGAATTCGTGAACCACCCCCCTTCATACTCGTGTTCCGACTGGCAAGGCTAACGACGACCTTTTGAGGCTCCGACGACGAACAAGATCGATATCGCGGTTGTTGCTGCTACTCTAGGTTGCCACTCTCCTTCTACTTATTCTGCTACTACTCTTAGCCATGTAAGGCAGCTATCGGCACTGTTCTAGTTGTCTTCTTCTCCTGTTTCCTCTCCGCAACAAGAAACTGGCATCTGCCACCTGTCGCCACGGAGGTTGATGAGCTCGTGGTGTCCGTTATCACCAGAGCACGGTGACGAGTTCAAGGCTTGTATTGCGATGTGGGTGTGCTGTGTGGGTCGTTTAACGAATGGAAATGTGTTTTAGATCATGTTTGCGTGTGGATAATAGTTGTTGTGGTCGTCACCGATAACCGAAGCTGCTGCCGCCAAGCTCAGCCACTGACACCACCATGAACCTCTAGGTGGGTGGTTGCCGCCTCTTGCCTCCACCGCCGTTAGGTGGTGGCTGCCGCCACCGACCGCCGTGTCGGGTGGCGGTGTGCCTTGTTTGGTTTGTGACTCGTTTGGATGTTTGGACAAGGGACTATTAAACCCTAATGGGACAAATAAAGCCCTAATGGACCTAAAGCACAACCATTTGATAAATGGGCTAATATTTTGATTGGAAACCCAAAATAGGGTTTGGAAAACCCTAATGCCATAAAACCCTAATTTTGGGATTCATCGGGACCGCGTGAGAATTACTTAATAAACCTAAGATATTAATTAATTATTAAACTTACAATATTGAATTATAATCATTTGTAAATTAACCTAAGGCAATAATGGACTTAATAGATTAAGTCCTTAATGGGTTAAGTAGGAAAACTAAACCCTAATCGTCATTTCATGTGAAAACCCTAATTTCACTTGGGCCTTGAGTTGGGCCTTCCTAGTGGGCTTTGGTGATTGGGCTATTAATGGACTTCCAAGAATAAGCAAATGGACTAAATAATTATATGGGTTTTAGGATAAGGCCCATGTGAGAGTCTTTGTCACACCCCAAAACCGAAACGACGGAAACGTTCTGGGGCGGAGGACGTCATGTAATGTATCACAACAATGCAAAGTAGTAAACAAGCAACAACATCATCCATTGCATTAATAGTATAATTTTTGTTACAAGTGTGTTCTTTCATAGTATAAGACAACATAATGAACAATCAAAATAAAATAGGAGTCTTGATTTCTACGTCTTCACAAAACCTGGTCATCGTACCTGTCTATTTGTGACCTGAGAATACAAGTATTTTGAAAGCGAGTATCAGCAATAAAGCTGGTGAATTCATAAGTATTAATGTATCTTTGATTTGTAAAACTGTAAAGTAAAGACTTGTAACATTTGGAAAAAGATTGTATAAGAATGAACTGTTTGAAAGTAGTTGAAAGCGTTTGAATACCCTAGAAAATCCTTATGATTTCTATTAGTATAAAGAGTAGTCTTCTACCAAGACTAGACTATTTTGAAAGTAACAAAGCTGGTTTTTCCCTTGTATGACTACTATTAACAATATATATAGTCTACCTCGTCGTTTATGTGAATGTATCACAAAATAAAAGTAATAGGAAAAATATAGCCATGTAAGTGTTATCCTTTTGTATTAGGATCAACTCGACATCGCAACTGCTGACATAGTATTAACCTTGAACGTCCGTAGATGTTCATTATCCTCTGTAGCTAATAGAAGGGCGTAGGAATGGTTAGTCCCGTAAAGGTACCCCTAGTATAAGTATTAACCGTAGGCATCCGTAGATGTTCATTACCTCTGTTGCTAACAGTTGGGTGCCGGAATGGTTAGTCCCGTCTAGTATCCTTTTGTACTAGGATAGACAAAACTAATCTACACATATAATATGTAATATTATCTCATCATATAGAATCTAGGTACAAGTATCCATGTAAGTGTATCCAAGTAAGAGGATCTAGGTAAGTTTATCTCTTCATATAGCATTTAGTATAGACTCATGAATGAACTGACTCTGGTGTAATTCCTTGTAATAGGAATAACAAGTAGTATCTCCTAACTATACTTATAATAGTTACTAGTAATGTACAAGTATCAACGAAGGTATACCTTTGCTAGCCAAAGGTGTTGAACTGACTGAGGAAAACTTTTATGTCTACATATGTATATATGATATATAACTAATATTTAGACGACATTCGGACGGATAACCGATACCCCATAGCCACATCCCAATGAGGAAAAGGAAATAGAGTGAGTTAGCGTTCCTATGTCCTTTAAACATTGTTTATATAACTATACATATATTGACATGCATTTGATAATATAAAAGCATATAAGGAGTTTTGTAAAACCTTTGAAAAAGATTAATATCTTAAGAAAAGATCGACTTGATGTCAGTTTATAAAAAGGTTTGAAAGTATTTTGTTTAAATAAACAGTTTAAGTATAAAGAAACCTTTTTTTGAAATACATTTGTAACAGAGTTTGAAAAGAAACATACAGTGTATAAAGCAGTTTGATAAGTAGTTTTAAACATATAAAAACGTTTAAGAAAGTCATTTAAAGAAATCTATTGGGTAAAACAGTTAACGTATAGTAAATCCATTTGCATGCTAGTTATTAATCACATTTGATTGATATAATAACTAAACATGATTTAACTTGTATCCCCCCCCCCCATAAAGCATTTATAAACATTTAAAAACATTTAAAAGGTTAATTAAGGGGTATGAACTCACATGTAGATGGTGGTTTGGATGAACTGAACGATGTAGGGTTGCTAAGTGTCAAGTGAGGACTTGAACACACAATGATCCTAGTTAACATATAATCAAACATATATGTATCTAATTAGTTAATTAATAAATAATTAATCAAGTTAAGACACCCTAGGTTATAGAAACACTTTGATTCAAGTGCTACAGGTACGAAAGGGTTGCACCTAAGGGTTGTATGACATGGCATTGGAGTTTATGGCCCACGAACCACCCCTTTATGGAGTTTACGGCCCATGACCATTTCCCCATGAGTTTAGGGCTGCAAACTCATGGTACTAAGTGCCAAATTGTGTTTTGAGGTCTTACAAGTCATGATTGGGCATCAAATGATCAAGTTCAAGCCTTAGGATAGCATTAAGGGCACAATAACACTACCTAGTAGAGTTCACGGCCTAAGGACCCTTTCGTTCGGTGATTACGGTCGTAAACTCCTATGGGGAGCTGTTTTGATTGTTGTTTAAAGTCTTAAACCCTTCTAGGAAGGATCAAGGTTGGCATCCAAGGCATAGGAAGGAGTTAAGGTCCAATTTACCACCTTGAAAGGGGTTTACGGCCCAAGATCATCCTTGGTCGTAAACTCCTTTGTTCTATGGTTTCTTGATGATTTTCAAGTGTTATAAGGGTTATACTAAGCATGCAAGAAGCTATAGCAAGTGCACTTACAAGATCGGAGCTCGATTGGGTGTTTAAGGTCCAAGAACACTAGTGTGTGTTCTTGGTGTTTTGAAGATCTAATGAAAATCAAGAATTGAATGGATGAAACGATGTATAATGACTAAGAGATAGGTTATAACAACAAATCAAGTCATGTAATACTTACATTCTCGGAAAATCGGGTGAAGAACGGTATGCTACTTGAGAGAGAATGGATTTGGTTCTTGAGTTTAGAAATGAGGAAATGAAAGAATGGAGAGTAAACTCATGCCTAAGGCAAGAGTTTTCGTCCCTAATAGAGTTCACGGCCCAAAACTCTTTGTTTGGCCGTGAACACCAATTCAAGGTGTTGCTCGTTCCATTACATTCCCGATTAACTAGAAATCACTTCCTTTTATCCGTCCGATTCGTGAATAATTAATTAAAATACTCAAACGGTCTTTAAACTGGCTAAAAATTAGAAAAAAAAAAGCATTTAACTTTTAATTGGAGTGTTTGACTGTACTGGATGGAAATTTTCAGGTTATCACAGTCTTGGGCCCAATTGGGAAAATTGGGCCATAGATGGGCCATAGCTAGGCTTTTCGGATTATGTGATATTGGACCATGGGAATACCAGGAGTTGGGCTAGAATAATTAAATGGGCTTTAAGGCAAGCCCCATGTCAAGGGTTGGGCCTAATTCGTAAAATTGGGCCATATGTTGGGCTTTGGCCCATTACTTGACTATTAGGCATGTGTAGCGTGAGTTGGGCCTTGGGCTTGGAACCTAATTATTAATTGGGTATTGTTTGATGTTGATAGTTTGGGAATCTGTCAACCAGCAGATGGAGTGGTATTTGCGGGACTTCAGCAGTGCCAGGTGAGTTGTCATCACTATATCAACAAGGTATAAGGCACCAATGCTGACCCTTCGGATTTGTATATGGGTTTATTGCATCCTATGCTTATTGATTTACATCCTGGTAGTTAGGATGGTTGTTATGTTAGTGATCGGTTAGATCAGTGTCCTGGTTATAGGATGGTTGCCATGATTAGTGATATGTTAGATCTACATGTTTACTTGATTATATTTATGTGCACATGTTTATTGGTTTGGGGAAAGGGTTGAGGCAGGTCCTGCTGTGTGCAGTAGGCGAAGACACCCTGGGCGGATTGGATAGACTGTTGATCCGGGCTGGGCAAATCTAGTCGGACCGAAGGCCTAACGAGTGGTCCGGATAAGCTGAACGCCCCGAGGAGGGCGGTCCAGACGTGCCGAGGGCTCAGAGAGCTGTCCAGATAGAATGAGGACCGGGATTTGGTCCAGTCAGACTGATGACTCATTATGCATGTTGTTTGATGTTTGCTTATTTGTTTATATGATATGATTATGATCGTATGGTGTTGGTATTTTGGGGGTAACTCACTAAGACTTCGAGCACATTTATCGATTATTGTTTCAGGTACTTCTGATGATCGCTGGAAGGCAAAGGCGTGATCGTACACCTCCTTATGTTTTTATGATGTGATTCTGGGATACTCTGACATTAAAACATTTTGAAAACATATTTGTAATAATTAACTATTTTCGAATGATTTACAAAGTTTAAATTGGCTTGAATTTTTGGAGGTTACAAAAACCCCATCTTATTATTGTGAAGAACATTTTTCGCTATATCAAAGGCACAGTTTCGTTGGGATTGTGGTATCCTTCAAAAACAGTGTTTTCACTCAAGCATTTTCAGATGTAGATCTTGGAGGTTATCAATTAGATCGAAAAAACACAAGTGGCGGATGTCAACTTATGTTTGGGAAGCTTGTGAGTTGACAATCGAAGAAACAAACATGTGTTTCGATTTCCACAGTAGAAGCAAAATATGTTGCTGCTGCAGCTTATACTTCTCAAATCATGTGGATTCAAAGTCAACTGCGTGATTATGCAATCAACATGAAGAAAATTCTGTTGTATTGTGATTCACAAAGTGTCATACGCATTTGTCACAATCTTGTGAAACATTCGAAAACAAAACATATTGCTCTTCGCTATCACTTTAAAACAGATCATGTTGAAGATGGCAACATTGAAGTTCATTTTGTAAATACAATAAATCAGCTTGTTGATATCCTTACAAAACCGTTAGACGAGAAACCTTTCATAAGAATACTAACGGGCTTAGGAATGATCAATTCAAATGCAGTTTTAGGATTAATTTTGTTATAAAGAGAAGTCAAAGTGATGGATAAATATGTTGATTCATAGGTTACTATTCATCGTTCAGCGGTTACTATTCATAGTCAACGCCTCGACATTCTTCGCTTTCGACATCATGCTAAAATGGTTTGACAAAATCTTTACAATTTCAGGCATAGTGTTGTTACTTACATCTTATTTTGTTTTGCTAATTAGGTACATTTGTTTTCTTTTTGTCATTTTCATTTCTAAAATTCAAAAACATCAAAAAGATTTTCTTAATTTTGTCTTTTTATTCAAAAATCAATAGTATCAAAAAGATTTTCTTTTTGTCATTTTCATTTCAAAATTTTAAAAACATCAAAAAGATTTTCTTATATTTGTCATTTTCATTTAAAACTCAAAAATGCAAAAATATTTTTGGTTTTTTTGTTCAACTTTTCTTGTAAAGTTTGTTAGCGAAGATCTCCGGTGGTTCATGCATTGCCGCTTTAGGGAAAGGTATGTTGTGACACTGTGTACTAGTTAAGATGTGCCTAGAAGCATGCTGCAACATGTTGACTCAAGCCTCTATAACTCAATGTGTTTCGAAGCCTTAATGGATTTCTCACCACAAGGATTACTTCCCAATCAGGCTATATTCACATTAGTTCCTAAGCTACCTTACTCTTCTCAGTTGAGTTAAGAGTTTCCTGCTTCGTCCATTAATAGCGGAGGTACATTCGATTCTTGAAAAAATCTTTTTCCCCCTAAAAGTTCTTTAATGAACACACACAATGAAACATACCCTCGACTTCTCTGGTAAAAAACAACCAGGTTGTAGGTATAAAAACAATCTATGTTTATGATCTGGATTCATGAGACCGTGATGAAAGTGAAACCCACAATATTTCGAACCATTGGTGGAATTGACGGAGAACTTTGTTCTAGAATATAATGAAACATTTGTTTCAGTACCATTTTTTCGATACTGAAGGGTTGCAGCCTGAAGGGAGAATGAGCCTAAAGGGTTGGAGCCTGAAGCATTATTTGGGATAGACATCTGTAAAAAGAAAAAGAACAAACTCTAGATTAGATGAGAATCCTTAATATAACACCCAAAATGAAATATTAAGGCTAGGACCCAACACAATATTTTACAATTTGGAAGAGGGATGGCGTAATCCAAATGCAAAATATTTGAAGGTAGGTAAATGAAGATTTACCAAATTCCACGATGAAAAACGAAATTGATTATTAAGTTTTAATTGGATTAAAATTCCTAGATTCTTTTGAGATTTATCGAACTCTTTAATGGCATGTTTAAATCTCGATTATGCCTTTCAAGTTTGTGATTAGGATGCCGAGGATCACAAACAAGGTGTGAATAACCATGCAATATACTTGGTACTCTTAATGTTACAAATCACCTAATCAATGTGCCGATTAACCACACATTCTCCATTGATATATGATTAACATCAAGCTACCCTTTGTCACCCTTGTTAGTCCCAAATTAATGTGCCCGTTAACTACACAGGCTCCACAAACGACTTAACAAGATGCAAAGTGCAAATTCATGGAATAACACCATTTTCACATTTTCCTAAAGTAAATAAAATTGGGAATTTAATAAAATTTAGTTACTTTATAATTTCATTATACTTATTAACTAAGATTAATGTCCTATCCTACCCGTTTGGCTAACGACCCTCCATCAGTCAAAGAAGCGGTGAGTGAGAATGGCCACCCATTAAACTACCATTTTATAGGCAGTAACCTTATACCCCCCCTTATAGACCGGCTTTGTGAATGAGGCCTACTAACAGTAAGACTGGCTTGTCTTATACATACACACACACACACACACACACACACACATATATATATATATATATATATATATATATATAAGTATTACTTTTTAATATTATAATAGTATAAGGGTAGAATTTCAACTTTTAAAAATCTAGAGTTTGGAATTAAATTTTTCATTAGTGCGACTTTACAAATTCCAAAACTTGAGGGCAAGTTTTCAAACTCTTCAAAACTTTTGGTTTCCATAACTAATGAAAACTTATGAGTTTTTAATGTTCATGAATGAGACTTTTCATATAACTTGAGGACAAGTTACAAAACTCATTTCAAGAACAAATCAATTTTAACTAACATAATTATCATATAATTTACCATTGATCTAATCTAACTCATATAGCAAGGCAATTCATATCAAATAATACAAATAATCATCTTATTATCTTAATATTTGACAATTGTCCTTTAATTGGATGAGGATCATCATTACCAAATCAGAAAATACAATTTTTATGATTATAAAACAGTCTGTCGTAATGATCCTAATCCAATTATGGCCAAAAACTCAAAATTCTGCAGACAGGAGCATCTACTCGACGAGTGCATGAATTGGACTCATCGAGTTGCCCTTTTACTGAGTGGACTCGTCGAGTCAGTTCATGGACTCGGCGAGTTCATTAGTCAGAGTCCAAAAAAATCGATTTTTCAGCTTTGAAAAATGAGCAAGCATCAAATATAACAGAAAACAATCCTAGGCTCTGATACCATTCTTGGGTTTTGAGAACTATAACACCCCTATGGTGCACATGCAACCCAAGATGATTTGGAACTATGTTTTCTCTAATTATACATGCATTTTCAATTTTCCAAAGCATACATCCTAACTAGCATACAATAGAGAATATACAACAAAAACAAGTTATATGAATACCTCTTATGTAGTTGGTAGTTCTTGGCCTTAAAAAGCTTTAGAACCTCAAGTGTGATGCCTCTAATGTGTTACAAACACCAAATGCAAGAGAAGACTTCAGAGAATAAGTTGGCTAGCACAAAATTCGGTTATCACACTCTTAGAATGATAGTGCAACCAAATGCACCATGGCCCTTCATATTACTGAGGCTCCATAGGTTAAAACTCCATGATCAATACTAATTAAATAATATGATTTCTCAATTAATTCCAAATTAGTTCTTGATGAATACTAGTTAAATAATATGATTTCTCAATTAATATATTATACTTATAATATATTTATAAATTACAAGTAACCTTATTCTCAAAAGTCCATCCTATCAAATTGCACTGGTGAAGGCAACCCAAAAGGACCATGCTACTATCGGGTAAAGTACATCCCAATTATAGTTATGAGCTTAGACACCTAATCCAACAGGTATGTCATACTAAAATGCATCTGAGTTCCCAAATCCTCATGGAACTTCCTCCAAAATCGAGAGGTGAAACGAACATCTCGATCTGAGACCACCGACAAAGGACCCCATGCCCAACTACCACATCTCAGACATAAATATTAGCTAGCTTGTCTGCGGATATACTCTCGGAAATCAGGATAAAATGTTTACTCTTGTTCAGCCTATCCATAATGACCTAAATAGAATCGACATCATGTTCCGTCCTAGGTAATTTTGTGACAATAGCCATGGTGATCTCCTATCACTTCCACATGGGGATGGGTAACGGCTGGACCTTGGCATCAGGTCTTTGATGCACGGCTTTGACCTTACTACAGGTCAAACACCACTCAACAAACCAAGTAACTTCTCTCTTCATGCAGGGCCACCAGTAGCTCAATCTCAAGTCTCGGTACATCCTCGTGGCCCCCAGATAGATAGAACACTCTGATTTGTGCGCCTCCTCCAAAATCGTCTATCTCACCCCACCTGATGCTAGAACCCAAACCCTACCGAACTAAGTCAATAACCCCCTATTGTCACTAACAAACAAAGGAATCTTCCCTCTAATCCACTCAATCTTCCAATTTTCTTTCTTCAATCCTTCTACTTGAGCCACCTTGATCAAATCCATCAAGGGTGAAGTAACAGTCATCCTCAAACAACTATCTCTGATTATTGAGCACACTCCCTTATGGCTCAAAGCATCGGCCACCACATTGGCGTTCCCTGGGTGGTACAAAATCTTGTAGTCATAGTCTTTTACCACATCTAACCACCTCCGCTGCCGCATATTCAAGTTCGGCTGATTCCTCAAATACTTCAAACTCTTATGATTGGTGTAGATAGTGCATCGGACCCAGTACAAGTAATGAATCTAGATTTTGAGGGCAAACACCATCGCCCCCAATTCCAAATCATGTATGGGGTAATTCGCCTCATAAGGTTTCAGCTACCTCAAGGCGTAAGCAATCACATGCCCTCTCTTCATAAGAACAACTCCCAATCCCAAAATAGAATCATCACAATAAACCAAAAAAATATCCAATCCCTCGGGTAATGAGAGAATCCGGGCCTTGCACAATCTCTACCTCAGAGTCTTGAAGGCCAACTACTGACCCGGACCCCACCGAAAGCTCACATTCTTCTTGGTCAGGCGGGTCAGAGACACTACAATCTAGGAGAAGTCTTCAATAAATCTACGATAATACCCCGCAAGACCCAAGAAACTCAAATTCTCCGATGCATTTTTGGGAACTTCCTAACACATCAACGCCTCGATCTTAGTCGAGTCCACCAAGATACCACCCTAGTTGATGATGTACCCCAAAAACTGCACCTCACGCAACCAAAACTCACATTTGGAGAATTTGGCATAAAACTTCTCCCTCCTCAAGGTCTCCAACACCTCTCGCAAATGCTGATCATGCTACTCTTTGGTCTTAGAGTAGACCTGGATATCATCAATAAAAACAATCATCGATCGATCCAACGTCGGCTTGTAGACCCGGTTCATGAGATCCATGAACACTGCTAGTGCATTGGTGAGCCCGAAAGGCATCACCACAAACTCGTAATGACCATAACAAGTTCTAAAGGCTGTCATCTATACATCCTCATCTTGGATCCTCAACTAGTGGTATCCTGAGCATAGATCAATCTTGGAGAACTAAGATGCACCATGAAGCTGATTGAATAGGTCGTCGATCCTCGGAAGTGGTAACGGTTCTTCACTATTATCTTGTTTAGTTCCCAATAATCGATACACATCCTATGTGATTTTTCCTTCTTTTTCACGAATAGGATCGGTGCTCCCCACGGGAAACCTGCTCGGATGGATAAAACCCATGTCTAGCCGCTCCTATAGCCGCGTAGACAACTCATGCATCTTTGGCGGTGATAGGTGATAGACAACTCATGCATCTTTGGAGGTGATAGGTGATAAGGCGCCTTTGCTGTCGAAGCTAAACCAGGCATCAAATCAATCCGAAACTCAACCTGCCTCTCGGGAGGCACTCCTGGAAACTATTTGGGAAAATCCCCCACAATGGGTACCCTGATCAACTCTGTCATGGTCTCCACCCGTGTATATGAAATATTAGTTAAAAACCATGAACAAACCCTACTGAAGAAACCTCCTAGCCCTCGCAGTTGAACAGAGAGCCAGTGCATGCGAAGCTCTCTCCCCAGGAATGACCAGTTCTCCCCCACTTTGGTTTTGAACTCTCACCAACTACCGCTTACACCAGTCCATGCCGATGATCACCTTCAATCCCCTCAAGGGGATTGGTACCAAATCAATAGAAAACCTTTCACCAAACATGTTCAGAACACAACTGTGCAATATCCTTGCAGAAATCACAATATGATCATTTTCGATCTCCACCTCTAGAGGGGATTCCAAAGTCCTGGGAGCATCTCGAAACTTCTTGCTGAGTGCAAGAGATACAAAAGATCACGTAACCCCCGAATCAAATAAAACATGGGAAAAGAACCCATTGACCAAAAAGGTCCCTATTACAAGATCATAATAAACATGAGCATAACAAATAAAGAATAAAAGATAGAGTTAAGTTACATTCCAGTAACTAAATCTGGCGCTGCTTGGGCCTTATCGGCGGTCCACTGAAAGGCCCTAATCTTCACCATAGGAGCCTCCGCCTTGCCCTGGCGGCCAACGGTAATCCTCAAAGTGGTTGGCGCATGTGTCACCACTGCTCCCCCAAACAACATTGGACAATCGAAATTTTTATGGTCGGTCTGGTTGTAGTGAAAACAAATGAAACCCTTCTTGGGGAACTCCATGCTCATGTGGCCCTACTGACCATAACTGTAACATACCTAGCCTGTTGTCCGACAGGCCCCACTATGCGGCTTGTCGCACTTCGCGCAACGGCCCCGACCCTGCTGGCCTCTACTAGTAGTATCGGAGGTATTGGGCTTCTTGGCTTGCCCACTGCTGTCTACACCCGCTCTGGCTTCTGCTTCGTCCGGAGCTCCAACTCAATTTCCTACTCACAAGCCTTCTCAGTTATATCATTTAGGGTCTTGCACCCTGAAAAGCTTATGAACTCCCTGGTATCATTCATCAGCATAGCATGACATCTCGTCTTCCTTATCTCCTCATCTGTAGTGTACTGCGGAACTAGCAAGACCATATCTATGAATTTGGTGGTGATCTCCACCACGGTCGCCGTAGTCTGGTGAAGTTCCTGGAATTCCCTCACCAATTGCTGCACCTCGATGGCCGATGCAAACACCTGATCAAACCTCTGCACAAAATCCTCCCATGTCATCACTGTCACACCCGCCATCCCTACCTCATGGGTAACCTCCCACCAGTCTCGTGCTCGGACCCTCAGTTGGATTAATGTCTAAGTCCATAACTATAAATGGTAAGACTTGACCCGACTCGGCATGGTCCATTTGGGTTGCATGGCATCATGCACTTGGATAGACTAAATGAGAGAAATAAGACACTTACGGTTATTAATATATTATAAGTTCTAGTATATTAATAATAAGAATAATAAGATTATTTAATTAGTATTGATCAATAATTAATCTAGGATTAATTAAGTGATCAAAAGAAGACTAATTAAATATATGGGTTGATTGTGCAAATCATCCATACTTATATAGTGGGCTAATGCTCCATGGATTATCTAGTTGGGCTAAAACCCATATGATGCTCCATGGATGCTCCATGGTGTTTTTGTACCCATGGATCATGGAAATGAAAGGCCATGTCAATTAGGGTTTACATGGTGTAACCCTAACTATATATGCATCTTATTCTTGACCAAAATCGGCACTAGTATCATTCTAGAGAGGGCTAGCCGATTTTCAAGAAGTGTAGAATTCTATCAAGTTATTCCAAGTGTATTTGGTGTTGTGTGAACCATTTGAGGTGTCACACTTGGGGCACTAGGCACTCAAACTTCATGAAGACTTTCTACATAAAGAGGTATGTATTCTATCTTGTTATATTCATAGTTTTGTAAGCTAGATTAGGATAATACCTTGGAAAGTTCATATTTGCATGTATAATAGAGAAAACAAATATCCAAGGTATTTAGGGTTGCATGTACACTTAGGAGTGTTAGAATGCTCAAAACCTAACAGTGGTATCAGAGCCTAGGCTTGTTTTCTTGTTATACTTGAAAAAGTAGCTGAAAAATCGAGTTTTGATGTTGTCTGCCCAGCAGACTCACCGAGTCCAAGGCAAAATGCATCCAACTCGCCGAGTTGGTTCGTGCACTCGACAAGTTGGACCCCCAGACAGCATAAATTCGACTTTTTTGGCTAGAATTGGACTAGGAACATTACCCTAAGATGTTTTTGGACTTATAAACTTGTTTTTGATGTGGTAATGTTCATGCTAATCCAATTTCAAAGATAGTTGTCAATAGATTCATGTTTTGTATTAGTTTAAGGTTTAGACTAATTACATGAAAAAGTTTGATTTGAATTATCTTGTTCTTATGAGTTGCTTAGATTAATAGAAAAGTTGAGTGAAATAGTTGTTTTCAATACAAATTAATCTAAGAATTGATTCTAAAATGTGTTTTTGTAACTTGTCCTCAAGTTATATGAAAAGTCACATTTAAGTTTCATAAAACTCATAAAAGTTGACAAAGGTTACAAAATGAAGAGTCTAGTTCTAATTAAATGGTTTTATGACTCCATAACTCGTCCTCAAGTTATGGAGGACCAAGAGTCTCTTCATTAAATAATAAATAAAAACAAATGTAACCTTAATTAATTCCATAAGTTATAAAATAAAGAAAAGTTAATTCTTTTATTAGTTTAAAGTCTTCCATAACTTGCCCTCAAGTTATGGAACTTGAAGACTTTTTGGATTAAAACTACTTTAAACACATAATTAAGTTATGGAATTAATTAGTTTTGAATAGTTTCAAAACTTGCCCTCAAGTTTTGGAATTTGAAAAGTTTTCACTTATGAATACTTTAATTCCAAGTTAGCCCTTTGAATTTTAAAAGTTAAAATTCAACCCTTATACTTTATAATATTATAAGTTAATATATATATATATATATATATATATATATTATATATATATATATATATATATATATATATATATATATATATATATATGTATGTATAAGAGTAAAGTCAGTCTTACCGTTAGTAGGCCCCATTCACGAAGTCGGTCTATAAGGGGGGTATAAGGTTACTGCCTATAAAATGGCAGTTTAATGGGTGTCCACTCTCACCCACCGCTTCCTTGACTGGTGGAGGGTCGTTAGCCGAACGGGTTTGACATGACTATAATTCTCCCTTCATTAAAAGTATTAATGATAAATACTAAGTAACTAAACTCTTAATAATACCCAATCTTAGTTACTTAGGAAAATGTGAATAAGGTGCTAATCCATGAAATTACACTTTGCACTTTGTTTAAGTCGGTTAGTGGAGCGTGAGTGGTTAACCGGCACACTAACTCGTATTTAACAAGGTAGGCAAAGGGTAACTTAATGTTTATCATAGTATCGATGGAGTGTGTGTGGTTAACCGACACATCGATTGAGGGGTAAACACTTAAGGGTACCAAGTAATTTGCATGGTTACTTCACACCTTGTTTTGTGATCCTCGACATCCCAGTCACAAAACCTGAAGGGCACACTCGAGATTGAAACATGCCATTGAACAGTTCAATGAATCTCAAAAGATCTAGGAGTTTCAAATCCAATTAAAACCTAATAACACATTTCGTTTATCTTGGTGGAAATTGGTGAATCGTCATTCACCTACCTTCAAATATTTTATAGCTTGGATTACAGCATCCCTCTTCTAAGTTATAAAATAGTTTGTTGGGTCCTAGCCTTAATATTTCATATTGGGTGTCATATTAAGGACTTTAAATCAACTATCTTGAATGTCTGGTTTGGACAATTATGAACTTTCCAAATCTCTTGAAACAAGCTTTCCTAAATGAAGATGATGTCCTATGGAAATCATACTTCTTTCACCTCCTCCAATTATTCTCCCTAACCCACAAGTTCAAGGTCACTCAAGCCCTATTGGCAAGGCAAGGTCTAGGTGTCATCACATCTTGGAGATGTAGTCACATATTGACAAGCCGGGAGAGTTGGGTGTCAAAGTCTTGAGAAAGTTGGTGGCTCAATCACTTTCTAAGTCACATAGTGAGTTTCTTTGGAACTCCTATGAAACAGACTATGACAAGACCCTTAATGATCTTATCTATTTGCTAAGATCATCTTCCTAAAACTTTATGGACATTGACAATGGTGACATTGGATATCCAGTAAAGCTCTCTGTTCCCAATGGAAAGGGATCGGCCATAGTCAACTCGGTTAACCAAATGGTAAAGAGAAAAGCTAAGTCTGTGATAGTCCCGTGTACCATTACCAAAGGGTCCATATGTTTATATTGCCAAAGGAAGGGGCATTGGTTGCGAAGCTGCCAATTTACCTAAGGGTGTTAAAGTCAATAAGTTTGACTCTACTTCAGGTAAAATCCACTATCTAACACTGCTAAGTTTCTATTCTGAGATTCTTGATATATGATGTCACTGGGTCACATGTTGATGTTTTAAGAATCAAAGAAAAGTAAAGAAACTTAAAGAAAGAATATGTTGAATCTGATCGCGTAGATGGATTTCTATCGCATAGTTTGAAGATTGGATTCTTGAGCTATTTCTTAGGAGATATAAGCTATTGCTTAGGAATAGATAACAACAAGTTTTCATATGGATTGAAAGGATACTTTTTCCGCAAAGTTTTTAAAATAAAAGGAAAAATGATGATTTTATTTATTTTAAAATATCCTTACAATGGAATTTGAGGAGAAATTGTTGCTTATATGATTCCATTAATAGCAAGAGTGGAAATATTAAATTGATTCTTTCATTTGTGGTAATGTCTAAATTTACCAAATAAGGAAAGATTCTCATCACCCAAGTTTCAATTGGACCGGAACTTGGAATCATGCAAGGTGTATAACATGATGAATGAGAACTTTCAAGTATTGGAAAATTAAGACTAATTACTTGTTCACATGTATGTGTGAGTCAAGTGAAGGACTAAGGGATCGAGTATACATTCTTGTGCACTGGTCAAGTCCACCCTAAAAGATCGATAAGATTATTCGTCATAATTTACTAAAGCTCAGTAAATATGGTTATACTTACAAGCTTAAGTGTAATTCTGAGACATTGGAAAAGGTTCCAATGTAAGGCAGAGCGAATAAGAAGAATCAAATTAGGCAGAAGGATAAAAGTTTCTCAAATCTAAAAAGATGGGAGAGTACTTTAGTATCAGTTTTTATGATCATCTTACTGATTTAGAGACCTTATCACAATTCATCCTCTATGTGCCTTCTTATAGCTATGAAGAGGAGCTATGAATTGTTGAAGTGGTTAAATCAAGAAGATGAGTCATACTTCGTTCCAATACAAGTCTTAAAGTCATACTCCAAGATTGTAATTTGAGTGACATGTCTTAGAGAAGGTTTAAAACACATGGCAAATGTAAGAGTAAAGTTTTCTACTCTTGTACATTTGAAATTGGTAAGTTGTGATGTTTTGGATAAAACAAAGAACAACTAAGGCCAATTGTGTGTGGTGTTTGTCTTGATTAGAATCCACACTATTTCTTGAATATCTGACAAGAAAGTCTTATATGTCAAGAGGACAGTGGGAGTCTTAAAAGTCTTGAAAGTCTCAAGAACTAATCAAGAATAAAACCTAAAGTTCTTCACTAGCACACGACTTGAGGTTTATAACCTATCATGTTGACATATTCTGTGCCCAGTCCAGTTAAAGTTGGCTTTGCATATGAGTTCTTAGAGTTCTCAATTGGTTGTACAACAACTTGGAAGCAATGGCAGGCCCTTGAGTTGCCAGGTGGCAAGAAATTAAGATTGAGTTTAATTCATATGAGTTTGGATTTGTCATTATCCTTGTCTTGTGATTATGGTTTTGACAAATTCATATGGGTAGGAACTCATACACCATAAAAATCTAAGTGTCATAAGGTTTCTCTCCGATTCATGAAAATGATGGTGAGGAAACACTTTCAATAAGCAAATTTTAGCTAGATAGCAATTGCGATATTTGCATTCTCAAAGTCGTTAGCGGAGCGTGTGTGGTTAACCACACTAACCTGGACTTGTGAGAAGTGGCAAAAAGGTCTAACCATTATGATTATGGCATCCCTCTTCATAATTGTTTAGAAACACCTATGAGCTATCTACGGGAAGGTGTATGATCTTGATAAACTTTTATCAAAACAATCTAGTATCAGAAATCTAAACTTTGGTAAGAAAGTCAGCTGATTTCTGAGTACATGTCAAAGCTAGTGGGAGCATAAGTGTCATGCTAATAATCATCATGTTAGTGGGAGCATGATAATTATGATAAGTATTGCAGGTTAGCAATGTTAATTATAGAAAACAAAAGTTTCAATTGGGAAAGAGTTGTTTTGCTATAATTAAGGGAGAGGAAATTATACTTCATCTCAAATCTATAAGCTTAGATCATGAGGTTTTAATCATTTAGTCAAGGATATATATATATATATATATATATATATATATATATATATATATATATATATATATATATGTGAATTTCATGTTGGAATGGCTCAACATAAGGAAATTCTGTATATGGGTCCATTATTTGCGTTCTAAAATTCGATTATGATTACGCCATCCCTTTTCATAATCTGAATCATGAGAACTTGGAAAAGAGAAATGGAAATGTTATAGCAAAATACTGGTTTAGTCTTTATGTGAGACATCATGAATCGTGTCCCATATGCTTCGGATATAGGATCGATTACATGTGCTATATTCACTCTTTCTAAAATTTTCCTAATGCCTAGGGCATTAAGAAAGGAAAAGGTATAGAATTGGATATGACTAAAAGGATTAAGCAATTGTTGAGGACAATCTAAGGCTTACCAAAGATTGGTTGCTCAAGGACAGTTGGAAGTATAGTGATAATTCTGGAAGGACCATATTGACATAATCTGTAAGGAGGCAACTCTTGTTCAGAAGCGATAGTCAAAATGGAATCTGGAAATGTTTCAAAGTTAGAAATTATTCAATCTGTTTAAGATTAGGAAACTTAATGCAAGAAGGATGTTTTCCAAGGAGCTGGTCTCCTTTGGAATGCTCTGTAATGGTTGTTGTCAAGTCTTACTGGCTATGTGCATAATCATTACAAGAGGATCAATGCATATAAGTTTAGAATCTAACAGATTTCAGTAAATGGCCTGAATTTGGAATTCTTGCATTTGCAGTAAGGATTTGGGTCTGTGAAAAGAGGATCATTGGAGTTATGTTCAGCTGATCTATTTCACAAAGTAAAGATCATAGACAAACATAGTATGCATACTTGGTGTGTGGCATGACTAGTCTTTAGAAAACATAGTGTGCATGCTTGGAGCATGGGACAACTATTGTTTTAAATTCAAGAATAAAGTTGATAGCTGAAACAGTATACAATGAATAATGTGTAATCATATGGTGATGAATAAAAGGTGTTTTATTTATGTTCATAGGTTTTGATACCATATTGGATTCAATTATTCTTGTGTTTCATTTTGCATGTTTTGACTTCCAGAATAAACTAGGTTATTCTTCCGCAATGACTAAGTTATTCAAACCATCCACAGTCGGTCATATGTTGGAAGTAGATATGAATTAAGATTGTCATGGGTTGCCTGGTAGAGGTCTAAGGTGTTGGACAAAGGGCTACAACACTCATGAGTGCTCATCAGTTCTAAGTATTGGATTCAACCCGCGCTCATTAGAATCACTTCATGGATTTTATCACGAGTGATGATGAGACGATAATATCTTTTATTCTTCAAACCTAGAGATATGAGTTGTTACTATGAGTTGGTTGTACATTGACTGCACGAAAACGCATTCGGTAACTCGGTGTTATAAAACGTGCCTTTGTGTATGATTCAACAAGTAGTAGAACAAGCCATATGAGTCGAAGTTTATCCATTCCTTTTACCTTCGGGATAAAATCGATATCTGTGGGCCCCTCGATGATTTGATGATGACAAATGGAAGTGCTCGGCCGGGCCAGGACTGATTTGATTTGTTCAATTAGTCAGTCGTCATAAATCGGAAATCGGGAAACAACAAATGGACAGAGTATCACACCCCAAAACCGATAACGGCGGAATACGTTTCGGGGTGGATGACGTAGTGAACAGTATCATCACAATTGCATAATAGTAGAAACAAGAATCATACAACCATAGCATTACATAGTGAATTTAATTACAAGCGTGTGTAGTAATGTTTAACAATCACTCGAAAGTAATTCAAAAATAAGAGATGGGTCTTGTGCGCTCCACCTTCTCCAAAAATGTCGCGTCTGTACCTGTCTATCTTTGACCTGAAGATACAAGTTATTTTGAAAACAATTATCAGCATAAAGCCGGTGAGTTCATAAGAGTTTAGTGTGAGTTTTTGTATACAAAGCATTAGTGTTAAAAATGTATCATTTAGGTTCATAAGTAGTAGAAACTTAGAAAAATCCCATATTTTCCAGGAAATACATTGTAACTGACAATCTGTGAAAAGTACGCATTCTTTATTTCTTTGAAAACAGTATATTGTAAAAATACATTGTCAAATCTCCAAATAACATACGTGATAGGATAAGTTAAGCCCGTGATCAATGGTAGAGGTGCGAGCTTCCTTTAGTGATAGATACTTACTTACTTCGGGGTGTGGTTTAACATTTAGTGTAGTATTTTAGAGTAGTTGTAGGGTATTCCTTGTACATTACCAATAGTGAGGATAATAGAGAATCCCATGACCTTCCCGGTCATGCACAGTGTAGTGAAGTAGTGGCATCCCTGGGCCTGTACGGCGCGGACTGAGTTAACAGTCAGGATGTAATAGCATCTTCCCCGTATAGATCTATACATGTAGAGTCGTCTCCCTGCTGGAAAACTCCGGGCGTAGTGGATAGCGAATAGAGTATCTCGTAGTAGGTTAGTGTATTATTGTTTGTTTAGTGTTTTCTCTGTTGTTATAGTGTAGTAATCTTTTAGTGTTGATCATAGTGTATTCTCTTACTAGTGTATCGTCTAGTGATAGTGAGTATTATAGTGCAGATGGTAAATACTTTAACGAGTAGTAGCGGTAGCGACCCTAACCATACCTATTATGGTTATCTTAGTGGGGATGTTTCTTAGCACGTTAGTGACTTTAGCATTAAGTGAAAGCAGTAATATTCGTATCGCATACTGATATACAGATTTTATATAAGTAAGAAATCAACGACAGTCGGACGGATAACTACTACCCTAAGCCCACAATCAAACAAGAACAGGAAATAAGGCGAGATATCGGTCCTAAGTCCTCCAAGTCTTATTTATATAAATATATCAGAGTGGTTACATTTTATAAGCAAATTGATTAAATAAAAGTATTTTGCCAAATGAATATTTAAATTCTGGTTCAATGTTTAAAAATAGTTTGAAAAGGGTAAAACCCGTTTTTAAGACATAGGGGCAAATCACATGTGATTTGAACTAAGGGTAGTGAATCACATGTGATTAATCCTTGTAACTCGGAAATCGTTCTGTAAAACTTTACATAAACATTTGTAAGCAACTTGTATCTCCCCCCTAAAACATGTAAAACACTTGAAAGGTTCATTAAAGGGGTATGAACTCACCTGAAATCGCGGAAATCGGGTGAATCGGGTAAATCGGGTAATAGTGTCGATTGAGCGTTTGGTACCAAATAACCACTTGAGCACCTTTTAGGACCCTAATGTCATATGAAATATGTATTTTACAAGAAGTTAATCATCTTATGCTTTTCATTATAGAATTTGGACATTCTAGTGTCGTTTTCGGGGTTTTAAGGCCTAGAAAGGGTCCCCGGGAGTGGTATGAGGCCATGGATGATTTACGGGAGGGTCTTTGGGTTCACTTCCTCAGAGTTTATGGCCTAAAAGCCATCCATTGGGAGTTTACGGCCGTAAGCCCCCTAGGCTTGGCCGTAAACTCAAGTGGTGTCCCAAAGTGTATGTTTAAGGCCTTATATCACTTCCTTAATTTAGTGGTGGGTGTTTTGGACCAAAAGAGAAGGATTAACATCATAATTTGTGACATTTTTGGGGAGTTTACGGCCAAGACTTGTTCTTGGGCCGTAAACTCCTATAAGTCCTTCAAGATGAAGGTTTTACTTGTACAACATGGTCCCAAATGGCTTAGAAAAATCCTAGAAGGTCCTATAGTGAGTTTGGAACAATTTGGCAAACATTTTTGGGGAGTTTACGGCCCAAGAACATCGTTGGCCGTAAACTCTTCATTTGGTGTCAAGATGAAGTGTTTAATGGTACAACACACTTCCATAGGCCTTAGATAAATTCCTTTCATGCATTAGGGTAGTTTAGGGGCTTGTTTGACACAAAAGTTTGGGTGTTTACGGCCCAAGCTTAGCCTTGGCCGTAAACTCCACTTTTTATTGTTCAAATGGTGATGTTTAATGCCTTGAAGCCTTCCTTGTTGTCAAGTCTAAATTCTTAAACACCCTAGAAGTGTTTTTGGGGCTTAAAACATAGATTTAAGGGGTGTTTGAGGTGTTTACGGCCTAAGCACATGCTTGGGCCGTAAACTCCTTTTTAAGCATCATTCTCTTGTGTTTTAAGGTCCAAACCCTTCTAGATATATCCCTTAATTAGTATACTAACTCACAAGAAGGAAAAACTTGGTCTTTGGCTTGGATTTGGGGGTTTACGGCCTAAGGAGCTTCTTAGGCCGTAAACTCCTTTATGGTCCTTGATTTCTATGATTTTGGCCCCTAAATTCAATGAAGCATGACTAGAATAAGATAGGGGATGAGTACTTACGTTTGGAAGTCGGAAATTAGCGGAATCGGGGCCGATTTCGAGTCTAGAGAGAGAAAGTAGAGAGAGAGTGTGGGTGTGTAGTAAATGAGTGTTCAATGTTGTGCACACCCATTGCATATGTCTTGGGAAACGCACTCGATACACGGCTACCCGATGTTTAAAGTTAACTAGGTTAAAACTTTTTACCCGGGTGAAGTGGTTGAAAAGGTAATACAACTCTATTAGGTTAAACGGGGTTAACACATACGAGTTATATTTCTTATAATAATATCAAGCCATGCTTAAATTTAGATATTCGGATATTGACGATTCCAATATTACGTAAAATAACGTATAGTGACACTTTCCGTTAGGGAAAATGGGATTTTTAACGGAATTAGATTTGGGGTTGTCACACAGAGAGAATGATTATAATCCATTTCTCATAGATGCTCCATGGTGTTTTTGTACCCATGGATCATGGAAATGAAAGGCCATGTCAATTAGGGTTTACATGGTGTAACCCTAACTATATATGCATCTTATTGTTGACCAAAATCGGCACTAGTATCATTCTAGATAGGGCTAGCCGATTTTCAAGCAGTGTAGAATTCTCTCAAGTTATTCCAAGTGTATTTGGTGTTGTATGAACCATTTGAGGTGTCACACTTGGGGCACTAGGCACTTAAGCTTCATGAAGACTTTCTACATAAAGATGTATGTATTCTATCTTGTTATATTCATTGTTTTGTAAGCTAGATTAGGATAATACCTTGGAAAGTTCATATTTGCATGTATAATAGAGAAAACATATATCCAAGGTATTTAGGGTTGCATGTACACTTAGGAGTGTTAGAATGCTCAAAACCTAACACCCTCAGCGTATAGGACGCGAATCCCACCTTTTTTGCCTCGGGGTAAAGGCTCGTACGTTGAACATTCTCTATGTTAGCAATCCGAAGATGACTAGCGATGGGGTTCTTAGCACCAAAGAACTCAGGTGCTCCGCACGCCTTGAACTCCTAGAATGAGGGAGTTCGAGCCACAATATGTCCTACGGTAATCTCGGCTAAAATTGAGCGGAGTCGCTCCTCCATGATCTCCATAATCCCCTCCTTGATGATACTGAAAATCATCAGGGTAGCATCAAGGATGTCGCGAGTAACCTTGGTTGTGATATTTTCATGCAACCTCTCATCAATAGGCTCAACACCTGAACCTAAACCCAAACCCGAACTCGAACTGGAACCCGTTCCAGAACCTGAACCTCCTCTTGTAGTCATCACCATCCTCAACTAAAAATACAACATAGAAACAATCGATAAAAAGGTTCAAAGGAATTCCTCCACACCAGACTCCTTAGAGTTTCCCGGGTATGTCGTTGTCTTAGGTAAATGTCTTGTGCTTTTAGTAGTACGAGCTCAATACTACCTTCCACACCTACTTGTAACTTCCTCAAGGTCAAAGATGGTACCTCTCATTCACCCAACTATACATAGAAACATAACTCATACCACATAACAGATACATATCCTAGACTCTTCTAGGATTTCTCGATCTTCACAAAACCAGAAACCTCAATCAACACCGTAGGTTGCCTTATGCATGCAAGTTATAAACATATATAATCATATAGACTGTAAAATAAAGTTTCTACCCTAAGTCCACAACCAAACAAGAAACAGGAAATGAGGCAGAATCCATCATTCTAGGGCTATGCAATCCTAATCGTATATAATTTTAAAGGCATACACTTAGCAATTAACAGAGTCAACATCAGTTTCAAGTAATATATGGCATCAAACTTTCCTAGGCTATAAGGCATGACACAAGTCAGACAATTCTATCATATAGCTCCAGATTGTATCCTTAGCCCTACTCTAGCATGCAGTTGCACATGTCAAACATACTAATCAAAAGACATAAGCATGGGTAAATTGGGAAACACTTACTGGAGCTCGGCCGATTTCACACATTGCACTCTCCCTTTGTACTTAAGAAAACCTTTCTCAGAAAAATCCAGTTCTTTTTCTTTTTTAAAAAGATTATCATTCCTCAGTTTGAGTCCTGACATGCCCGAGAGTGTGCCCGAATCCCTCAAACCAAGGCTCTGATACCAACTTGTAACAACCCAAAAACCGGATAAAAAATTTTCATTTTCAATTAGGAATTTCAATCATAATTTGTTACTAAATCCATTACATAATAAACATGTCAAATTATCAGAGTAACAACATCGGTAAGTGTCGAAAATAATGGAAAGAGAATGATGTGCCATCAAGCCGGACCCTTCCCTTTAGTACCTGAAACCACCAAAACAAACTATAAGCAAAAGCTTAGTCATTTCCCTATAATACCACACGACATACTTATAATTATCATGGGCTACCCCATGGTCTAATATCCAAGTGTCATGGGCTACCACTAAGGTCTTCCATACAAGTGCCACGGGTTACCCCTGAGGTCTTTCTGACAAGCAAACACATAGGCAACTAACATTCTATAAGACAAATAATGGATCAATATTGGTGCATTCGACCCATGGATATAGTGAGAAGACTTACATCAACTGCTGAAATCGCAAACGAATACTCGGGCTTCTAGGCTAAATGAAATCTCGTGCTAACTAGACAAATAAGTCCCAAAAAATAAGGTCAAAATCCAAACTATGACTTTCACATAAAAATAATGCCCGAGATGAGACGGGTCAAAATAGTCTTAACACCCATAAATGTCCAATGGGTCAATTCAGACCCAAGAGGGCCCAATTGCTGGAAAGGCCATACAGAAAAATGCCCAAGGCTCAAACCCACTAACCAAGCCCGTCAACATATCCCAAAATGTCATTACCCCAGATTTGGGCCGTACGCTCAACGTATATAATGGTACGCGCAACATACCAAGTCAAAGTGGTAAAACGCGACCAAGAGAGCCAGTACGCACGACGTACAGGAAGTACACACGACATATGCAACCCCAATGCAAACCATGCAAAAGTGGCTTAACCACTTAAGTCCTTGAGTCTAAAATTCAGATCTGAACCCCTTAAGACCATTAAGGCCATAAAGTTGCAAACTTTATGCCTTAGGACCAATACCAAAACCCTAAACTCAAATCCTAACTTATCACACCCCAAAAACTACATTCTAGCACATGGAAGAGAACACACCAAGGTTCAAGCTTGCACCTTTATGGGATGAAATGACTAGAAGCTTCTAAACACACAACTAGGGGTGGGTGGGGGGGAGTTAGGAGTAGCTCATACTCACCAAGATCTAACTTTTATGGACAAAATGGGGAAAACTGGACCCAAAGTGGAACTTAATGAAATGCAACTAAAGGTTGGAGCTTTATACCTTCTAATGGAGCAAAATGAAGATGAGATGTTGGATCCAAACTCTTTAGGGCAAGGCTTCCTTCTTGAGTAGCCTACTTCACCACCAAGAGCACACTTTATCACTCAAAATCTCCAAAAAGGGGCAAGATGCACTAGGGTTTGCTAAGAGAGTCATGAGAGAGAATGGAGGTTGAGGTAGGGAAGGGACTTAGGCCATCATGGGGTTTAAATAGTGCACAAACCCTAAATCTTAGGATTTTGTTATGAGCCTCGTACGCGCAGTGTATTGGATCATACTAATCCAGGACTAACTACGCTAAGCATACAAGGGTGTATGCTCTGCATACCTGCGTACGGCCAAAACTTCAAGATTTTCATTTCATGGACCTAATGTGCAAAAAAACGAAATGTAAGGGTTCAAACGCAAACCTGAAAATTTCTAGATGTTACAAGGAACTTAGTTATAATACAGTATAGATATAAATATGTAAAATGGTTTCTTAGAGTTTATCTTATATGTTGTCAACGATAAATAGAAAACAAGACCCTTTCTCTAAAAAGAAACATGTTAAGTTGGATTTAGAGACGTTTAATGTATTATGCATGGTTGGTCGTGTTCCACTTTTGTAGTCATGGGCATCAACATAATTATGGTTTCATTTTTTTCAATAACATAAAAAACATTTTTCAAATATTACCTTCCAAGTTCCAACAAAATCAATTTCAATTTATTTGCTAATAATTCAAATTTCACAAGCCTTAGTTTTGCATGCAAGCTATGTGTTTGATAAAATGCTTGATTGATGGTTTAGTATTCATTTTCCATAAAGTTTAACATGTAGTCTTTTGGCAAGCAATCAACATGTATTTATAAAAGGGGTGCATAGGTACTTATTTGCAACATTTAAGTAATTTATAGAATAAGTACTCATTTATAAATATTTTATCGTAAAATGATCACTTGGGGTGATAATATTAATCTGCAGTAGTGACAAACGACCTTCAAAAGTCGCTTGTTGTTTGACTCAAATAACCTTACAAATGCATCCGTTTATGAATCACGAGACTATGAGGAAGAGCCTTCTGGGTGGAGGGGGTATCCTTAAGGAAAAACTTCCTTTAACAGACCGAAGGTCTCGTTTCGGTCTCGTAGTACTTTCCAAAAGAATAAAACTATAATCAAATCCGGACAGAATATGGTAGATATTAAAAAATATATAATTTATTCTTAGGTGTACAATACAACCATTTTAATAGAATATGGTAAACACTTAATATATTTATATTCTAACATAATGATTTGATGTAACATATTTGTACACATTTCAGTTATAAAACAACACATGTTGGTTAAACAACAAAAGATTCATAAATAAATATCATATGAAAAATATCTTGTAACATCACAATGGTAACAAATAAAAGATGTAAAAGAAAAACTTTGATTAATAACAAAACATTAAATTTTAGCTGGAAACCCTTTCTATAAAAAATAAAAATAAATAAATAAATAATTGTTCATGATAAACAACAGAAAACAAAACATTTATCAAAAGAACAAACACAAATACAAAATAAAAAAATAGAAGAAATAATCCAATTAAATAGAATTTCATAAACAAACTATTAAACCCTAAGTGGCTCAGCAAAACACTCCATACAAAATATAAAATGGCTTACCTGGTTTTTGAATCGGTATTTGACTAAATTGAGATAAACAATTTGGCCAAAAGACGCCCATTAGTATGTTAGAATATGTATCATTATACTCTTGTAGAAACACATCACTATGCTTGTTGCTGTTTAAACATTTGAGCCCAATGTCGTTACAAACCATCAACTGTCGTTACAAACATTTGATTCCTCATCGTCTCCTGTAGTGTTGGTACTATGGTGTACCCATGTAGGAACTAGAAGCTCCTTCAAGCTTTTTGCCCACTTCCTTGGTGTGACTGTGACCATCGACTGAAGAAGAAAATTCTCCATGTTGCTTACATGCATCATACTTTACAATAAGCCTCTTCTGCATATTTTTTTAAACACAACGTTCAGAAGTAGTATTTTGTACCCCAAAAGGAATACTACATTTTGCATTTCCCCAACTAAAAATGAATTTAGACAACAAAATCGACTGAAATTTAGCTAAAAAAGATGCAGCTTTTATCCCATTGACAGTGCAGCCCCTGTTTTGTCTTTTCGCTTTCTTAACGAAAAGCTCAATTTTTCTGGTTAAATTCAAGAAATAGCAACACACTTCCATAACTGAAGCTACAGTTTATCTTGAATTTTGTTTCATAATCTTTACATTTAGCACAAACAGAACCTAAAATTGACTGGATTTACATTCTTTGTCGTCAGTTTTACATTTAGAGGAGTTAGAGAGTACATTGCTATGTAGTCTCAGCATTACCTCCACTTTTAGATTTAGTACAAACAGAACCTAAAACAGTTTTATCAAGAGCTTATACAACTACCTTTACTTTATAGGGAAAAGTCAAAGAATAGCAACTTACTTTAGGCCGATTTCCATTTTAGGCAATGTATTTGTCCATTTACTCACATTAGCAACCAACTTTTATTTTCATTCATTTCAGATAAGAATTCACTACAAGAAAAGTGTTTATTAGTGACCAGTTTTTTAGTGACAACCCAAAATCTAGTCACTAACAAGATCATTTAGTCACCATATCTTAAGTCGTCACTGAGATTTTATAATGTTTTAAATTTAGTGACCAATAATATGATAGTGGTCACCGACTGGTCACTAAAATGTATAATAAAAGTAAATTTTGTGGTCACTCCATTAAAAGCTTAATGACCAAAATTAGTGGTCACTGGAGAGTGAATGACCAAAATAGTGGTCACCGGTTATTTTTACAATAGACATGAATGAATTGAAAAATTAGTGACCTTAGGTAATTGTCACTAAAAGTTAAACAAACAAAGTCATAAGTAATAAAAATCAATTTTCATTTAAATAATGTTTTATCACGGAAAGGGTTCCTGTGGTATAATATTATAACGAAAATGGTCTTAACTAATTCATTTTATAAGAAATATTATTGAATTCTATTCAAGTCATTGATTTCAAACATAGACAATATATATTAATGTTATTCAAGAAACGCCCCTGTACAAATGCTTGTCACATAAATAGTCCCTAATCAATTACTGGTGTATAAAACATAGTTATGGAAATACACATCTATTTTATCACCTTTATTAGTTGGTGCATAACTGAAAACATTAAAAATAAAAGGAACATTTTGGTGTAAAAATCAATTCATAAAAACCATTTTCAACCAGTGAAACAAAAACTTACATTCACTGATACGGATCTTACCTTTTCTTCTTTCTCCCTTCGCGACTTCTGATACGAGAGTTTGCACCTAATTGCATCGTATCACATCGCCTCACTGTTTCGACCTAATTGCATCACATCGCATCACCATTTCGACCTAATTTCATCGCATCGCTGTATCAACCTGATCGGATCGCTGTATCGACCTAATTTCATCGCATCGCTGAAGAGTCTGTATCATATTATAACCAAAAAATGTGTTGATGGAAAAGGATTTGTTCTCCCAAGTCAAATAGTAAATCATTTTATTATTTTACGATTTTTTTAATTTCATTTATATAATGAATTTTTTCACAAAAAAGACGAACAACTTTTGGTACTTAGGTTTTCTACATGGAAAGAAATAGCAACATGCTTTCATTTATGTGTATTACAACATTGTACCTTCATTTTTGTTCTTATACAGACATCATAATTTATAAAGACACAATTATAGCATGTGTTTATCTTATTAAGACCTTATACATTGAAATTACCACATAAACTTTATTTTAATAAACAAATGTATAAAATTTCATTGCTACTTCTTGCAATTAATCATTTCTAATATCATATTCTTGCAGGCTGTGGGATAGCTTTTTCCCAGTTTCGACGAGATGCTTCAATCACAGGTTAGTAAGATCCATATTTACTTTATAGTTAATATTTTTTTTTCTTCTATTTCAATTTACTAATTCTATTACAAATATTGTAAATCCTATAAATAGCAACTCACTTTTGTTACATGTTTATTATAACATCCTACTTTTATTCCTTTCTATTTACAACATTGCAGGTCTGAACTCAGCAGTGAGCAGCAGGTCCAACACCGCCAACTCCAAAATCGGTAGTGGAATTGTATGTCTAACTAAATACCTACTCATTTTTCTATAGCTTTTTTACAGCCAATTTCTTTCTAATTACATAATTTTCAATTTGAAATTGATCTACTGAAGTTAGCTTTTATTATATAGAATGGTGGAATAAAAAGAAATGAAAGTAAAATAGTTAAAAAGAAGACCTTTTTTAGTGATGTAATTTGCTGATGACTAAGTTTTGTGAAACAGGATGCACTTGATGTGTTTCTTCAACTTCCTCATAAGCAATATAACACAGGCTGGGTTCTCTCTCAGGTAAATTAATGTTTATATATATATATATATATATATATATATATATATATATATATATATATATATATATATATATATATATATATATATATATATATATATATATATATATATATAAAAGCATTCTTTTATAAAATTTAGAATTAATGAATATCTGGTATTTTGTTCCATGTTTTTTTTCTGTAAATATATTTTAAGTTGATATTAACGGAAATCTCACTTTGGGGGGTATTTTGGTAATTTTAACCACAGGTGGGAAAAGCTCATTTTGAATTGGTTGATTATCTAGAAGCTGAGCGTGCCTTTAGCAATGCCAGATTGGCTTCTCCTTATAGCTTAGATATGTAAGTTCCCATTGGTATTATAACACTATAACTAAACCCCCAGAGGACAAAATGGTAATTTTACATAATCTTTGGTCTCGTATGTTGTAGCACCTGAAGGAGGATATGTGGTTAAATTATTTGGCACAAGAGCTAATATCAACGGATCGCTTAGCCCCTTAATCATGGTAACCATTTTAAAAAAAATATAAGTGGTTGAGTTATCTCTTCTATAAGGACATATTTTTTATATTTTATTTACTTTTTTTCAATGTAAATGTGGTAGGTGTGCAATGGGAAATTGCTTTAGTATGCAAAAAGACCATGAAATAGTATCTTACTCTTTTTTGAGCAAATGATCGTTTTACCCTTCTATTTAGAAACAATGCTTACCAACAAAAGAAACAATATCCTACCATCCTTCGAGTATATGACCATTTTACCCTTCTATTTAATGAATGACCATTTGACCATTCTATATGGTAAATGATCATTTTATCATTGTATTTTGCAGGAGTCTGAAAAGTATTCCATAAGGACGCCCAACAAATGGAACTTTTCATTTGATTCCATGTATAATTTAGGTGGGAAATCATGTGTTCTTATATGAAGATTTATTTGGTTATTGTTGTTGTATTATAAACATTTATAGCATGTGCCTTGTCTTTTGTCTAATTGGATATTATTATATTTCATTTTAAAAATGACATTTAATATTTCAATAATTTCATAATTATTGACCCTTTTTTTTTGTCTAAAAGGCTAAATCAGTGACGACCTGTTATAGACACTAATTAGATAAACCAGTGACCACTTTCTATGGTCACTAATCGGATAAAACAGTGACGACTTTTATTGGTCACTAAGTAGATAAAATAGTGACGACTTTCATTGATTAGTGACAACATTTAGTGACGCAGTGGGTCGTCATAGATTTAGTGACGACTATATTTTAGTCACTGTTTAGTGACCATATTTATACCTGGTCACTAAATCGGTTTTGTGACGGACCTATAGTGACGAAAAGTGACGACCGAAATTTTGGTCAGTAAATCATTTAATGACGCCACATTCTATTGTTAGTGACCATTTCGTTTTGGTCACTAATTGGCATATTTTTTGTAGTGATTACCAGGTAATCTTAAGATGTTAACATGGTAATGATCTGGACTTTCCACCTATATTTCAACTAAAAACGATTTTCCATCTTTAATTATTTTCTAAACCTTTTTCAAAGCCGAAATTACTGGGAAAGAGAAAACTCCTGTTAAATTGGTCCTAACATGGATAGAAAATATAGTGCATGAAAAAGTACATTGCCTAAGTAAACTGGGAACCGACATAATGCAGGTTGCTATTATGCATATTTGAGCAGACTCAAGACCAACAGCATCCTATAATCTATCTTTTGAATCAACATTATTATTTATCAACAAAATGTCAAAGTATTAACTTACATAATCATTAGCCCAGCCACGGATTTGATTGCAATGCATGTTTTTCCAACCTTCTATCAGACACTCTGTTTTTGTCATGTTTCTTTCGCCTACAAAAATCCAAAAAAGAAATTATTAGTACAATTTTAGAGATAGTAATAAATATCTAATATTACTAATAGGTTATTGAACTTATATACTTCTTTATTTCATTTTGCAGACAAAGATCAAGTGCCATGAAAACTATCCTAAGGCAATTTTTCTCTGTTTTCAGAACTAAATCATATTGGTCAACAATACAACTTGCTGATATCAGGACAAAAATTTATCATTTATGAATTATGATATACCTACTTATTCTTGGATAATCGCTAAAGTCTTATTTTTGAGTGAAAGAATGACATGTTATCTAATTTATGCATACATTGATCTATAAACTACAAGATGTGAAAGACAGAGGGAGGGGCTTACATTCATATTAAACTTGTAATTTCCAGGGGATATGGGAGATCAGGGGCCAGTAACACTTTTTTTCAGTTCTGGGCATCCATAGATCCTCACACTCGAAAGTGAAGGCAGAAACACTTTTCGTAGATGCTTGAGAGAAACTTATTTCACTTTCTCAAAGTGTCTGACCAAAATTTCAGAAAGCAAAGAGTGCAGAATAGAAACTGCAGAATAAATCAAAATCAACATATTTAATGAAACCTCCCTCCATACACTTGATCAATGTCATTTTAAATAATAGTTTGTAATGAGTTAAGTTAGTATTACTCATAGGTTAGATGGATTGATGAATGAAGAACATAATAATTGACATTTTGAAATAAATAATTCTAAAATTCTCATGTATGTAAAATGATTCATCATTTGAACATATTCATATTGTTTGTTTGTACTTCAAGTATTAGTATAAAGATTTTAAGTCTAACTTGTACAACTTCACCAAATAATGCGAACTCTACAATCAATCCTAATTCACAGTTTATTCTGGAATTTTGAATCTGCAGTTTTTCTTTAGAAAATTGAAGTACTTAGGCTTCTTAATTAACCATTTTGACTTATTTTGGAATTCATGGTGGGCTTGCCATGTACAAAACATCAATCATATTTAATAACTAGAAGCGAAAAAATAAGCAATTGCATGTGCATTTTAGCATCCATATATATCGACACACTAACAATATTTTTTTATTATATACTATATTTATAATGTATCAAGGTGGGGGGAGAAGCATACCTTCAGATTAAGTTTGTAACTGCTCAGGGTATGTAAGTGTAAGGGATACGTGAGACGGGGGGCCAGTAGGAGCCTCTTTTACTACTCCTTTCTTTCAGATTTGGGCATCCAACAATTATCAACCTCAAAAGTGAAGGCAGCAACATTTCAGGTAGATCTATTGCCTCAGGGCATTCAATAATTGAGAGATGCTGGAGGGAGGTGAGGTGTTGGAGTCCCTTTGAAACTGATTCCACTTTCTCAAATTCGATTATGCGAAGCTCAGTAAGAGATGAAGGAAGAAGATGGGACAACTGACACAAATTACTTGCATCTTCCGACTGTCCACCCATTAAAATTAGTTTAACAAGTGAGGTTGGAAAAGTCTGTGGGCCCCACTTTGAAATGGGCTTCTTCAACCCCCCTATCCTAAGTGAACACAATTTTGGAGGCCAAAGCCGACAAGAAAAGGAAGCATCCATACTTTGACAATTTAATATTGTCAGATGTGTTAACACATTGAGTTCTGGCAACTCATGGTCAGGAAATGACTCCATATTTGGACAATCTTTTATTACGATATCCCTGAGGTGATTGAAGGAATTCAATTCAGTGATTGATTTCAGATTTGGCCAATCAATTGTACACAGAGTATCAAGCATGAGTATGTTTGAGTTGATCAGAGGCTTCTCTCGTCCTCCTATCAACTCCTTTTCCAATAATTTATTACAATGCGCGATGGTAAGTGACTTAAGGCTATTTGGACAGCTGCAACGCTCCAAGCTGTCACAACCCAATATGATCAAGGTCGTAAGAGATGTTAGGTTGCTCCCACAATTATCCTCCTCTTTCTCTCCTAAACTCACCAAATTCGAACAATTACCTACATCCAACTTCCTTAAATTCACAAGAACTTTACTTGCCTCTGCTTCTGATTCCCACAAGTATCTTATTTCATTACACTCTTCAATGCTTACTTCTTCAACTGCCCCAAGATACTCTATAACATCTCCCCACACCTGATCATTAAGTCCTGAAATACCATTTATCTCCAACTTGGTGACTGATGAAGCTACATGAACCAGACTTCCTACCACTTCATGACTGCACCCACTTATCCTTAGAACCCTGACAGAAGGTAATGGTTCAATTGAGACTCTAACCAAATTAGGACAACTTTCAATACGGAGCTCTTGAAGGCATGGAAATGCTGTATCCACAAGTACCCCATTATTATTGGTTGACCATGCCTCCCACCCTTTCATATCTTGAAAAGTTAGATCTTCAAGTGAAGGGAATGCAAGACCAGTAGTCCCAAGAAACTCCAAACCCACACCATTCACCTCATCCATGCCTTTAATAAACAACTCCTTCAGTGATGGTAGCTGCCCAAGTGGCGGTAGATATGTACACTTTTTACAATCACTTATCCAAACACGAGTCAGCTGACCAAACGAGGGATCCCCAACCCAACTTGGAAACTCTATACCTCCATATGACATGATTTTTAGTTCTTTTAAAGTATCATTATGAGGCTTGAGCTCAGTGAGAACCTCCTTTTCAAGCGTTTCCTTTCAAGAACCATCAAATTCATCACTCCATTCCAACTCTAAGTCACTTATCTTCTTTTCAGATAAGTTCGCTTCCTGTGCATGCATTGAGCCTTGTACTTTTTCCAGCCCCTTAATGGTAATTTTCCCTTGGAGAGCTTTTAAATCTTTAATGTCAATTATTGAAAATCCGTTGTCTCCTCCAAAAGCGACCCCATACAGAGTTTGTAGGCTTTTCAACTCAAGAATCCCAAAGGGCACCTTCTTTACACTTGGAGTATTCCTCATGTCAAAATGCCGCAAATATTTGAGCTTTGCGAGGCTCTCAGGCAACTTTTTCAAACAATAACAGCCAGAAACAATCAACGTCTGTAAATTATAAAGGTTGCAAACATTATTCGGTAAATGTGTGATTTCAGTTCCAGATAAATTAAGATACCGCAAGTGCTTCAAACTACCAATGGATTCAGGTACCTCACTTATGCTAAGTTGACACAAACTGAGGACCCTTAATAATGGAAACTCAATTAGTAAGTCATCGAGCACCTTATTTGATAACTGAAATGTTCTCCAACTTTCTTTTTTCCCAGAATATACTGCTAAAAATGTTCTCAAATTTGCAGCTCCTTTGAATGCCTCGAACCTTTTGTAAACCATGTAATCCTCACAAACCAACGAGAAATGGCGTTGCTTTTCCAAAGCTTCCTTCCTAAATTCCCTCTTCATCTCAATCTCTAACCTTGAAAAAAAATCTCCTGCCACAGATGTTGCCAAATCATTCATGATATCATGCATCACAAACATCGATTTGGCATCAGGGGCATGCTGAAAAAATGACCTTGACAACAATTCATCAAAACCTTCATGGCCCAAGCGTTCCATAGACTTGCTTGTGGTTGATTGGTGCAAAAACCCTTCCACCATCCACAACAAAATCAACTCCTCCTTATCGAACAAATAGTCTTTTGGGAACAAGGAGCAGTATGCAAACAACTGCTTCAAAGAGGCAGAGAGATCATTATAGCTTAGTTTAAGAGCCGGAACAATCTCATCTCCCTTTCCTGACTCCCATATTTTATTATTCAACAACTCCTTCCATTCTTCTTCGTCTGTTTTTGTCCTCAACAACCTCCCAAGTGCGATCAAAGCCAATGGCAAACCGGCGCATTTTTCGATAATACCTTCGCCATGTGGTTTTAGTGTCGGATGTGAGTCAAAGTTACTTTTCCCCAAGGCATGTTGACAAAATAATGATAGAGCATTGTCACGTGACAAAACCGAAAGATGGTAAGGTTGATCGTAACCCAATTGGGTTAGCAATGACATCTTTCGAGTCGTCATAATAATTTTACTTCCGGCTTCCCCTGCAAGAAATGGGCGTTCCAAAATTTCCCAATCCGCATAGCTTTCACTCCAAACGTCATCAAGAACTAGAAGAAATCGTTTTTTTGAAATCTTTTCTTGTATAGCTACTTGAAGCAAATTTAAATCCTTAATTTCGTGGTTTCTGCCACCTATGGATTCCAAGATAGTTTTGCATATACCAAAGATATCAAACTCGTCAGAAACACAAACCCATGCCTTGAGTTCGAGTTGATCCTTCCCTTGCATCTCGTCATACAAAAGTCTAGCTAGAGTGGTCTTACCGACCCCACCCATACCAACTATGGGCACGATGCTATAGTTTCTATCACTTGGTTCGCCCCCCAACAGCTTATGGAGCAATGATTCTTTATCACCTTCACGACCAACAATGGTAGATGCATCTACCAAAGAGGTCTGTAATCTTCTATTTATATGTCTTGGGCTTTCACCTTTCACACTTAAACCAAGATTATCTTTTTCCTCTACCAGTTCTTGTAACTTGATGGTAATATTATCTAACTTGCTACCCATCCTACTACTTAGAGAGAAATTTGTGCAACAAGTTGGGATGATCTTTCTTACCAAGCTGGTTGAGGCTCCAGATTCGTCGGTCAACTCACGATGAATAGCTTCGGTTGCCAAATCATCAAGTAAGTCGTCTATGTCGTAAGACAAATGTTGGAGACCATTCAGCCATTCTTTAACAGCTTCATCACTTATTTCCTTCTGAGAAGCATCATTAAGCAGAGCTCTGATCTGGATTAATGACCTCTTCAGTTTCTTGAGCTCAGAATCAATTCCCTTGGAGCGAGCAATCTTCTTCAAGGCTTCAGAGGCCAGCTTTTCAAAGACTGCTGTCAAGAATGCAGAAAGAACGATTTCAGCCATTGCTTATTGTGAAGACTCAAAATGGGAGCACTTGGTATGTTTGTATGTATGAATTTTTTTGATGCAGATGAAATGAGTGCAGAAATAAGAAAAATTCAACCCATTCTTAATAGTGATTTCAGCCATTTTATGGTCAACATTTTATAATATATATTCCACCTCCTAGCCGGCTGACAAAATGCGATCAACCACCCCACAATAAAAAAAAGAGGGGGTAGGGACAACACAACATTTACCAAACACTAGACAACATAGAAAGGGATAAGATAATGTTGGATTCTTATATAATATTAATATTATTAATCATTTTTTCTACATCAGTTGGTAATAGTTAAGCATTTTTTTAATTGAGGGAACTTTGAGTTTCTATGCCCAATAGGCAATAACATCACTTATATATGTTCAATTATATCATCTTATCGAAATCAACATTTTCTATGTTGAGATAATTTTTATAATAAAGTTTTTTACAAATTTCAAATAACTAAATCTTTGTCTTCTTGGTTGGTACTTGACTACCTTCATATATACGTACATTCTATTGGGAAGTAAGTTTTTAATTATAATAAACACTTAATAATTCTCATTTATCAATGGGATACATCTCCACGAGTTTGTTATATTTATTTTTACTTTTGTTTATTTGTTAAAAGTCTCATTTAATGTAAGCTTTTACACAAGATACCTACATGTACGTCCGATAATAAGATTAACATATATCAATCTGATAGCAAGTTGCTACCACTTATAAACATATTCAAGTTAGTTTACAGTAGGTATTTAGATACATCCAGTCAAGTGGCAATAATCTACAAAATATTATTGCTTCAAATTTACCTTGTTTGACTGTTTAAAATAACAAGCAAACTGGAAGTAATTGGCACATCGGCTACTAGAAACAAGGTCTTTTGCGACAGATAAATCCGTTGCTATTCCGTCACTAAAGGTCTTTAGCGACGGATCTGTGACAGATTTACTCCATAGGCAAATATAACATGCATGGCTAATGACTTAGCTAGAGATTTAGCGACGGACTTGTTTTTCCTTGCGACGACTTTAGCAACGGAATATCCATCGCAAATTGGTCCCGTACTACCGTTATTCAGGATATCAACAACAAAAATATTCCGTCACTAATCCCTTGCAAACCTCTATATATGTCTTTTCATATGTCCGTCGCTAATCACTAGCAAATTTTAGATGTGATTCTTTTTTGTTTCCGTACCTGATCCCTCGCAAATATATAGTATTAGTTTTTTTTATTACAAATCTAAAACAAAAAAAAAATACTAAAAACATCAAAAAATTATGCAATCCCAAATTAAACAATAACAAATTAATACCAAAGGAATCATATAACTATACAATCCAAGACCAAACACTAATATTAAAATACTAAAATCAAATATCAAAATTTAACAAAACATCCAAAAACATCAAATATCAATGTTTACCAAAATGATCAAAATGATCAAATATCAAAGTTTAATATTTATTGATTTTTATTTCTAAGTATAATGTACCATAATCTCAATTTTGTCTCATATTTTGAGTTTCCACATACATATTCCCCATTGCTTCATATCTTGCATTGCATCCGAAAGGACCATAATGAAATTGGATTCCGATTCCTGTTAGACCCCATGGAATTAGGTGAACCAAGTTCTACTTACTTTTTCCTGCAATGGAATGAGACATGGTATTTGTTGGAAACATGATTTTCTGTTGATGAAGGACATTATTGTCTACTCATTTGAAGCTAAACTAAATACAAGACTAGAATGGAATTGAATTCCGATTCCAACCAAAAAATATATAAAAAAACATGTTGGTGAAAGAAAATACCATGTTTGCATATTAGTCTTCAGAAATTTCTCTTTTGGGATTTGATCTTTGAACATTTGTATCAACCATTACGAACCACTGAGAAGGTCTTAACTGATCTTAACTGCAGGACACAAGAAAACACAAGAAAAAGTGCAAGACTGATCTTAATTGCAGGACACGGCATGTCTCAAATGACAATAAAGCCCTCCTTAAACTCCTTTTTGCCAATAAATTCTAGAACGTTAACAATCTGAATAAAAAAACAAAGTTCGGCATAAATCCCTATTAATATTCCTATGTATAATCAATCAGTTATTCATCCCTACTAAAACTGAAACTGCAAATATTGACCTGGTCTTCTTTTGGTGCACTTATTTGCACATTAAGACAACCAGAACGAACAACTTCAGTAACCTTTGATGAGCTGTCAAAGCATAGGATCAAACGACAAATATTTAAAATTAGAACCCTCATCAACACAATAACAAATAACATAAACTAACCAATAAATATACTTTCTGAAAGTTGGATTCTTGCTTGTGCAGTTGCAGCATGAGAATTCTCAATATTTGACCCGATATCAACTGTAAAAACAAACATCATGTAATTTACTTTCCTATATATAGCATTGCACTTATGTTTTTTTTTTTCATTTCAAGACTGTACTTGCAAGCTACTTACCAATCATGGCTCCTTGTACATGAACCAAAACAGCAAGATCTTTAGAAATCTCATTTACTTCCCCAGTTTGATTATGTATTTCTTGAATCCCCTGTTCTCTTTCCTCAATAATACCACCTGTCTACACAACACAAAGAAAGAACTTATAAAAATAATGATGACATGGCCATAAAAAGGTAAAAACGGAAGAACAACACCTCACCTTCTAGATTCCACAAGAAGTGCACGTTGTTATGAGTTTTTGTCTGAGCTTATATCGATTTCACTGGCTGCATAACTGCAAATACAACCATAACAATCTGTTAATTCACAAAGTTAATTCAATTTAGTTCCATATGTGAATTGGAAATTTACCTTGAAGGAAGAACGGCTTGAGGAACAAAAGGAGTGTAAGTTGTCTCTCTTTCAGCTGAAAGGCGTCGAGCTTTTTGAAATTCTTTTAGAACTGCTTGAAAATCTTTTGCAAGTTTAGCATCTATAATCTTTTTGCTAGTCTGCATTCCAACAAAAACAAAAATCAATCACCATGAAAGGAGTGTAAATCTTTTTTGATGTGCTTGTGTATGAGAATTGAGAAGGAATCAATTACTTACACTAACTTTAGCACGATGATCTGTTTCATTAGCTTGTTTCAGTTGCTCTGAAGTTTTCAATTGTTCTTCTTAGAGAGTGTTGTGCTTCTCTTGAAAGTTTATCAACCTCATTGAGTACTAATACTGATACAACATATATGAAACACCATGAGTACATTGGTAGGACGGATGTCACACACACACACACACACACACACACACACACACACATATATATATATATATATATATATATATATATATATATATATATATATATATATATATATATATATATATAAGAATACTTGTTTGCAAACCTTTGAAACCCTTCTTTCCTTTAACGTCAATTGGTCTGTTCTTTGCCATTTCTTTAATGATTTCTTGAACAATGTACCGCTCCTGGAACCCATCATCACTTGGGTTCAGCTCCACGTGGTGGGTGCTTGAAAGAGTCGTCAGTTCCAAATCAACAGTTCTACTTCCAGCCTGCAAAAGAGCCATGTTTCAATCTTGTTAGGTACCTCTGCATAATCAGGAATAACAAATAATTCAGGATGGAGATACTTACATCAACTTTCCAGGTTTTTTTCTCCACTTTCACCTGTAAATTAACCAAATTCAGGAAGAACAGGCAGTTTCATCATCCGATTAGAGGGACATAAAATTAAACAAAAGAGAGAAGAGACAGAATTTTAGAACGTCCTTCTTGGCACTAGCCCCAAACATCTTCCTAAGAAGGGCCATAATTAGGGTTTTCTTCAATTCCCCAAACATATGCCTGAGAAGGGCCATGTTTGCAATTAGCCCCAAACAACTGCAACTTTATCGCAATTCCCAGACTCTATGTTTTTATCCAAGCAATTACAACAGATGTTGGTGATGCCATCCTTGAACCACCGAGTAGATAGATAGGAATGGCCAATAGCTGATTAGGCATGTGATACAAGATGAAAGAGGCAGATGTCAGAAAGATAAAAGTATTGTTTACCTCAATTTTGATGTTCCCATTTCTAACATCAAGATTCTCTGAGTAAACCTATTGACCCCATTTCTCTTTCCAATAGAATTCTGATGCGCAATATCATACCAAAAGCCACCAGGATCTTCAATTGATCTGTTGTACGTCTCTAAGTACTGAAATGGTGCTCTAAATCACCGATTATATGATGAAAATGTTTATTAAAAAGAACAGCAAATAGGTCATGTTTCCTTCTTGTGATTAAAGTTCACTTCGTATTTTGAAAATCCAAAGTAGAAGACTTTAAATTAAAATAGGAATTCTGTCCTCTTTGTTCTTATTAGGTCAAAATATATTCTCATTGAAATAACAGATCTATATGTTTATGTAGCCATCAATCCTTTCTCAATAATCAAAACTAGAGTATCGCCTTTATAGTTCAAAACTTATGTATTTGACTCGACACTGACTCTATTTTTCCGACGAAATGAAACAATATATGCAGATGATCTGCTATTGATCAATTTTGAGGATGATACCTTTTGAGGAGAGGGTACGTGTGCCTGTTGGGAGAAATCGTGACCGGGAAATACGAGATCGTCCTCCTCGGATGCAAGAGACTCACCGAGTATCACGACATTCAGCTTTGGTATCATGCCGGCACCCGACGGGCGAGTCGCCATTGACTCCAAATGACGAAGGTGATTAGTTGTGGTCAATTTTTCCTAGTTGCCATGATCGGAAACGTGACTCGAGCGGATTTGAGAGTCAACTCTCCTTCCTCTTCGGTTGGAGATTGTTGAGAAGTTATACTAAGAGATCTGAAGAGACAATAGAAGATTGAACGGCGCTGGCAGGGAAATGATGAGCAATGAGGAATGGAGACGAATCGATAGGGAAGCCAAAGAGGATGTGAGAGGGATTTGAGTCGACATAAGGCCAATTAGGGCTTTGGGAAAGATATCTGTGGGAATGAAAATAAACCAACGAACGAGAAAAGAAGAAAAGTGGGAATGAAAAAACGAGGCGTCAATTTTCTGCCAGCGACTCGCGAGGCCTGGGATTTTTAGCAATCCATCGTTATTCCCTCGCTAAAGGTTTTAATCTGAGACGGATTAACAATTAAATGTTTTTGTCGAGATATTATTAGCAATCAGTCGGTGATCCCTCGTTAATGCCTCTCTAAAGTATGTTAGTTAAATTTTTTGTGCACTCCATCGTTAATCCCTAGGTAAGTTGTCGTTGATTAGCTACGGATAGAATCCGTAGCTGATTCTGTTGCTAAAGGTCAAGTTTCTAGTAGTGATCATACATTGTTTTGGTCTTTTGTTTCTATATATATTTACTTTTTCCAAACTTATCAACAGCACTTTTTTTACAAAATACCAAAAGTTCAAACATTTCAGAACCCAGATTATACAAATCAAACCAAGAAAAGCAGAATGACTCACACATAGCAAATACAAAATCAGATCAACAATCTGATACATGAATAAAATTCAAAATACAAAACAAAAATGCATATTAACACTCTAATTAATCATCAAAAGAAGCAGCAATGTACAATTTAAGGAAAGAGAAAAGAAAGAACATGGATGGAAGTGAGAGGAAAGTAAAAGAAATTGTTGTTTTCCGAGTTTCTTTAAAGGAAGGAATTGGATTAATGATCACTTTCTCTCCTAACATTCCTTCTGATTTCGAAGGATTTGAAGAGAAAGAACAAAATGTTTAACTTTCATTTCACTTCTCTCAAACTTAGGAACACAAAAAACAAATTTATTTTCTTTTCATTCCTTCCCTATTATAGAAAGAAGGTCTCGTAGTCTTTTCCAAAAGAATAAAACTATAATTATTATCAGATAGAATACGGTAGACATTAAAAAATATATAATTTATTCTGAAGTATACAGTATAACCATTCTGATAGAATATGATAGACATTGAACATATTTATATTCTAACATAATGATTTGATGTAACATATTTATACACATTTCTGTTATAAAACAACACATGTTGGTTAAACAACAAAAGATTCATAAATAAATATCATATGACCCAATATCATATGAAAAATATCTTGGAACATCACAACCGTAACAAATAAAAGATGGAAACGAAAAACTTGATTAATAACAAAACATTAAAATTTAGCTTGAAACCCTTTGTTCATAATAAACAACAGAAAACAAAACGTTTATCAAAAAGAACAAACACAAATATGAAATAAAAAATAGAAGAAATAATCCAATTAAATAGAATTTCATAAACAAACTATTAAACCCTAAAGTGGCTTAGCAAACCACTTGATACAAAATAAAAAAAAAAAAAATAGCTTACCTGGTTCTTGAATTGACATTTGACTAAATTGAGATAAACAATTTGGCCAAAAGAACCCACTAAAAAAGACACCGACATTAATTAGGTTGTCATTGAGGTGTGATGAGATTAATTAGTATGTTAGAATATGTATTCTTAGAATACTAAAAGTAATTCTTTTGAATGACGTTTCCTATGCTTCCACTAATATTGTTAAGTGAAGAGAAACTAGAATAAGCCTGAAAAAAATAAAAAAACATACTTAAACCCATGACTTGTATAAGAAATTCAAAATGGGGTTATATGAATAACAATAAGTAAATATTTAAAAGATAGTATGTATACACTGGAGAGATGCCGTTTTCTTTAGTCTATTGACTACGTGAAGGTAATTACAATTTTTTATTAGGAGATTGAAATACACTGAAGAATAAGTGACTAGAATCCTTTTGGAAAAGCCGTATCTGAAAAGTAGAGGTGGCAAAAATAGGCCCAACCCAATACCCAGAACCCAATCCAACATTAAGGCGTAAGGTTGGGTTGAAAAGGAAACGAAAATAAGAATGGCGGCAAACGAATGGAAAAAATGTAGACGTCGTCAAAATTAAGGACAGACCCACTCCTGGAGATAAGAGACTAGCAGCGTAACCTTCATAAACCCTATCACCTGGCAACAGGCGACGATTATTATAGGGTTTGTGAAAAATGATATTAGTATCTAAATATGTTTTAGGTAAGTTGGATTCAGAGACCTTTGATGTATTTATACATATGATTGGTCGCGTTCCAATTTTGTAGTCAAGGACATCATCCCAACTAAGGTTTTCCTTTTTCTATATCAAGAAAACCTTTTTCAATTATCACCTTCCAGGTTTCAATTTTCACAATCTTGTATTCAATATTTTTGCATGCACACTATGTGTATGATAAAATGTTTGACTGATGGTTCAGTATTCATTTTCCATAATGTTTATAGAATAAATACTCATTTATAAATACTTCATCCTAAAAATGATCACTTGGGGTGATAACATTAATCTGCAGTGGTGACTAACGACCTTCAAAAGTCACTTATTGTTTGACTCAGATGGGGTTAGAAATGCTATGGCATATCATTTGTTCTATATATTTCAGTGTTTATACTACTTTCATACCTTGTTTAAGTTCTTAATCATTGAAGGAGTTTATTTGTTCAGCAGAAGCTGAAGCAAGGCCCTTTTTGTGTCATATCTATTGATTGATTTGAGAACAAATTACTGAAATCGTCCCTGTGGTTTGGGAAAAATTGCATGTTTGGTCCCTAACTTTTTTTTTTGCACTCGGACCATCCCTATTGTTTATATTTGTTGCACGTTCAGTCCCTACCACACCTGAAATGACTAAAATACCCTTTATTTTATTTTTTATTTGTTTTTCTATTTTTCTATTATTGATTTGAAATTCTAATAATATTATATTTTTAAGAAAAAAGTTTAACAAAATTCTTCTCCCCTCCATTGCCTCCCCTCGGTTGATGTTCCAGATTTAAGATTTGTACCCCAAATCAGCCACCGTGGGTTCATCTTCTCCGACTGCCACGTTCTTCAAGGGCCTTCCTTCTCCTATTCCATCGGAAACCATTGAACCCCTCACCATCAAAAATCTTCCTCGCCCGAGATCCACCCTTCACCCCATCATTTCTTTCTACCTCCTACACCTACTGAAATCAAATCAAAATCAACTAAAATCAAATGAAAACCAAATCAAGAAAAGAAACCTGCAAAAAAACCAACTGAAATCCAAATCAACACCAAAAAGCAACAATGGAATGCAGATTAAAGAAGAATTTATTCAACGCATATGGGTGGAGGTAGATGACAACCCCGATATTCTTTCACGGAAACCCAAAATTCGAACCAGAAGAAGAATGTGGAAGTATGTTTCTCCTGGTTCATCAACAGATAGTCGAGAAAGAAGACAATCAAGAGATACAGTCGAGAAAAAAAGACAATCGAGAGATACAGCGTAAGTGTTCTGTTCTTTTACCGATTTGGGAGGGGAATGAGATAATCGAGCAGAAGAAAACCATTGAAAAGGGTTTTATTGGATATTTAGTCGTGGGTTGGGGTGGGGTGTTGGGAGCTCAAGCCAACTGTGGATGGTGAGGAAGCGGCAGTGTAAGGTAGAAGAAGATGGTCGACGTTTGGAGGTTGGATGGTCGGAATCACATCAGACTACTAGGTGTGGGCAACATGTTATTACATGTTATCACACCCAAATTGTCCACCTCATCATCCTAGTCACAATTTGGTGTTATAACACCAATGGTGGAAATGAGCAACACCAAATAACATGGGATAACACATGCTATTTTTTATTTCTTTTTTTATTTTATTTTTTTGGATGTTTTTAGTTTCTATTATTCTAATTTGTTTTATTTTTTTATTTACTTCATATATTTCTAGTTCGTTTTATTTTTTAATATATGTCATATTTATAAAAAAACATATATATTAATAAAACATAATTTCATTAACTAGAAAATTAAAAATACCATACAAACTTAAAAAAAAAAACACTACGAACCAAAAAAAAAGATTGAAAAAAAAACACATGATAGTAATAATAATTTAAAAAAAACACCGACAAACTATTCTTCGCCCAAATATTTTCTCTCTATCCGTGCCTTCATCCTCCGTATCACTTCAGCTCGTCTTGGTGGTAAATTTTCTTCGTTTGTCGTAAGAATTGTCAAATCCTTCGATATGCGATCTTCTTGGGCTTCTTGACGGAGAAAATCCAAATGCTCCCGTTGCAATTCGTATCTTTTATTTGCGATTTCTGTGTGAGCGTCGAATTTTTTTTTTCATTTCCTCGTGCTCTCGAAGCCGACTTTCATTCTTCTCCGCATGTCGTTGAGCGCGCTTCGCTTTGTCGCGCCCCATAGGTTGTCGTGGCGGAGAGATTTCCTCGATGTCGTCAAACTCGTCCGGGATCTCATCGGTGTCCGCGTTGAGGTCGATGTTCGTGTGTCTGTCAGAAACGACAACCGAACCCAAACCACTAGACCTTTTGGATTGTTGTTCCGATGATGTTGGCGTTTTTATCCATTTTGGATCTTTCCTCACTAACTCCCATATTTTTTCATACTCAAATACGTGCCCCATTTGCACGTGATATTCCTTTCTCGCGGCTCTAAACAAATCGAAATCATTGGCACCACTTTGACGTTGCAAAGAAAGTTTGTTGTATATGGAATTGAATTTGGTGCACTTCCGACTAATTTGAGTCCATTTGCCACTAAGCATATCATTATTGTGATACGTGTCACCCTTGTTCAAAATTGTGCGGAATTTAACGATTACGGCATCCCAAAAAGCAACTCTCTTCATATCGTTCCCCATAGTTGGTTGTTTTGAAGTACCGCACCAAGCCGTCGCCAACACATGCTCTTCCTCCGGTGTTCACCATGTTAGAGGTGCTTCCGTTTCGTCCGTCCTGACAACGACCTCTTTCCCTTTCTTTTTTGGTCTCCCTTTTTTTCCCGATGGTCTCTGACTACCACCAGCTTGCGTCTCGACAACGGGTTCTTGTGTGGGTGTGGGTTGTGTGACTGTTTGGCGCATGGGACCGAATGTGGTAAAAAGGCTTTGTTGAATGTTTGCAGTTTGTTGCATAAATGGCGAGGTAGGGAATTCTATTGGGGGTGAGGTGGTATTGAAAAAATTGCCGGAATATGGAATTTGTGGTGAGTTTTGGGAGTTTAGAAGGTTGATGTATCCCGCAAAACCAAATGGAGTGGATGTGTTTGTCTTCGGAGGAGGGGTATTCGGGTTTTGATCCATAGAGGGTAATTTTTTTTTTGAATGAAATAAAGATAGATATAGATAAATAGAGATAGAGAGGTAAAATGATATATATATATATATATATATATATATATATATATATATATATATATATATATATATATATATATATAAAGTAAATTGAAGAAGTAATTTTTTTTTTCAATTCCACCGTATACAACGGTATTATTACCGTTTTTCAACGGCCAAAAAAATTATAACGTTCGAAATTTACACGTTATGGATCGTTAAAGTGGTAACATCTAATGGCGTAACGCGCCTTAACGCGACCCTGGGGCGGTGTTCCACGCCATGGCGCCGTTAAGGGCGTACGCCACGTCAGATAACGCGGTAGCCGCGTTGCCCACACCCGTCCGTCTCAATCTCAACGGGAATCACAACAAGAAAATGACCTCCTCCCCTCGGTTGATGTTCCAAATTTGTAGTTGATTGATCATTGATCATTTTTTGTAGGATTTGATTTTGATTTGTGGTTTGGCTTAGTATTGATCGAAGTTTTGATTTTATAAAGAGTAGTGGGGATAGTTGTAGGTTTTTATTCTATAAACCAAAGTTTTCGGAGGTAGATGGAGGTTGCCGAAGCTAGATGGTGGAGGTGGAAGGTGGAGGGGAAGGGGAAAATGGTAGTTGGGCCCACTTCTTTATAAATTACTTATAGTTTATTTTCTTTAATTAATAAATCATTTATAAATATAGAAAAACGGAAAAAGAAAATGTCAAGGGTAATATAGTCTTTTTATCTCTACAAGGGACTGTAGGCACAACAAAATGATATGTTAGGGACTGTCCGAGTGCAAAAAAAAAGCTAGGTCCCAATGTGCAATTTTAACCAAACCACAGGGACGATTTCAGTAATTTGTTCTTGATTTGAGAATTTTGAGAAGCTAGCTGTGTTTATCCCAATAAATAAATAAATAAATAAATAAAAACCATTTCTCTCTAGTGATCATAATCACTATCAAAGCCACTATTATTTGTATGATACCATATCTTTCATTGTCTCTCATCTTTTCTACAAGATCTCTGCTTTCATGATTGTTAAATGGTGATTGATTTGCTATTTACATTGGCTTCATATGGATGACGTGTTTTCCATTATGCCATGTTGATTCTCTTTCTCATCACAAGTCATCTACTTCAGATGGGTGCAATTGAAACAACACTCCTTTAATTAATTATAATAGTTTAAGGTCTAGAGGACCCTAGTGATATTGGAAACTTGTACATCAGAGGTTTGAAAACATGATTTAGAGATTGAAGTCCTTAAAAAGTCAAGGTTTTATGGCTATGCACACAATGGTTGTTTCCATCATTGTAATATCACACTCTAATCTCACATTGTTTAGCATAAATATTCTGAGGGTCGGTTGTTATCAAATCATGATTAAATTTGGAAAACCAATTCGATAAATCCATGAGTTAGATTTTCTTGTAAATGGAGGGCTCTGGTCATTTCAGCTATATACACATCAATAAAGACCTCGGTGACATAAAGCTCATCAACCCCAATGTGTTCTTCTGTTTATAATAAAAAAACATCTTTCTATTAATGATTAGGATTATATGCAAGAAACAACAACATACTTTCACTGATTTGTTATAATAGCATCCTACTTTCATTTATTCATATTAAAACATTGTCATTTGAAAATTTTATCCAATTATAGCAGTGTCATCCAAATATACAATAGCAATGTACTTTCATTGATTTGTTTTTATAGTAATTTTTAGAAGTATCTATTAGAAATAAAAAATGAAATTACAATGATATAGTTGGTTAGATTAACAACCCATTCTTGTAGGAACTTGATACACATGTGTTAGGCTACCATTACGATACACATATTCTAGAAGGTTAAGATAAAAATTCAAACCGAGTCAATTTTTTCAAGTAGTGTTTTGGCCAGTTAGAAAAGTCAACAGAAGTTAGTACTTACATCAGGGGCATCAGGTTTGTTATAAGTGGGAGGGGAGTTATTTAGAAAGAGCAAGGTAGTGAGAAGTATTAAAAGAGATGGAGGGCATTGTAGTCATCATCTTTGAATTATAATGGCAAAATCAGTTGAGAGCAAGTTTCTGAGCCATGGGAAATTGGGAATAATATTTGTAACTAACTATACTAGAACAAGTGCACAAACAATAGGAGAAATAACTTTTTTTTTCTAAATCTATCATTATATGCAATCAATTGTTGCACCATGCATCAAATAAGTCATGGGTATATCCGATGCCTACATAGGTGACATGTCCTCCCTATATAAATTCTTTTTAGTTTCATTTTTAATACCTATAACGAGGACATTTCACTCCTATAGGTACTAGGCCTGAATCTGTTTTAATTTCTATAGCGACCACATGTCCTACCTAAAGGTAGAAACCAAATTTCTAATAATTTTTTAATTTTCCAAAACTAACAACAAAATTTAATAAAAAATATCCAAAAAAACAAATGTCAAGAAATATATCAATTTGAATACCATAGTCTAAATACAGAGCAATTATTCAATATAGCAATCATTCAAAATCTAACTAAAAACAAATCATTTGGAAAAAAACAATTTATTGAAAAAACAAATTATTCAGAAAAAATAAGCATTTAAGAAACTACTCATCGTCTTCTCATTCCTCATAATCATTATACTCTTGTAGGAACACATCACTCTGCTTGTTGCATCTTACTTTACAATAAGCCTCTTCTGCATATCTTTTTTTTTAAACAGAACGTTCAGTAGTAGTATTTTGTACCCCAAAAGGAATTCAAGAATGAATCTAGACAACAAAATTGACTGAAATTTAGCTAAAAAAGATGCTGCTTTTATCCCATTGACAGTGCAGCCCCTGTTTTGTCTTTTCGTTTTCTTAACGAAAAGCTACAAATTTTCTGGTTAAATTCAAGAAATAGCAACACAGTTCCATAACTGCTGCTGGAATTTTGTTCATAACTGAAGCTACAATTTATCTTGATTATTGTTTCATAATCTTTATATTTAGCACAAACAGACCCTAAAATTGACTGGATTTACATTCTTTGTCATCAGTTTTACATTTAGAGGAGTTAGTGAGTACATCGCTATGTAATCTCAGCATTACCTCCACATTTAAGTTTAGTACAAACAGAACCTAAAACAGTTTTATCAATTGTGACACCAAAGTGATACAGCTACCTTTACTTTACGGCAATTTCCATTTTAGGCAATGTATTTTTCGTTTTACTCACATTAGCAACCAATGTTTATTTTCATTCATTTCAGATAAGAATTACCTGGTAATGTTAAGATGTTAACATGGTAATGATCTGGACCTTCTATATATTTCAACTAAAAACAATTTTCCATCTCTAGTTATTTTCATACCATTTTTCAAAGCCGAAATGACTGGGAAAGAGGAAACCCCTGTAAAAATGGTCCTAACATGGATAGAAAATATAGTGCATGAAAAAGTACATTGCCAAAACTGGGAAACAACATAAAGTAGGTTGCTATTATGCATATTTGAGCAGACTCAAGACCAACAGCATCCTATAATCTATCTTTTGAATCAACAATATTATTTATCAACAAAATAGGAAAGTATTGACTTACATAATCATTAGCCCAGCCACGGATTTGATTGCAATGCATGTTTTTCCAACCTTCTATCAGACACTCTGTTTTTGTTGTGTTTCTTTCGCCTACAAAAATCCGAAAACAAATTAGTAGTACAACTTTAGAGCTAGTAATAAATATCTAATATTACTAATAGGTTATTGAACTTATATACTTCTTTATTTCATTTTGCAGACAAAGACAAAGTGCCATGAAAACTATCCTAAGGCAATTTTTCTCTGTTTTCAGAACTAAATCATATTCGTCAACAATATGACTTGCTGATATCGGGACAAAAACCTATCATTTTTGATATACCTATTTATTCTTGGATAATCACTAAAGTCTTATTTTTGAGTGAAAGAATGACGTGTTATATAATTTATGCATACATTGATCTATAAACTACAAGAAGTGAAAGACAGAGGGAGGGTTACCTTCATATTAAACTTGTAATTTCCAGGGGATATGGGAGATCAGGGGTCGGTTGTCACCTCTTTTACTATTCCTTTTTTTTTTTTTAGTTTGGGCATCCATAGATCCTTACACTCGAAAGTGAAGGCAGAAACATTTTTCGTAGATGCTTGAGAGAAACTTATTTCACTTAGATAAACTTGGTAAAGATTGTATATTATTGTTATCGTAATATTGAGTACATCATATGTATATATAAGATACATAATTACACTTTGTATCCTCCTATTATTATATTATATACTGTCTAATATTCCCCCGCAAGCTAAGGCCGGGTAACGAGCTGAAGCTTGGACCGTAAATCAGTAAACCGTTGAGACGGTAACAGCTTGGTAAAGATGTCTGCAATCTGATCATGTGTAGAGATAAATTGCACATTGAGTTTTCCATCAGCAACCTTTTCTCTAACAAAATGAAAATCAACTTCAACATGTTTTGTGCGGGCATGAAAGACAGGATTAGCTAATAAGTAAGTAGCACCCAAATTGTCACACCATAAGACCGAGACAGATGTCATAGAAACCTTAAGTTCCCGAAGAAGCGATTCAAGCCAGGTGAGTTCATCAACAGTATCAGCTAAAGCTTTGTACTCAGATTCTGTAGATGACCTAGATACAGTGCGTTGTTTTCTGGCAGACCAAGAAATAAGATTGTTTCCAAGATAGATGGCATATCCCTTGGTGGATCGACGGTCATCAGGACAACCAACCCAGTCTGCGTCCGAGTAGGCACTCAAAGATGAAAAATGAGTGTCAGTGTAAGAATGAAGAATTGCATCAGAGTTATGTTGAAGAAGAAGAAGACCATAATCATAAGTGCCCTGAAGATATCTAAGTATGCGTTTGACAGCAGACCAATGATTTTCCGTTGGGGAATGCATAAACTAGCAAACTTTGTTGACTGCAAAAGTAATATCTGGACGGGATAAAGTGACATACTGTAAGGCACCAACAACTTGTCGATAACGGACCGGATCGTCAAATAAGACACTATCACCAAGTTTCAAATCCACAATGGTAGTGATGGGAGACGAAACTGGTATGGAGTTAGATAGATTTGTCCGTTGAAGCAATTCCATAATATATTTCTTTTGGGATAAAACCAGATCCTTTTGTTTGCGCACTACTTCAATTCCTAAAAAATAGGAAAGAGGACCAAGTCTTTAATTGCAAATGTCTGACCAAGACTTTTGATGACGCAATTAATGGCACCGGAGTTGTTACCAGTGAGAACTGTGTCGTTAACGTACACCAACATATAAAACATAGTACCATTAGATGCATATGCAAAGAGAGAATGATCGGTGACTGACCCTTTGAAGCCAAGATCTTGTAGGGCTTTGGTCAAACGATTATACCATGCACAGGGCGCTCATATAAGGATTTGTGGAGTAAACAAACATGATCTAGTTTTGTTGGGTCGATGAAACCTAGTGGTCGTCGCAGATAAAATGTTTCTTTTTGTAGCACCTGGTTCCTGGCGTGTATTCTTTTATTTATTTTCATTAAATATTTTTGCATTTTGGCCTTTGACTCGGCGAGTTAAAGGAAAAACTTACCGAGTAGAAGCGGGTTGAGACGGGGGGTTTAAGTCGTGGACTCGACGAGTCGGGTCTCGGACTCGGCGAGTAGGCCCTGTCTGGACAAAAATCCTAATCCGAGGGTTTACACCCTATTTAAACACTTTAACTCGGCCTCCTTCGTCCCATTTGCTCCCAGAAGACCCCCATAGCAAACCCTGGCCGTCATTGAAGCAAATCTAAGGCTTTTGAAGTGATTTTGGTGTTCTTGTGATTCAAGGAAGGAAGGAAAAGCTTGAAGGATCAAGAGAAGGTTAAAGGGATCCGAGTTTGTGCACCATTTTCAGATCGTTGAAGGTAAAAAGTCTGTACCTTGCCCTTCCATTTGATAGATCCCATTTTGTGTAGTTTTAGGGCTTTATGAGCCATTTTAGCTAGTCAACCATGTTTGCAAACATGGTTAGGGGTTAAAGCTTCTTGATCACATCGTTTAAGGGGTCACTAGGCAGATTTGAGTGGCTTTTGCAACCATGAAAGGTCCCATGCACCTTAAGAGCTTGTTTTATGTCTTTTTGAGCTCAATGTCCCATGCATGCACGTAAAGTTTGTAACTTTACGTGCTCAATCGGTTGTAGAAGCATAGATTTATCCTTTGGTCAAGGGTTGTATGTCTGAAACCGAAGATTTAGTGAAAGGATGTGACCGACTCGACGAGTCCATTCTTGGACTCAGCGAGTCCAAGGTTTTTGTCCCATATCAGTTGTGGGTCAAAAGGACCCAGTTGACTGTGGAGAGGTATTAGGGAGTCCCGAGGAGTGACCCAACGTTCTGGACTAAGCCAATGTTCGGGAAATTCATGGGACTCGGCGAGTGCATGAGCAGACTCGGCGAGTGCAAGACAATCTTCTTAAGGATGGAGATGAACTCGTCGAGTTGTTCATACAACTCGGCGAGTCAAGGACAGGACTTGTGTATCAGTCGAAGATGAACTTAACGAGTTGTTCACACAACTCGGCGAGTCAGATGAAGATTCAGTCGATGTTCAATTAGAAGGAAAACTCGTTGAGTCATCATCTAACTCGATGAGTAGAGACGGGTATAAGGGCAAATGAAAGGAGGAGGACTCGGCGAGTTGGCGAGCGAACTCGGCGAGTCAGGTCAACTGGAAGTTGACTTTGACTTTCACTTGGTCAGGGGTAAAATGGTCATTTTACCCTAATAGTAGATATCAGTTCTGACTAAGTGTTTTGTGGGAATTGTAGCCGGAGAATTTCCGGAGCAGCAGCGGCAGCAGTTAGAGGATTCCCATAGAGATCAACAACTACTACGAGGTGAGTTACCTTCTAGTAGCGGTGGGTCTACGGCCACAATGATGGCCCACCAGTAGGAGTTGTATGTTAGATGCTTGTCTTTGTGATATCATCTAGGTTTGCTGCTATCTGATATGTTGTATGATGGCATGATATGTTATATGCGATAGTAGTAGAGTTCGGTTGTTAGGACCGAAGGGTAGGTCAGGTACCCCAGGTATGTCTGACAGTATGTGATTATATGTTTATATGTTTGTATTATATGTTATATGTGATAGCGGTAGTAGGAGGGGAATAGTCCCCGAGAGTTGGTTGTCAGGACCAACGGGTAGGTTAGCACCCTAGAATGGCTTGACACGGGTAGGTCTGTGATGAGTTGAAAAACTCTTTGATCGTTTAGATCTTACACAGGTTAATCAGAATAATGCAAAGAAAATAAAAAACAAGAGAATGAATCAATAATGAGTTGAATGATTCAATAGATTCACGCCTCAACAGAGCTCGATGAAGAACTTCCACTGTAGAGGCTTTTAGGGTTACAATCGATAAAATCAATGATCGATTTGAATGATCGACTAAAAAGCTACGTACAAAGATGCATGCAAGCATCTATAAATACTAGACCCTAATAATTAAATCACGGATGGACAGGCCCAATCCGGATACAAAACTGGGTTAAGGACCGAGCCCAAGACGCAACACATAATGGACCCAACAATCTCCCCCTTTGCGTCAATTGGGGCGAGACTCTATTTTGGCTTACTGGATCCTGCTGCATCAACCTTCTTCGTGGTTTTGAACAGGCAAGGAATGATGGCAAGAAGAGTTCGTCGGAAATGAATATACTAGTGGACCATGTCATTGAAGTATTTCTTATCATCTTCAGAATTTTTCTTACACCGATTGATGATCCCCAGAACATGCTCCAGACACGAAGTGGTGTAAAGATGTTTGTCAGGCAAAGCGAACAGACATTTCTGGCCTTCTTTCCTGGTGAACATAACCGAGTTTCTCTTCGAATCAATCCTCCCCATCTGCATTTTATTCAGATCACTTGCAGAACTAACTGGGAAGATGGTGGGCTTCTTTCTAAGTACATTAGCAATTTCCTGATCCAACTTGGCAACCTCCAAGATATAACAAACCAACATCCTCTTGAAGTGATCTATGATTGGCCCATATTCAGTTTCATTGGTGAGGAGGATGTTATGCAGGATGATCCAATCGTGAGGATTTAGGTTAGGAAGATCAGCGAGAGAAATGGCATGTTCGGCTTTATCTGAACCCCTCAAGACTTTGAATCTAACGTTCGTGAAGTTACCCTCCCGAAAGGGTTTGAGGACCCTAACATTGACAATCTTCTGTGCACTCCACGTCTGATACTGAGGCTGAGCAAACCTCAGATGGAAATCAATAAGTTCCCTATCAACCTTCGGGTGAGGATGAGGGACTTCAGCTATGTGGGGAAATGCATGAAAGATAAATGTCTTTCGGGTCAAGGGCATGTCGAATTGAGACTCAACAGAATTAGCCCTGTCCAAAGAGATCACAGGTTCAAGCCAGAGGATGTTGGGGGACTCGATAGCTTCTTTGATGAGCTTCTCAAGAGTCCATGGAGGGAATAGGGTTTTTCGACTTTCAAGGAGATCATGAGCCTCCTTCATCCTCCTTTCATTTGCTTCGGCCTCCCTAGCAATCCGAGCATTTATATCCAGTTCCTTGTCCCTAGCCTGTTTCTTCAAAATATCAGCAATGGTTTCTTTGTCTTCGTCTCCATCACCGTCATCGAGAACCTTTTTGCCTTTTTCTTGAGCACCCGAACCTGATGCATGACAAGTTGTTGGTGGTTCAGTTGCTTTAGTTGGAACTGATGAAGAAATTGGAGGCGGTTGGGATTGAGCTGTGGAAACAGGAGGAGGTTGAGATTGATTACTGCCCTTTGAAGCTCCTTCTCCCCCTTGTTTTGGATGGACCACTTGCTCAGGAAGCCCCTCAATTCTGCTAAGCATGGCAAGGGCAGGAGCAAGTTTCTCAGCAAGAGTTCGCCTCACTGAGTAATTGAGAATCGGATCATGCTCTTCAATGATGTTCGAGAGGGCTCCGTGGACATCCGAAACACAACTCTTAATCACAGCATGCTCGGACCGAAGAGAATCAACCTCCTTCTCAGTTTGGGAAAGTTGAAGACTCTTGATTTTTAGCGCAGTTGTTTTGCGTGCAAGCGCATCCATCACAGAATTTTCCGTGGTAAGGTTTTTTTGGAGCTTGGTCAGGCGATCATCAACGGTTGTCTGGAAGGATTTGTTGTCTGCTTCTAGGGTCTGACGAAGATTGGTGAAGTGGTGTTGTTCTGTTTCAAAGGAAGTAGCCAGCTTCTCAACAACCGAATTAACCTTCGTTGCATTAGATTCGGCTGCCCCCTGCAAAGATTCCAAAAAGAGGGTAGTATCTCGAAATAGTTTTTCGACTTTTTCGGTCGCAGCAGCACAAGCCTTTGTTGATGCATCTATAGCAACAATAGCAGAGTTGATGGAGGCTTCGTGTGCCTTGGTGAAAGTATCGACCATCCCCTGAATGGCAGCTTCTGTGATATGGGACCGAGAGGAGGAGGAAGAAGCAACGAGATTATCAATCTTCTCGTGAAGTTCCTTGATGTGCTTTTTGGTGACAGGACCATCATCATCATCATTGCTCTGAACCTAGTAGGGACTGTAGTAAATTGAATCGAAAGTCATATCTTCCCCTCCTAGAAATGTCTCGGTTTCGGCTGAGTGATTGGGAGATAAAGGCGATGTTAGAGGTTTGGTTGTGGGAGTAGGTTCGGGTGTGGAAGTGAGTTCAGTTGTAGGTGTGTGTTCGGGTGCTGAAGTACGATCCCCCGTATCAGATACGTTGGTTCGAACTCCAGTGGTTGTTTATTTTGTGGCTTCAGAGAAAATGGGAGATGGTATAGGAATAGAAGTGGGTGGAATATAAGTAGAGGAAGTGATGGGGGGAATGGAAATAGAGGAGGTTATGATAGGAATGGAAATAGAGATAGTGATAGGTGGAGAAGAGACAGGTTTGGTTGTTACTGGTACCTCATGTGAAGGCGAACGGGGAGGAGAGTCGCCTCGAACCGACTCCTCTGAGTCTGAACTTTCATCCTCTGGTTCGCTTGAGGAAGAAGCAAGAACAAGTTTTCTTTTAGGCTGTGTTTTCTTCTTCTTCGGTGGAGGTGATTGGGCTGCCTTTGTTGATTTTCTCTTCTTAGGTGTAGGGCCTTTCGCCCCTTTGACCACTTTCTTTCCTTTCCCTATCTCTGGTTTCTTGCCCCTAGTAGCAGGTTTGTCTGCATCGTTGATGGACTGAAGCATCTCTGCAGTCAGCTCTCTCGGACCCGAAAGAGGAAACTCCTTGTAGGTCTTGATGATGTGGCTCTCCTCTGATACACAAGCATACATGGACTCAGGAATTGAGCCAACAAAGATGAACTTGGAGGGATCAGTGATGATGATCTTTGTAGTGTGGAACACGCCAATCGAGGAGAGTGGAGAAGTGGCCACAGTGGGGACATGATACTTGTTTATTGCCTATTTGGTGATGAGCGTCCATAACCTGGCATAGTGAGATTTCAGTGTGTCGAGAAGTAGAGCCGAGGCTTTGAATCAACTGCTGCTAGAGAACTGAGCCATAGTCGAGGTTGATCCCATTGTACAACCCATAAAGAATTGTCATGAACAAACGACTGGCCCCATCAGAACCTGCACTCCTCTCAGATAAACCTTTGAATAAAATCGTGAAGAAGCCGTTCCATTGAGGAGGAAGGCATGACTTCTTGAACTTCATGACAGTAGTAAGGGTTTCAGTGTAACCCATGTTGTAAAACATCGAGAATAATTGACCAACAGAGATCGAATCAGGGTTAACCTTCGATTCGTCAGGTTCAAACCCTAGAAGCCAGCAAAATCGCTGCTTTGAGATGGAGGTTTTGGTGTCAAGGATGTCGAACAAGATGCGATCAACGGATTTGTCGTAGTGAGCTGTGGAGAAAATATGTGATAGACATTCCATAGGCACAATTTCAACCTTGGAGAGTGCGAGAACCAGTGGAGAGTATTTGAGACACTCCACTATGGGATACATGAAGGCATCATAGGAGATTGGGGTGAGGTCGATGACCAAGCTTTGCTGAGGTCTGATTGGGAGAATGTTGGATCTAGAAGATGTTTCATGAACAGAGGAGGAATCCGCCATTGTTGAATGTTTCGAAGAAGAAGATGAACAGTGGGAGAAAAATCGCCTTTGTTTGCTCTCAAAAATTTGGGTTGCAGTAAAGAGGTAAAACAACTAGGGTTTAACCCTTTATACCGGGTATGGAGGTAAGAGAAAAATTCGCCCCCAAATCCTCTTGAAACGCGAAATGGTTCCTGAATTGATTGAAACGTGACAGTTGGCAACCCCGATGATTACGAATGAGAGAGAAAAGCGTTTCCGTTTAGCACGCCTTCCCACCAAATCCCTTTTTGAATTCTTGAAACCTTTAATCTTCCGGCTGAGTCATCATCTTATCTTTTAAATTAGATGTCATCATTAAATAAAATCAAAGACTTAGAAAAACCACAACATCCCCTTGTTGATTATATCATTAAGAACCGAAGTTGCATAAAGGAAAGTAGCTTGTAGAGAACCAAACCAGACTTTTGGAAAATCAAAAGGATTTCCGTGCATATAGTGTCAAAGATAAAGAAATAAAGCAACATCTATGTGGGAACTTGTGATGTAAATATAGACACAAAACAGTGGATCTCGGGCACGAATCTCTTACTTCAAAGTCAAGAGAGACTTTAAAGTGTCTGTGTGGTTTCCCGTTGAATTACGATCAAGCACTTGTTAAGAAATGTTGAAAGGCATCTTTTGATGAGGCTTAGAATGGTGGCTTTCACTTCAGTTCAGAATTTCGGATCTTGACATAAGACCGAAACCGAACGAAGTACTTGTGAGACCGATGTGGTCTGTTGAACAAGTAGGTTTGGACTATATTTAGTGACTTGTTAGAAATGTTTGGTGTGAAATCTCAAAAAAATTTAAAACTGGATTTTATGGGAAGACATGTTATGGTGTGTAACAATTTCATAAGAATCACACAAAAAGAAAAATAGAGATTTCATGGTACAACCACTTGGGTGGTTTCGTTAATTCATGGGTGAAAGCTAGAGCAAATTTAATTGTTCACCGTCAATTCATAGTGGGTATTGAATTTTGGGTTTCACTTAGCACGTAGTGACACGAAGCTAAGATCATAAACACAGAGATTGTGTAACCATAAACCTCAGTGGTTAATTCTTAGAGTCTCAAGGGTTACATGTATGAACCGAAATATGATGGAGAAAAATGTTTGAGGTGTTGTAAAGAAACCAAAGTCCCTCTGCTATAAAAAGAATGACCAAGCAGAAAACTCTTAACTCATATGAGAAAAGAGTAAGGTAGCTCATGATTAGAATAGATTTAGCAGCCTAATTGGGAAGACGAGGTTTGTACATACCCAGTCAATAAGGCTTTATTCAAAATCAGTTGAGGCTTTGGATAACATGCAGCAACATGCTTCTAGGGACACTTAGCTAGTATAAAGTGTAAGAATGATACCTGCCCCATCGATATATCCAGAAACTGTTAACATAAACAGAAGTAGAGACAAAAGAAAGAAAATGTTTTTGGAATTTTGATATTTTTGTAAAGAGAAAAACAAAACAAACCAAACAAATTTTTTTTTGAACCGAACCAGAAATGGACCGAACGCTCGGTTCATTTCGGTTCCTTAAAAAAATATTTTTGGCTTTTTGGAAAACAATTGTACAAAAGTATACAACCAAAGACATCACGTTTTTGAGATAAGCGAAAACAAGTGCAGTGGGACCGAACCCGAAGTAGACCGAGAGTTCGGTTCATTTCGGTTCCCGTGTGAACCGAGCCCGACATAGACCAAGCGTTCGGTTCATTTCGCTTCCAACTTTTCGTTTTGAGAAGGTGTTTTGGTACTGAATCCGATTCCATCATACCTAGGCCTTGTAGGATTTTATTGAAACTTGCTTCAGGAAGGGCTTTGGTGAAGATGTCGGCCAGTTGATCAGTGGTTCGAACAAAGTGAATTTCGACGTTTCCATCTTCCACATGATCCTTAATAAAGTGATATCTCAGTGCTATATGCTTGGTCTTGGAATGTTGCACTGGGTTATGACAGATCCTAATTGCACTTTCTGAGTCGCAATATAGTGGGATCTTTTTCATATTGAGTCCATAATCCCGGAGTTGGCTTTGGATCCAAATCACTTGTGATGTGGAGGAGGCGGCTGCAATGTACTTTGCTTCGGATGTAGATAGAGAAACACATGTTTGTTTCTTCGATTGCCAGCTAACCAACCTCCCGTCTAGGAATTGGCAGCCTCCTGTGGTGCTTTTTCGGTCTAGACCACATCCTCCTAAGTCTGCATCTGATTAGGCTTGAACGAAGAAACCTGATTTTGAGGGATACCAGAGACCGAGAGAGTTGGTTCTCTTCAAATATCGGAATATATTCTTCACTGCCATCATGTGTGGTTCACGAGGATTTGCATGAAACATGGCACAATAGCATACTGAAAACATTATATCGGGCCTGCTAGCTGTGAGATACATCAGGGAACCAATCATTTGGCGATAAAGCGTTATGTCGACTGCCGGTTTTTCCAAAGATGGTGTGAGCTTGGTGCCGAACGCCATAGGGACTTTAACCTTTAAGTCTCCCATCATGCCGAATTTGGCAAGGAGAGTCTTTGTGTATGCTTCCTGGTTGATAAAGATGCCTTCGGGTCCCTGTCTAATCTTTAAACCAAGGAAAAAGTTAATCGGAATCATTGAGCTCATTTCAAATTTAGTCTCCATCAACTTCCTGAATTCAGCTGTTAGGCTAGGATTCGTGGAGCCGAAGATGATATCGTCAACATAGATTTGAACGATCATAAGGTGGTTACCTTCCTTTTTACGAAAGAAGGTTGGGTCAACCGAACCTTGTTTGAATTTAGACATCTTTAAAAACTTAGTTAATGTTTCATACCATGCCCTAGGAACTTGTTTCAGACCATAAACTGCCTTATCCAAGATGTAGCAGTGATTTGGATGCTTTTCATTTACAAAACTAGGTGGTTGCTCCACGTACAAGGTTTCTTCAAGTTCCCCATTCAGAAAGGCACACTTCACATCCATCTGGTAGACCTCAAAGTTCTTGTGTGCAACATAGGCAAGAAATATTTGAACGGATTCCAACCTTGCAACCAGAGCGAATGACCCTTCGTAATTGATTCCTTCTTCCTGGGAATATCCTTTCACCACTAGCCGAGCCTTATTCCGGATCACATTTCCCTCCTTGTCCATTTTGTTTCTGAACACCCATTTGAGACTGACAACTAAGGCATCTTTTTGTGTTGCAATAAGTCTCCAGACCTTATTTCTTTCGAACTCATTGAGTTCGTCTTGCATTTCCTGAACCCAATCAGAATGATCGAGAGCAGTATTGACGATCTTCGGCTCTATTTTGGAGATGAATGATTAAACATGCAGAATTCTACTTTGGAGAATAGAACAGTTTGCTTCGCCTTCAGTTGTGATCGAGTTACAACCTTTAGTGATGCATCACCCACTATTTGAGATACATGATGATCTCTGGTCCATTTGGTGAAAGGAGGATAATTTGGATCATAAGAGGGATCCAATTCAGCATTTACCACTTCTTCCAACTCTGATTGAATATCATCATCATAATGCATATTGGAATTTTCCCCCTCGACAGATGATGAAACATCTGGATGTGAACCAAAAAATCCTTCTTCTATTGGGCTTTCGGGCTGTTCCAAACTTTCGGTTGCTACAGGACTTTCGGGTGCAACCGGGCTTTCGGTTCTGACTGGGCTTTTGGTTTCGTCAAAGATTGGATTCTCCCCTGGCCATGAACATTATCATCGATTGAAAATGATGGACCCTCCCCCTGGATATGTGAGTCCTGTCGATCTGAAGAGAATTGATTCCCCCCCTCGACTAAAGTATTGCTCTGAGGAGGTTCGTTTCTAACCGGTTCTTCTTCTGCCATTTGTTTGGTTGCGTCTTCGATAATCTTCTTAAGGTGATCCACCTTGTTGTCTGCTGCCATGACTTCAGAGTGAATAGACTTTTCAGGTTCATCAAATAAATCCATGAACTGGTCAAACAAATTGGCGATTGAGGTTGTGACCTGACCGGTTTGAGAGAAAATCTCTCCAATTGCCCCTTCGGTAGACTTCAACTTCTTGACGTAATTGTCATCGAACGTTACATAATAGGTTTCTTCAATTCATTTAGAACGCTTATTCAGAACCATATACGCCTTTGAAGTAAGAGAATATCCCAGAAAGATGCCTTCATCGGCTTTGACATCGAATTTGTTACGATGCTCTTTGGAGTTGAAAATGAAGCACCTCGAGCCGAACACATGAAAGAACTTGACATTCGGCTTCCTGTTGTTAAGAATCTCATAGGGGGTGAGAGAGAAACGCTTGTTGAGATAAGATCTGTTTTGAGTGAAAGAAGCTGCAGCAATGGCGTCTGTCCAGAAATGTAGAGGAAGGGAGGCAAAACACAGCATGGTTCGGGCCGCCTCACGCAGGGATCGGTTTCGCCTTTCAACAATTCCGTTCTGTTGAGGTGTATAGGGGGATGAGAAATGGTGACTGGTGCCTTTTTCTGCTAATAAATCTTCGAATTCTTTGTTCTTGAATTCCAGTCCATTGTCGCTCCTAATGTTTCGAACAAATTTTCTCAGTTGCACTTCAACCTGCTTGATAAAGATCTTCAGCTTGGGAGTCGCCTCAGATTTGTGCTTTAGAAAGAACACCCAAGTAAACCGTGAGATGTCATCAACAATAACAAGGATGTACTTGTTACCGCCAATGCTCTCGATTGATGATGGACCACATAAGTCGATGTGAAGCAACTCAAGTGGTTCAAAAACTTTGGTGTTTATGGTTGTTGGGTGACTTTAGTGACTTTGTTTCCCCATTTTACAAGCAGCACATAAGTGTTCTCGATCGAACTTAAGTAGTGGAAGACCCCGAACATGATCATCGATGACTAGCTTGTTGATGTCTTTGAAGTTGAGGTGTGAGAGCCTTCGGTGCCACAACCAACTTTTGTCTGAGTGGGCTTTAGAAAATAGACATATGGCTGGATTCCCTTTGATTGGGTTGAGATTCAGAGGGAACATTTCACCTTTTCGTTCTGACTTGAGAATAACCTTGTTGGATTTCTTCTCTATTATCTCTGAACCTTCGTCACGAACAAGACTTTGAGACCTGTACCTCCCACCAGTTGAGACACACTGATGAGGTTATGCTGCAACCCCTCTACATAAGCCACCTTCCTGATTGTAAAGTCTCCATTGGTTATCGTTCCATAGGAGTTTTTACCAAACTTGACGTTACCACCGTTTTGAAGGGACCGAAACTCCCTTAGCTCTTCCTTCCTTCATGTCATGTGATGTGAGCAGCCATTGTCTATGTACCATTCTTCGTTGAACTGCTCGTCACTTATAACCTGCAAAAATTAAGCAGATTTAGGAACCCAAAGTTTGTTGGGTCCTCGTGAGCCTTTTACAGAAACAGGAATAGTAAGAGAAGCATCAACAAGATAAGTTCGTTTTGTTGATGTTGTTTTATCTTTCCTCTTAATAGTAAACACTTTGATTTTATTGGAGTTAGATTCAAGTGTTTTCGATTTAGGTTCAGGAGTTTGGACTTTAGCTTGCTTTCAGTCTTCATTTGCTGAGGAAATCTTACTTTTTCCTTTCAAATCCTTCGTTGATTGTGAGCTTGGTGTAGGACGAGAATTAGGCTTTGAAGAAGAATGAGAACGAGAAGAGTTAGAGGAATAGAAATTAGAATGAGAATCTTTCCTGACTTGAGGTTCGAAATGATTCTTTCGGTTGTGATCATTTGAGGGACCGAACCTGGACCTTCGGTTGCTATTTGTTGATGGACCGAAACCGACTTTTCGGTTGTTGTGGGTTGCTGGACCGAAACTGGGTCTTCTATTGTAAAAGCTTGATGGAATGAACCCCTCGTCTTTGTCTGTTGTTTTTTGGTGGACCGAAACCAAGCTTTCGGTTGTTGTTACTTTCAGGACCGAACCTGTCCTTCCGGTCTTGTTCTTTCTGTGGCCCAAAAGTCTTCTTTTGGTTCTTTTGATCCAACGGACCGAAGCTCCTTTTATCCTTATTATCTTCTCCTTTTGGCTTGGAGTTTCTATCAAAGTGAGTATAGTGAGGATTTTGGGAGCGCCAAAATTGCTTTTGCTCTGAGAGATTTTTCTTGTATCTTAGATTCCTCTGCTTCTTTTGATTTTTCACCTGTTTTGGTTGTCTGTGAATATTTGCCTTCTGTTTCGGCTTCTGAACAACAGTTTCACTTTCTATGGAAGAGGTTTCGCTTGTTGAGGAGACGCATTCCACTGGAACCTCTTTTGTGCCACTGGTACTGGGCACGTCAAAGTTGGTAGGTTTATTAAGTGGTTCTGCCACATATCTACCTTTGACCTTCCATGATGTTCGCTCCGACAAACCAACTGTTTCATCTGCGTTGTCTATCGGTGCAGACCAGAAAAACTCATCACAACCATCTGCATTATCTTCATTCACCAATGCAGTGAGTTCAACTGTCTGATGTTCGGTTACTGAGCCCTGTTTAAAGGACCTTATAGCCCTTCATTGCGGCTACCTTCGACCTTGAGAGATCTAGAGCAGCTGTGAGTCCTTGTGAGTGAGAAAAGAGGCCATTATTCACCATCTTTGTGTGTGCTAGCAAGAAGAGAAGAGGAAGGCCAAGCTAGGAGAGTTGGGGAGCTTGGATCTAACATCATTTCGTCAGAGGAGGCTGAATGAGGTATTATTCAGAGCATATTCTCGTGTTTTAATGGATATAGTCAAATCTAGGGTTTCTTCAAGCCTTATTTACCTTGAATTTGGAGTGTGAGAGGTCCCATGGAGAAATGGTACTTAGATCTGGACCTTATTAGGTCCAGAGAGTCCCAAATGCCCTGCTTTATGCCCTTCCTTTTTAGTTGTGGACTTAGATTACCATTTTAGATGTCATTTCCCCAAAAGAGGCCTTGTTGCCGTTGCATGGTAGCCAAGTCAGTAACTTTACGTGATGAATGAGCTTGGAAGGACTGGATCTATGATCCTTTGGGACGGATCTGACCTTAGAAGCAAGTTTGATTTGTTGCATAGCATGGACTCGCCGAGTCTGAAGAACAGACTCGGCGAGTATCATGAAGATTGCCCTGAACCACTTAGCGAGTGGTCTTGCCGAGTTAAGGGTTTGACTCAGTGAGTCAGGGAGAGTCAGAGCAGGTGGACAGGTGGACCGAGTCAAGCTGGAACTCGCCGAGTTGTCCTTGAGACTCGGCGAGTTGAGTCGTGGTGGCCCCACAACTCATGCCAGGTGGAACTCGTCGAGTTAGGAGAATGCTCGTCGTGTCGAGAGAGAGGATCCAAGGGAGTCCGTGGACACGCATAGACTCGTCGAGTCGCTCGAGCGCACTCGGCGAGTCCAGTCAAAGATTGATCGTTGACCATTGACCAGAGTTGACCTATGTTGACTTGATAGAGCTAATCAACCTTAGTAGTGAAAGTGTTAACTAGAGATATATTGTGTATAGGAGGACTATAGCGCGGGAGAGTGATTTCAGGGATTTGCGAATTACCGAGATACGTGAGGTGAGTCTTCTCACTATACTTTACCTTGAGTTGGTAACTAGAGTTATGTGCTAGAGTATTTGTATGCTATGTATGTTATGTGTTTCTCTACATTATTTCTATGTGATTTATGCTATGCATGTTATCAGAGTTAGAACCTGAGGGTTCACAGAGTTTGGGTGCACGGACCCACAGAGTTATAGTCTCGAGTGGCTAATATGTGTTATGTATGGTATTTTGGGAAACTCACTAAGCTTTGTGCTTACAGTGTTTGGTGTTATTTGTTTCAGGTACTAGTGATGACCGTGGGAAGGTGCTAGCTTGATCAGTACACACACGGGATTTTTATGCTATGTGATCTTGGGATTATTATATGATATGTATTTGAGTGTCAAACACTGATGTTTTATGAAAATTAAATGAATTATGTTTTTATAAATTGCGAAAAATTGTTTTGAAATTTACGGTGTTACACTTTCACAGTTGTATACTTCGGCATCGATCTCATCCTCCTTTAGCTCAAGGAATGGCAAAATCATGCGATGTATTTTCTGGCCTATTTCACAGTCTAAATGCAGTTGTGTAATGTTAGTATAAAGTCTTTTTGCAATCAAACAAAAAACGTTTCTCTGTTTTAACAACTTAAGATTGTCTCTTTGCAAATAGATATTTTCATCCCTAGACTTAACCAGCTCCAACTCCTTCTGCTCAATCCACATTCTTCGCTCCTCACTCTTGGATGACACCTTGCTCATTTGGCCAGTCAGATTAGAATTCGTGACTCGTGTTTGAGTTAAACAACTATCTAGATTTGAAATTCTTGAATTCAAGTTATTTAATTCTTTTTCATATGATGTTTGTGGAATTTTAAACGAAATAAAAATGGATTGTACCTTCTTGATCAGTTCATCAAGTTCACTAATCTGCACACTGAGAGGCTTCGCTGTAAAGCACACGTCCTCTCGCTCCTTAGCCACTTCGTTTCCACCATCAGTGTTGTATCCCCTCATCTGGGATACATCTGTCACCATCAAACATCTTCCACTAGCATCACCACTCTTCGCCACATAAGCCTTTCCATGAGTAGGCTTTCTCACTTCATCATCTCCTGAGTCGGTTGACCATACCTGTACACCACCGAACTCATCATCATCTACCGAACCCTGCACAACTAGAGCATTCATGGAGGGATTAGTAGCAGCTTTCTTCCTTTTAATCTCCTCCAGTCTTTTTAGGAGAGACTTGCTTCTTCATCCTTCTCCTCATTTTTCTCTTCCAGTTTCTTCCACGCGCAATCTTTTGCGTAGTGATTTTTCCCTCCACAGTAAAAACAACTGACACCAGAATCAGCTTCACCCTTCGCTTCTTTCTTTGGTTCTTCAACCTTCGGCTCCTCTTTCGCTTTTTCAGAGCTGTAGCTTCCCTGCCAATTTCGGTTCTTGTTGGTAGGGAACTTCTTCTTGATGAACCTCCTGGGATTTGACACCATTATTTCATAATCTTCAGATGTCAAATCGTAGTCTCCCAGATTCAGATCTTCTTCTTCTTCTTCTGCTGCGCTCTTACCTTTAGATAGAAGGGCCAAAGACCCCAAGTTTGAAACCACGCTCTTCTCTTGCAGCACAATCTTTTCCTGGGATTTCAGAATCCCCACAAGTTTCGCCAAAGAATATGATTTGAACTGCTCATGTGCTTTAACCGTCGACACAACCGCCCTCCTTTCGGGTCTTAGGCCATTTAAGAAAGTTACCTTCTGTTCGATGAGCTTTCTTTCTATGTCATGTTTGATCATCTTACTGAGAAGATGATTGAATCGATCGAACGTTTGTGTAACAACCTCCTCTGACTTCTGCTTGAACTCTCCAAATTCGGAGAGAAGTAGGGTCTGAATCGAGTGCTCCAGATCTTCATCTGTGGAATACAGCTCTCGCAGCCGATCCTCGATTTCCTTTGTTGTACCACATGAACTTACTAACTGAAACGTGTCAGATTGAAGGGCGAATCGAATTAGTCTCAATGCCTTAATGTTGCATTGGAACTTCTCCTTTTCATCCTGAGCGACGTCCTTTACATCTTTTAATAGATCATTCTACTCCTTCTGAGTTTTAATGATTCTTGAAGTGTTTGAGTGAGCGAAGGGGCCAACTGTGATTGCTTCCCATATAAGATACCCGTTATCTTCCGATCCAATAATGTAATCTTCAAAATGGTGCGTCGAGACTTCATAGTCTTGAGTGTAGAGGATTGGGATCTTGGTTGTTGATCCGATGCTGTTAGAGATGTTGATGGGATTGGATTGAGAATCGTCCATGCTTGATCGTTTAACCTGTTATAAGATCAGACTTTGTAATACGTAATATTAGGGCAAGATTAATAATTAATGAGATACGTCAATTATGGAGTGACGACTCAATAAATATCAATGAATGCGGAATGAACCGTAATCACTTCTTTGACAGAAGAGATGTGTATGAATTACACAGCCTCCTGCTCTGATACCAATTGATGAGTTGAAAAACTCTTTGGTCGTTTAGATCTTACACAGGTTAATCAGAATAATGCAAACAAAATAACAAACAAGAGAATGAATCAATAATGAGCTGAATGATTCAATAGATTCACGCCTCAGCAGAGCTCGATGAAGAACTTCCACTGTAGAGGCTTTTAGGGTTACAATCGATAAAATCAATGATCGCTTTGAAATCGACTTAACAGCTACATACAAAGATGCATGCAAGCATCTATAAATACTAAACCCTAATAATTAAATCACGGATGGACAGGCCCAATCCGGATACAAAACTGGGCTAAGGACCGAGCCCAAGACGCAACACATAATGGACCCAACAGTCCGCACCCCAGAATGGCTTGACACGGGTAGGACGGCACCCCAGAATGGTCGCACGGGTAGGTCAGCACCCTAGAATGGCCGTACCGGGTAGGTCGGGCGCCCCAGAATTTGCCTGGCAGTATGTATGTTATGTGATTGTATGGTATGTGGTACAATGGGGGAACTCACTAAGCTTCGTGCTTACAATTTACATCTTTGGTTTCAGGTACCTCTTCATTAAAGGGGAAGGAGCTGGCACGGTAGTGGCACATCATACACACATTTTGTTTTCCGCACTATGAGATTATTCTGGGATTTGTACTCTGACATTATGGTTTATTTCATGTTTTAGATTTCAGACACGAAATATGTTTTAAGAAATGATATGATCAAATGTTATTTATTTACTAATGTTTTGCAAAGTGTTTAGTTAAAAATGAAATTTTTGGTCTTGAAAATTAGGTCGTTACAAGTTGGTATCAGAGCCCTGGTTTGAGGGATTCTGACACACCTTCGGGGGTGTTTGAACTCAAACCAAGGGAATACAAGATTTTTACAGAGAAAATGACGTTCTAAAAGTTAAGATAAAAGAGTTTTGAGAAGGAACAAGTGTGTGATGTGCGCAACCGGCCGAGCTCAAGTAAGTATTCCCTATAGTACCCATACGAGTTATCTTATGTTTATCAGTTTCAGTAGAACAACATGCTAGAATAGGACTAAAGATCTAGGAATGATGACTTATGTGCCTGCTTTATGTGCTTCAACTTATGAGAATTGCATGCTAGTATTGAGTAGACAGTAATAGGATAGCCTATTTAGGTTATGCTGGGTAGTATAAGCTCAACATTATATGCTAGTTCAGCTTCTCACTATGAGAACATATTTGCTTGAGTAGTTCCCTCGCGTCCGAATGCTGCTTTCTTTGTGCTTTGTGGGACTCTGAATGATGGGAGTTAGCGATTAGGTGAATACGTCACGTCACGGGTGATCAGGGTTGAATAATCTCAAAGTGATGGATTTGGACCTGTTATGCAGCTCTTGTCTGAGTCTAACCGTTGTAGGGACGAGTCTGTTACTCGAAGGATTATCTGAGCCTCATCACATGTGATGGTGCTCAGGTAATGGATAATTGGCATTACAAGGAGGCTTTCAGCAGCTGAGGACCGGTTTGGGTGGAGTCAGAGATTTTCCCTAGGGTAAACCTAGAATGGGAATAGCAGAGAATTAGCAGTGGTAAAAGGGACTTGGTGGAGTCAAGGCAGTCCTTGAGGAAGGTACGGATAGATGTGGAAGGTAGTATGGGCCCGTACTACTGAACGCAGAGGATCCGTACCCGAATTGAGGAAGGCTGAGACCAGACCAGGGAACTTGTAGTGGATGTGATCCCTCTAGATGTATCAGTATCACTAAAGGTTGGTATTATGTTTTGCAGAATGGTGGTACTATGACATAGGCCAATAGTTGGCAGCTCAGGAGAAGGATCGGCTTCGGGTTCAGGCTCCGAACCAGTAGATGAGAGCCTACATGAGTTCATCGCGTCAGAGATCACCAGAGGCATCCTTGAGTCGACCCCCATCATCTTCGGGTCGATCAAGGAAGGGATTGTTGAGCTGATGGAGGATCGCCTTAGAGCGTTCAGGAGTGATATGGCGTCTGGCCAGTCAGGATCCCACACACTGTCCTTTTAGGACTTCAGCGTCAGTGGTGCACCAGATTTCCACGGGGCGAAGGACCCCATTGCTACCAGACGATGGATTGTAGACATTGAGTCCGCGCAGTTGACCAGCTTCTGCCCCGAAGGGTCGAAGGTACGATTTGGAGCAGGGTGTTTGAGGGACCGGGCTAGAGATATGTGGGAGTCGGTTGCTGACTCTCTGGGAGCCTCGGCTTTTGAGGCTATGACATGGTCAGATTTGTGACCCAGTTTCGAGTAGAGTTCGCACCAGTGGTAAAGCTTCAACAGCTGGCCAGGGAGTTTTTGGACATGAGACAAAGTACGAAGACTGTGGCGGAAATCACCGCCAAGTTCCGGGAGAGGGCATTGCTGGTGCCCTAGTATTCGGGGGATGAGGATATGAGGAGGACCTGCTATCATGACATGCTACGAGCCGACATTCGGGAACATGTTAGTTTTTCAGCTTGCCTTACCCTGGACTCCATGATTGCCAGGGCAAGGGAGAGGGAGATCGATCTGGAGCATGTCCGAAAGAGGAAAATTGAGGAGGGTCACATGACTGGGGCTTCGGGGAAGAAGCCCAAGGGAACAGATGGTAGGCCGAAGGGCCAGTCAGGACCGGGCTGCTGCAGGAAATGCGGCAGGCCACATGAGGGGGAGTGCAGATTGGGATCATCAGGCTGCTACAAGTGCGGCAAGACGGGGCACTTCAACAGATATTGTACTACCCCTGCACCAGTTATTCAGACGTTTGAGTTTCTATGTTTCCACTACAACCAGAGGTACCACAAGAAGGCTAACTACCCCCAGTTGATAGCAGCATCAGCGCCAGTGAAGGCGCCAACTCTAGCAACCCTGCAGATCACGGATGGTTGGCAGTGCAAAGCAGAGGCTCCAATGGTGAGGAGTCGGGCATTCCAGTTGACTACCGAGGAGGCACGCGCTGCACCCGATGTGGTGACGGGTATGATTTCTTATCTTTATGCTTTTATGATGCGCTGCTGTGATTTTGATATGTTATGTATGCGCTCTGTTTAGGATCGTTCCATGTGAACGGTATCCCAGTTCAGGTATTATCTGATTCGGGGGCTACCCGATCATTTTTCTCTCTTGCGCTTAGCAAGAAGTTTCTGGAGTCTTTGGGCATGTTGGATTGCCCTTTAGAGGTAGAGATTGCAGATGACTGATCGGTGCGAGCATCGACGGTATTCCGAGAGTGCATGCTGAGATTATTCGAGGAGCATTATCTGGTAGACTTGGTTCCTATTCCGTTGAGTGGGAATAAGGTGATTATAGGCATGGATTGGTTGAGCCCCAATGGCGTAGTGATAGATTGTGCTCAACAGCTGGTTCAGATCAGGACCCCAAGTGGGGGAGAGTTGGTAGTTCAGGGCGAGAGGCCACATCGAGGACCATCGGTATGTTCAGCAGCGAGAGCTAGGCGTTACCTTCAGCAGGGTTGCGCAAGATATGTCACTTATGTCATGGACACCCGGGAGGCGGGTAAGGAGACAGTGGGCGATGTTCCCGTGGTGCGAGAGTTTACGGACGTATTCCTCGAGGAGTTGCCAGGGATACCTCCGGAGAGGCAAGTGGAGTTCAGGATCGACCTAGTCCCTAGTGCGACTTCGATAGCCAAGTCACCCTATCGGTTGGCTCCTCCTGAGATGTAGGAGTTGTCTACACAGCTACAAGAGCTGTTAGACAAAGGATTCATTAGACCGAGTAGTTCTCCTTGGGGAGCCCCAATTCTGTTTGTAAGAAAGAAGGACGGGTCGCATCGGATGTGTATAGATTATCAGGAGTTGAACAAGGTAACGGTGAAGAACCGTTACCCACTCCCGAGGATTGATGACCTCTTTTACCAGCTTCAGGGAGCATATTGGTTCTCCAAGATTGATTTGCGTTCAGGATACCATCATATGAGGGTTAGAGAGGAGGATGTACAGAAGACTGCGTTCCGGACACGCTATGGCCACTACGAGTTCGTGGTGATGCCCTTCAGGCTCACCAATGCTCCTGCCGCGTTCATGGACCTCAAGAACCGTGTATGCAGACCGATGTTAGACCGGTCGGTGATAGTGTTTATTGATGATATCTTGGTTTATTCCAAGACGCAGAGGGAGCACGAGGAGCATCTGTGAGAGGTTCTGGAGACCTTGAGGAGGGAGAACTTGTATGCTAAGTTCTCTAAGTGTGAGTTTTGGTTGCGCGAGGTGTAGTTCCTTGGTCATCTCGTCAACCAAAACGTGATTTCAATGGACCCGACCAAGGTGGAGGCCGTGATGAGATGGGAGGTTCCGAAGTCTCCATATGAGATTTGGAGTTTCCTAGGATTATCCGGCTACTATCGGAGATTCATCTAGGATTTCTCCAAGATAGTCGTACCCCTGACCAGGCTAACAAGGAAGGTTGTGGTCTTTCGTTGGGGGCCTGAGCAGCAGGTCGCGTTCGAGACTCCGAGACAGAGATTGTGCGAGGCGCCAATCTGAGCCCTGCCAGAGGGCGTGGAGGATTTTGTTGTGTACTGCGATGCGTCCATCTCAGGTTTGGGCGCAGTATTGATGCAGAGAGGGCATGTCATTGCCTACGTGTCGAGGCAGCTGAAGCCTCACGAGGCGAATTACCCGACGCATGATTTGGAACTGGGGGTTGTTGTATTCGCCCTCAAGGTTTGGCGTCATTACCTCTATGGGGTTTTGTGACAACCCTAGTTGTTCCGTTACATTTCCGCGTTACCGTTAACGAAATATTCTAGTTTATAAAAGTTCCGTTAATTAGAGGTCGTCAATTTAATAAACGTTCCATTTGTTTACATTTAATATGCCGTTAAGTCGTGATAAAAAGAAATAAAAACACATAACACATATTTCCATTAAATTGGAAAATGTTAGTTTTTATTATTATTACCACTAAATCGGGTGCGACCAAAAGCCCCGTCTGACGGCAGTATCGGGTAGAATTCCAGTGAGCTCCAACTCCCACCCATATATAAAGGGGAGTAAGCTCCATTTGGAGACTTTTCCACCCTCTCTCTCTATACTCTCTCTCTAGACCCGTTTTCGCCCCGAATCCACAACCAAACACTTCGAAATCGTAAGTCCGCTTACCCTAGCTTATTCTAAACATATTGATTTGTTTTTATAGCTTAAAATTCGAACTTAGAAGCTATTGAAAAGGAGTTTACAGCCCAAGCTCCTCCTTAGGCCGTAAACACCTTAAATGAGGCCAAAATGACCCCAAAATGTCCCTAAAGGCCTGGAAATAAATTAGGGATTTAGCCTAGGAGTGTTTAAACATTAAATCACAAGGATTTAGGGGGTAAAAGAGAGTTTACGGCCCCGTCATATGCCAAGGCCGTAAACACCTCTTAAATATGCCAAAAGCCCCAAAAACACTCCCAAACCACCCTTGGACTTGATACAAAAATTAGGGGCTTATCCTATCGGGTTTAAATCATTTAAACATGAAATTTTGAGGGAATAAAGGGAGTTTACGGCCAGGTATGTACCAAGGCCGTAAACACCCTCAATCATGCCCAAAATGATAGATTTTAATCCCCCAAATGGCCTCATACTTCATTATAAATTACTAGCAAGGTATTAGGGGCTTGAAACGTCACAAAACTCAAGGAATGAGAGTTTACGGCCGTAAACTCCCTTAGGAGTTATCTCTGGGCCGTAAACTCCAATATGATGCCCTTAAAGACCTCAAACCCACTCATGCCTTTTGGAATTGGACTTAGAAAAATCCCACTATCAAGATTGAAGCCTTAAAACACACTAGATACGCTCACCATGAGTTTATGGCCATAAACTCATGGTGAGTAGTCCTGGGGCCGTAAACTAAGTGATAAGAGTTTACTCTCGGAGAGTAAACTCCATTCCTAAGCCATACACACCTTTAGACGCCACCCGGGACACCCCAAACACTTAACCAAAGTGTTTTCCGCTCCTTTGAGTGCGTATAACTGTTTAATTAGTATTAAATATACTAATTGTATGTGAATATATGTGATCATATGTAAAATAGGTCATTGAGTGTGTTCGAGTCCTTACGTGACACCGAACGCCCAAACGGCACCTTCGTCGGACCTACTTACACCAGGTGAGTTCATACCCCTGAATGAACCTTTTAAATGTTTTTACATGTTTTATGGGGGGGGGGGGGGGAATACAAGTTAAACATGCCAGTTATCATATCAATCACATGTGATTGATAACCCGCATGTACCAGATTTTATCACACTGAACACTGTTTTTGCCGAGTAGGACGCTATAAGGGTTTTTCAATTGTTTTAAAACTCTCACTTATACTGTTTTATCTAAATTCATTTTAAACTGGTTTCTGAAAGATTTCCAAAGGTTTTCAAACATATTTTTACAAAAGAATACAAATTATGATTTTTCCCCGAGTATAAAGGCTTTTCCTCAAAGTTCCCTTTTACGGCGTATAATCTTACTTGTTAGTTACCGCTACTTCGATTTCACTTATTTTAAACTCCTACTTGAGAACTCTTTCTCTTCGTGATACGCTTATACCTGTTGTTGCCTCTATTTCGCTTATGCTTGTAGTCACTTATACTTGTTAGACGCTTTTACTTCACCAGTTGTCGTTTCCACTTTGTGACACACTTATACTTGGTACACTTATACTTCACGATTCGGTTGTTCCACACTGTACGAATGCACACCACGATGATACGTCTCCACTTATTACACACTCAGTCGTAGTTAGATGCATGTTTGTGCTTATATAGATACATATAAGTAATTATTGAAAGACTTAGGAAGGCTCGTCCGCCCTATTTCCTTTTCTTCGTTGAGATGTGGTCTGGTGGGATCGGATGGCCATCCGAGGGTCGTTTGGTTCATTTGTTATATACTATGTATATGAGTATGGACGTACAGGAATTCTCTAGTCAGTTCAGTAAGAGTCTCTACCTCTAGTCTACACTTACATTAGAAACCCACTCCCCTCTAGAAACACACTATCCTCTATTTGGGATGCATCTTCGGGACGCGGCCTTCTCCGTCGTCTAGTTGCTAACTAGAGTCTCCTGTAGGGAGAGCGGACATTGTGTGTATAGATCTATACGGGATTGACACCCCCGCACCCTGACTGCTAGCTACAGTCCACGGCCCACCAAGCCAAGGGGTGACAAATGCCATAGACGCTTGTAGGGCGTTAGGTACTCTAGTCAGTATGGTTACGAGTATCCTGGGTTACCTTATAATTCATGGCCTTAAGGTAACGGTATTTCATCGACAATTTACACTGTATGCTGGTATTTCATTTTCAGAGTCACACTGTTTTGACCTTACAATACGTATCATTCATTTGATGTTGTCTGGGGTCTGTTTTCTCTGTTTTGACCTTACAAGACGTATCTTTCATTTGATGTTGTCTAGGGTCTGTTTTCTCTGTTTTTACCTTACAAGACGTATCTTTCATTTGATGCTGTCTGGGGTCCGTTTTCTCTGTTTTGACCTTACAAGACGTATCTTTCATTTGATACTGTCTGGGGTCTGTATTCACTGTTTTAGACCTTACCAGCTGTACCTTTCATTTGGTACTTTCTGGGGTCCGTGTCTCTATTTGTTAGACTGAACCAGGCGTGTCGTTCATTCGATATTTTCCTGGAGTCTATGATTCCTTGCCTTAGTCAGCAGTCCTCACTGCTGAGGTATATGTTATTCCCTGATGTCGCTTGCTTTCCTCAATAATCAAATTTAGTATTTTGATAATGATAGCAATTTAGGGAAAACTACTTTTTACCACATAACACTGACTAGTCTTGGTAGAAGGCTGCTTTATTAAAGAAAATATAGGATTTTCTGGAAAGAACTCTAATACACAGTAAACACTTAAACTACTACTTTATAAAGTTATTTGAATAAATATCACTAAATACTTATGAACTCACCAGCATTTGTAAAAGTGTTGATACTCGCTTTTCAAATAACTTGTATTCTCAGGTCAGCAATTAGACAGGTACACCCCCGGAGCTGTTGATGAAGATGGCTTAGTACCTTGCTGTACTTATTATATTGTTTGTATACTTTGATACATTGTAATGTAAACCATGTAAAATTATTACTATTAATGCAATGTTTTGTTGTACTTTGATTACTATATGCATGTGTTGTGATACTTGACATGACGTCATCCACCCCAGATCGTTTCCGCCGTTCCGGTTTTCGGGTGTGACAGATTGGTATCAGAGCATTGTTTATAGTGAGCTAAGTATATCAATTCTTAAAAGATATACAGCCTATAAATACAATGGGATAAAACACTCTGACCAACAATTATACTTTGAAATATAACCATATTTTACCAATGTATAATAACATCCAGAATCTAAACACTCGAACACAAGTATCACAAGAACAACAAGAATAAAAGTATTCGGATGTTGAGCATTACCGTCAAACCTGGGCAGTTATGTAATCGTAAGCTGGGATAAATGTAACCTGATCAACTACATTTATCCGAGATGTGATGAACATGTGCTTGGGAGTGATAGTGTGTACAACAGGTCTGAAACTTACCAACTAGGATTGCTAGAGCCAAACATAAAGTTAAAATACTATAGGAGTATTTTGGAACGCTAAAAGATTCACACTAATCCCAGAATGATACTCAGAAGATAAGAAACAACCAAGAATTAAAATACCATAGGGTATTTCAGGAAACATAAACAACCTTGCGTGAATAACTAAAAAGATCCTTGTTGATATACCTACAACTACAGAGGGTGTACTCCCAAGGTTATATATAATAAGGATCCCATAGGCTAAGAATGTGTGGTTTCGCTCTACTTCCTTTTCCTTGTTTGGATGTGGATACCGAGTAGTATCACATATTCGAAGGCCTATCGGATCTAAGTTATATATGATTTGTATACCCTGTGTAATCGTAGCAGGACTCGATATGGATCATCCAGTGAAATGCTAATAATCTCTTAGGATTCTTTAGACATTTCCATTCTCACACGAACCCTGTAGACAACCCTATCCACTTCAGTGCTCGGCAGACGAGTTGATTTAGACCCAGAAGAGGTTCATTGAGAACATTTCCTGTTCGGAAATAAATGAACTGGGTCGAGACTATTGAATGCACCAAGTGCCTATATTCTTTTAAGGACATCGGTGCGAAATTTTCCTAAACTTCTGAGATTCCCAGTCACGCTTTATGAGGTGATGACAACCATTGTCGGATTTGGAAGCGAGGTAAAGTAGAAATTCAATATGTCCATACGAGAAGAGAATCCTAGGAAACTACCCGAAGGAAACCAACGCCAATACAGTCAAAGCTACGAGGCAGACCGAGGGAGCCAGTACATGGAACCCGGGAAGTTTCTTTTCCTCGTGTTCGTCACACTAATACACCCATCAAATAATACAATTTAGTGAGTTAGTGGTTACACTACTCACGCTATGTGTTAGGTAAATTGTCGTTTCCCGTTGCCAGATACACGACTAGGGCGGATCCCCGCACCTTTATTGAGAGTGTTTAGCCATGAGCTTTCATGAGCCTCTCTTTTCGCAGTTTCGTTCTGAACCGTTCTCAAATCTCTCCAGGCCGGAGAGTGAAACCTTTCCCAGTATAAAGGTAACTTAGTAGGAACGACTCGCACCTTATAGCTTTTTTCCGATGCTCACACACCTACTTCGATTACCAGGACTACATCATAGGGATGTAGGTCGACACTCAGACAATCAGTACCTTAGGCACGGGAAAAATTTATGCCTAATATATTCAGGACAGAAATGTTCAGGGTTAACCATCGTCTCTCATTACCTCGTATTACTTTCCGTGTAGGGAAAACCATGCCGTCGAAGAAGCGTAACCAGTCCACAAGCAAGAAACCTACTCTCCTATTCGATGAAGCTACGTTTCAAGCTGCAGTCTCAGCAGCCGTAGCCGCTATCATGGCTCATCTGAATGCTAACACTGCAAATGTTAGCAAGGGCCCTGTCGGGAATTCCGATCCTGGCAATGGACAGCAGCAACCGACACTTCCATACGCAGCCACCCAAGAACCTCAACCGAACCCACTAAAGAGAAAACTCAAGTTTGAGGAGGGAAGTACCTCGGCTCAAGGACCTTCAGAAGGGCAACGAGTAGAGGCAGCCTATACTCCTATCAATCCTTCCCTCCCGATCTCAAGGAGACCATACCTAGGAGACCTTCCCCACAACAACAAGTGCAGCTACCATCATCATGGTGCCTGCCAGGAACTCTATTGTGCTAGGTGCAACATGAAGGGGCATACTGCTCGCGTATGCAGAACTCCGGTGGAGCGTATTGCATCAATCACCAATGTGACGACCAATCCAGTTTGCCGTCTATGTGGTGAGATTGGACACTTCAAGAAAGATTGCCCAACCGAAGGAAAAAACAAAGACACAGGAGGAGCCTGACTCTACTGCTTAGGGAGAAGCATCAAGGAACTCGTTAGATTTTGGTACGTCTCTCGATCTCGGATAACTAAACTAAAAACAATAAAAGACTAATTCAAATGTAAATTCTTCCCAGTAAGGCGAAAGTCGCAACACTGTTATAAAATTTAAAAAAAAAAATTTCTTCGGGTAAAACTATAATGGCTAAACATATACGTTACGGCCATGTATATTTAAGATGGACAGACCTAGAGTGAGCGAATGCCGCCTCATTTCCTGTTCCTTGTTTGGTTGTGGATTTAGGGCGGGGTCGCTCAGTCAACAGTCCTGCCCACCTTAAATATACATGACTAGTATATGTGAGGCGATTATAGAAATGCCTTGTGAGAATCCACTCATGAAAAGGTACTCTAGTCGGAAACACTTAGAACTCTCTATAGTTCCGCGTCGACTCTATCGGTCCAAGTATCCGCGGTAGTGATACATAGGATGAAACCCGAGACGCCTAGAACTTGTGTGCCTGTTTGGCACATGACTCTATTGATCTTCATTATAATTCATGTCGAAGTGTGCCAACTTTGACGACTCTATTGATCATGGTTCGACTTCGTGCAACCATGTGTACATCCTTAGTGTTGTGTAAAAAGAACTTTCTCCGTAGCCATGTCGGCAGATAAAGGTTCTCCCGAACCTAAACCTAACACAAATATTCAAACCTAATGCGATCCGTCAATCATCTCTCCTATCTCAAACCTTCCGAAGTACCCAAGAGAGGGTACCACGCGCCTTTGACCGACCCCTCGTAGTCAGATGAACACCGAAGCGAAAGACACTGTAGATACTTCAGAAGACAATGACCATCCGGAGCATACTCTGTAGATTCCCCGGGAGACCCTTCGCACCTCGCACGTCAAGTTCGTGAACCCAGAGAACAAAACTCATGAGACTCACCACTATAACTAGGTATATGCATAATGGTGGCATATAATTGAGATAAAAAAGATTTAAGGTGTGTGTTTCCTCCCTATTCCCTGTTCCTCATTGAGTTGTGGGTTTGGGGTGGAGTCGTACAGCTGAACATCCTGTCGACCTCAATTGTATACTGCTTTCATACACCAAGTATTGGTGGTTAAGCCAGGCATGAGCTCTACCACGAACCTCTTAGAAAAGCCCTTCACCCTATTCCATAACATAGGAGCCGGAGTCAAGAGAACCACTGCGGGTTGAGCTATTAAAGTTCCGAGCAATGAGGCTCTATACTCACTAGATTTGACTTAGACCGAGGAAACTCGGAACCTTCGAAAGAGTAGTTACAGTAGATGTTTGCACTACTTAGGCACTTCGTCCATCCCGTTATAGACGAGTAGTGCCTATCATCCTCCACCCTCTCGCATGGAGGAAACCGTCGTCGCCCTGTAGATGATAAAATACATTCACCGAAGTGAACACTAGGATACCAAGAACCACAGGATAACCTTCGCAGCCAAGAATACTTAATCAAGTGCGAAGGTAGTTGCCTTAAGCCTTATGACCCATATCCCGAAGAGATTATAGACTTGACACCAGCCCAGGTGTTAGTCGAAGGGTTATGTAGGAGCATGCGCTTTCCGCACTGAATGAAACCAAAGTCTTGGAAAATCCTTGGACTATTAGGTGTTCCACGAATACTATCTCACGCAGAGATAGTAGAACCACCACCCGAGATAGTCCAGCACTCGTCTAGTGAAACCCTATCTCCCCGACCTTCAGGGTTTCCGTATCTCAAGAGCCTTTAGTGCAGATTCATTTTGCACAAGCTTGAGATAGACACTCTACAGCAAACAGATAACCATAGCCACGCAACCCACTCGACGATCTAGAAGGTCTCTATCAGCCAGTTGACAGGAAATGCGAAACCAAAGACCACTTGAGATTCCTAAGAACCAACCTGAAGGACTACACACAGTACGAGTGAGAACGTTAGGAACTTCGAATGATGATCACGCTAGTGGTGATCTTACCATAGAAGTACACTATGTTCTAAGTACTGAAAAGCTCTACCCTTCCGAGAGCTTAGGACCATATGAGGATTCTCATGGAGACTTGGTCCAACCCTTTTCAGGCCGCTACTACCTTCGGATGTACCACAAGATTCACACCCGATCGATCTTCTTAGACTTGATGTGTGATTTCCTGACCTCACTCTTCGTGCCTCACTCATTTTGATAGAAACCATTGAGAGCCCTAACCTCGTAGATACACCAGTCGGAACCCACTAGCTACACGAGACGGAATCCGTATCCCGTACGTGAAGGTCTATTGGAATGACAAACACAGACTAGAGTTCACTTGGGAATGCGAGGACAAACCATACAGGAAGTACTCTCTTACTCCTACTTGGCCATTCATACCTACTTCCTTGCCTAGACCTGAATTCCAGGACGAAATTCCCTCTAACGGGGGGATGATGTGACAACCCAAGTTGTTCCGTTACATTTCCCCGTTACCGTTAACGGAATATTCCAGTTTATAAAAGTTCCGTTAATTAGAGGTCGTCAATTTAATAAACATTCCATTTGTTTACATTTAATATGCCGTTAAGTCGTGATAAAAAGAAATAAAAACACATAACACATATTTCCATTAAATTGGAAAATGTTAGTTTTTATTATTATTACCACTAAATCGGGTGCGACCAAAAGCCCCGTCTGACGGCAGTATTGGGTAGAATTCCACTGAGCTCCAACTCCCACCCATATATAAAGGGGAGTAAGCTCCATTTGGAGACTTTTCCACCCTCTCTCTCTCTAGACCCGTTTTCGCCCCGAATCCGCAACCAAACGCTTCCAAATCGTAAGTCCGCTTACCCTAGCTTATTCTAAACATATTGATTTGTGTTTATAGCTTAAAATTCGGACTTAGAATCTATTGAAAAGGATTTTACGACCCAAGCTCCTCCTTAGGCCGTAAACACCTTAAATGAGGCCAAAATGACCCCAAAATGTCCCTAAAGTCATGGAAATAAATTAGGGATTTAGTCTAGGAGTGTTTAAACATTAAATCACAAGGATTTAGGGGTAAAAGAGAGTTTACGGCCCAGGCATATGCCAAGGCCGTAAACACCTCTTAAATATGCCAAAAAGCCCCAAAAACACTCCCAAACCACCCTTGGACTTGATACAAAAATTAGGGGCTTATCCTTTCAGGTTTAAATCATTTAAACATGAAATTTTTAGGGAATAAAGGGAGTTTATGGCCAGGTATGTACCAAGGCCGTAAACACCCTCAATCATGCCCAAAATGATAGATTTTAATCCCCCAAATGGCCTCATACTTCATTATAAATTACTAGCAAGGTATTAGGGGCTTGAAACTTCACAAAACTCAAGGAATGAGAGTTTACGGCCGTAAACTCCCTTAGGAGTTGTCTCTGGGCCGTAAACTCCAATATGATGCCCTTAAAGACCTCAAACCCACTCATGCCTTTTGGAATTGGACTTAGAAAAATCCCACTATCAAGATTGAAGCCTTAAAACACACTAGATACCCTCACCATGAGTTTATGGCCGTAAACTCATGGTGAGTAGTCCTTGGGCCGTAAACTAAGTGATAAGAGTTTACTCTCGGAGACTAAACTCCATTCCTAAGCCATACACACCTTTAGACGCCACCCGGGACACCCCCAACACTTAACCAAAGTGTTTTCCGCTCCTTTGAGTGCGTATAACTGTTTAATTAGTATTAAATATACTAATTGTATGTGAATATATGTGATCATATGTAAAATAGGTCATTGAGTGTGTTCGAGTCCTTACGTGACACCGAACGCCCAAACGGCACCTTCGTCGGACCTACTTACACCAGGTGAGTTCATACCCCTGAATGAACCTTTTAAATGTTTTTACATGTTTTATGGCGGGGGGGGGGGGGGGAATACAAGTTAAACATGCCAGTTATCATATCAATCACATGTGATTGATAACCCGCATGTACCAGATTTTATCACACTGAACACTGTTTTTGCCGAGTAGGACGCTATAAGGGTTTTTCAATTGTTTTAAAACTCTCACTTATACTGTTTTATCTAAATTCATTTTAAACTGGTTTCTGAAAGATTTCCAAAGGTTTTCAAACATATTTTTACAAAAGAATACAAATTATGATTTTTCCCCGAGTATAAAGGCTTTTCCTCAAAGTTCCCTTTTACGGCGTATATTCTTACTTGTTAGTTACCGCTACTTCGATTTCACTTATTTTAAACTCCTACTTGAGAACTCTTTCTCTTTGTGATACGCTTATACCTGTTGTTGCCTCTATTTCGCTTATGCTTGTAGTCACTTATACTTGTTAGACGCTTTTACTTCACCAGTTGTCGTTTCCACTTTGTGACACACTTATACTTGGTACACTTATACTTCACGATTCGGTTGTTCCACACTGTACGAATGCACACCACGATGATACGTCTCCACTTATTACACACTCAGTCATAGTTAGATGCATGTCTGTGCTTATATAGATACATATAAGTAATGATTGAAAGACTTAGGAAGGCTCGTCCGCCCTATTTCCTTTTCTTCGTTGAGATGTGGTCTGGTGGGATCGGATGGCCGTCCGAGGGTCGTTTGGTTCATTAGTCATATACTATGTATATGAGTATGGACATACATGAATTCTATAGTCAGTTCAGTAAGAGTCTCTACCTCTAGTCTACACTTACATTAAAAACCCACTCCCCTCTAGAAACACACTATCCTCTATTTGGGATGCATCTTCGGGACGCGGCCTTCTCCGTCGTCTAGTTGCTAACTAGAGTCTCCTGTAGGGAGAGCGGACATTGTGTGTATAGATCTATACGGGATTGACACCCCTGCACCCTGACTGCTAGCTACAGTCCACGGCCCACCAAGCCAAGGGGTGACAAATGTCATAGTCGCTTGTAGGGCGTTAGGTACTCTAGTCAGTATGGTTACGAGTATCCTGGGTTACCTTATAATTCATGGCCTTAAGGTAACGGTATTTCACCGACAATTTACACTGTATGCTGGTATTTCATTTTCAGAGTCACACTGTTTTGACCTTACAAGACGTATCTTTCATTTGATGCTGCCTGGGGTCTGTTTTCTTTGTTTTGACCTTACAAGACATATCTTTCATTTGATGTTGTCTGGGGTCTGTTTTCTCTGTTTTGACCTTACAAGACGTATCTTTCATTTGATGTTGTATGGGTCTGTTTTCTCTGTTTTGACCTTACAAGACGTATCTTTCATTTGATACTGTCTGGGGTCTGTATTCACTGTTTTAGACCTTACCAGATGTACCTTTCATTTGGTACTTTCTGGGGTCCGTGTCTCTATTTGTTAGACTGAACCAGGCGTGTCGTTCATTCGATATTTTCCTGGAGTCTATGATTCCTTGCCTTAGTCAGCAGTCCTCACTGCTGAGGCATATGTTATTCCCTGATGTCGCTTGCTTTCCTCAATAATCAAATTTAGTATTTTGATAATGATAGCAATTTAGGGAAAACTACTTTTTACCACATAACACTGACCAGTCTTGGTAGAAGGCTGCTTTATTAAAGAAAATATAGGATTTTCTGGAAAGAACTCTAATACACAGTAAACACTTAAACTACTACTTTATAAAGTTATTTGAATAAATGTCACTAAATACTTATGAACTCACCAGCATTTGTAAAAATGCTGATACTCGCTTTTCAAATAACTTGTATTCTCAGGTCAGCAATTAGACAGGTACACCCCCGGAGCTGTTGATGAAGATGGCTTAGTACCTTGCTGTACTTATTATATTGTTTGTATACTTTGATACATTGTAATGTAAACCATGTAAAATTATTACTATTAATGCAATGTTTTGTTGTACTTTGATTACTATATGCATGTGTTGTGATACTTGACATGACGTCATCCACCCCAGAACGTTTCCGCTGTTCCGGTTTTGGGGTGTGACAGGTTTGCTGTACCATCTACACGGACCATAAGAGTTTGAGGTACCTCATGGATCAGCCGAATCTAAACATGAGGCAACGTCGGTGTATGGACGTGGTAAAGGATTACGATTGCGATATCCTTTACCACCCGGGGAAGGAGAATGTGGTGGCCGATGCGCTTAGCCGCAAGGCAGAGCCGATCAGGGATGTCTGCCTGAGGATGATAGTGGTGACTTTGCTGTTGGAGCGGATTCGGGAGGCCCAGCAGGAGGCCATGAAGGAGGAATATCGGAGGAGCGAGCAGATCATGGGGAAGGTTTCCTCCTTCGACTATGACAGTCGAGGATTACTAACACTACACCGTAGGGTGTGGGTGCCATACCACGGGGGTGTGCGCCAGGTTCTAATAGAGGAGGCGCACAAATCTCGGTTCTCCATTCATCCTGGGATGAAAAAGATGTATAGGGATCTTCGTCTGAACTATTGGTGACCCTGCACGAAGCGGGATGTGGCATGGTTCGTGGAAAGGTGCTTGACCTGAAGGAAGGTCAAGGCTGAGCATCAAAGACCTCACGACAAGATGCAGCTGTTGGATATTCCGCTGTGGAAATGGGAAGACATCACAATGGATTTTATCACAAAGCTTCCCAGGACCACGCAGAGAGTGGATTCGATCTGGGTCATCATCGACCGATTGACCAAGAGCGCCCATTTTATCCCGATTCAAGAGAGCATCTCGGCCGAAAAGTTGGCCGACGTTTATATCTGGGAAGTGGTGGTACGGCACGATGTGCTAGTTTCAGTGACTTTGGGCATGGATTTTCAGTTCACTTCGAGGTTTTGGAGGAAGTTTCATGATGAGCTGGGTACTCGTCTACATTTTATCACCGCCTTTCACCCGCAGATGGATGGTCAGAGCCAGCGGACCATCCAAACCCTGGAGGATATGCTGCGAGCCTGCGAATTAGACTTCGGAGGTAGTTGGGATACCTACCTTCCATATGCAGAGTTCTCCTATAACAACAACTATCATGTGAGCATTGATCGCCCTCCCTTCGAGATGCTATACGGAAGGAAATGAAGGACCCCGATATGTTGGGCGAGGTTGGCGAGAGGGTAATGGGGAACACTAAGGTAGTGCTCAAGATGATAGAGAAGATTCAGCAGGTCCGGAGCAGGCTTCAGACTGCTCAGAGTCGGCAGAAAAGCTATGCCGACAAGCGTCGATTAGACCTGGAGTTCCATGTCGGGGATATGGTTCTCCTGAAGGTGTCGCCTAGGAAAGGCGTTATCCGATTCAGGAAGCGAGGAAAGTTGGGCCCCAGGTACATTGGACCGTTCAGGGTTATAGCTCGGGTGGGCAAGGTGGCGTATAGGCTAGATTTGCCAGCCGAACTCAGTCAGATACACAACACTTTTCATATTTCTTAGCTGTGAAAGTGCCTGGTAGACGACTCTGCAGTGGTGCCTTTAGAGGACATTCAGGATGATGCCAGCCTGAACTATATTGAGCGACCCGTGGCAATCCTCGACCGGAAGTCGAAGGATTTGAGGAACAAGAGGGTGGAGCTCGTGAAGGTGAATTGGCTGCACCGTAAGGGCTCGGAATGGACTTGGGAGCTGGTGGATGAGATGATGGAGCATTACCCCGAGCTCTTTTGGGTATGAGCAGCAGACTTCGAGGACGAAGTCTAAAATAAGTGGTGGAGATTTGTAGCACCTGGTTCCTGGTGCGTATTCTTTTATTTATTTTCATTAAATATTTTTGCATTTTGGCCTTTGACTCGGCGACTTAAAGGAAAAACTTGCCGAGTAGAAGCGGGTTGAGACGCAGGGTTTAAGTCATGGACTCCACGAGTCAGGTCTCGGACTCGGCGAGTAGGCCCTGGCTGGACAAAAACCCTAATCCGAGGGTTTGCACCCTATTTAAACACTTTAACTTGGCCTCCTTCGTCCCATTTGCTCCCAGAAGACCCCCATAGCAAACCCTGGCCGTCATTGAAGAAAATCTAAGGCTTTTGAAGTGATTTTGGGTTCTCGTGATTCAAGGAAGGAAGGAAAAGCTTGAAGGATCAAGAGAAGGTTAAAGGGATCCGAGTTTGTGCACCATTTTCAGATCGTTAAAGGTAAGAATTTTGTACCTTGCTCTTCCATGTGATAGATCCCATTTTTTGTAGTTTTAGGGCTTTATGAGCCATTTTAGCTAGTCAACCATGTTTGCAAACATGGTTGGGGGTTAAAGCTTCTGGATCACATCATTTAAGGGGTCACTAGGCAGATTTGAGTGGCTTTTGCAACCATGAAAGGTCCCATGCACCTTAAGAGCTTGTTTTATGTCTTTTTGAGCTCAATGTCCCATGCATGCACGTGAAGTTTGTAACGTTACATGCTAGATCGGTTGTAGAAGCATAGATTTATCCTTTGGTCAAGGGTTGTACGTCTGAAACCAAAGATTTAGTGAAAGGATGTGACCGATTCGACGAGTCCATTCTTGTACTCGGCGAGTCCAACGTTTTTGTCCCATATCAGTTGTGGGTCAAAAGGACCCAGTTGAGTGTGGAGAGGTAGTAGGGAGTCCCGGGGAGTGACCCAACGTTCTGTACTAAGCCAATGTTCGGGAAATTCATGGGACTCGGCGATTGCATGAGTAGACTCGGTGAGTCCAAGGCAATCTTCTTAAGGATGAAGATGAACTCGTCGAGTTGTTCATACAACTCGACGAGCCAACGACAGGACTTGTGTATCAGTCGAAGATGAACTCGATGAGTTGTTCATACAACTCGGCGAGTCGGATGTAGATTCAGTCGATGTTCAATTAGAAGGAAAACTCTTCGAGTCATCGCCTAACTCGACGAGTAGTGACGGTATAAGGGCAAATGAAAGGATAGGGACTCGACGACTTGGCGACCGAACTTGGCGAGTCAGGTCAACTGGAAGTTGACTTTGACTTTGACTTGGTCAGGGTTAAAATGGTCATTTTACCCTAAGAGTAGATATGAGTTCTGATTAAGTGTTTTGTGGGAATTGTAGCCGGAGAATTTCCGGAGCAGTAGCGGCAGCAGTTAGAGGATTCCGGCAGAGATCAACAGCTACTATGAGGTGAGTTACCTTCCAGTAGCGGTGGGTCTACGGCCACAATGCCGGCCCACCAGTAGGAGTTGTATGTTAGATGATTGTCTTTGTGATATCATCTAGGTTTGCTGCTACCTAATATGTTGTATGCTTGCATGATATGTTATATGCGATAGTAGTAGAGTTCGGTTGTTAGGACCAAAGGGTAGGTCAGGCACCCCAGATGTGTCTGACAGTATGTGATTATATGTTTATATGCTGGTACTATATGTTATATGTGATAGCGGTAGTAGGAGGGGAATAGTCCCCGAGAGTCGGTCGTGATGGGTTTTGGCCATATGAACATTTCTATGTGCACATACAAACCCTAATGCTTGGATATAGGTTTCTCTAATTAAACATGCATTGAATCCAAGACTTCTAATAACTAATAAGTTATATGAACAATACAAAATCAGAGTTAGAAGTTTACCTTTGAATCACTTGTTTGATCTTCTTGTCTTGAAGCTCTAGAGTCACAATTGTCACTCCTCTAATGGCTTACAAACACCAACTAGCAAGGAGGATGATTTGAGAGAGAGGATAGGGAAGAAATCAGCCAGGGTTTCTTTACTTTAGCAGAGGTGTCGATTTCCCTGGCCCCAAGGGTCTATTTATACTTGTAAGGCTCCTAGGGTTTCACCCTTAAACCCTAATTTGATAACTTTGACTCAAAGCAATCCAAATCTTTTCCAAGATAAGCCCTTAGACGATTTGTGGCTTATCCTAAGCCCTAGAAATCGTCCAACCCTATCCCTAAAGGATTTACAGCCCAAAGTGTAACTATCAAACAATTGACAGTTTATACCCTCTTATTTAATTAATTTGTTTAAGTCACCAAATTAATTCCTAATTAATTTATGACTTATATTAATCAAATAATAATATTATTATTCCTTATACTATTCTCATAATATATTAATAATATTTATTCTCTCATAATAAATCATCCGGTCAAATTGCTATGGTGAAGGCAACCCAAAAGGACCATGCAAAATCGGGTCAAATACTTGCCTAATATAGTTGCAACCTTAGACACTATTCCAACAGTCTCACACTTGGAAAAGTCTAGTAACTATATGCACAAGTACAATCCGATTTGCAATCGTAGCTCTCAAAGACGCTGTCAAACTCTGATCTAATCAATCTTGTCCTTTAGATAAGGGATCGTACAGTCCTCTGTTAGATATCATGCTGACAATTCTATGGAACAATTAATCAAGCATTTAGGTTTCTCGATCTCCGATTTATTTGACATAGAACTTAATCAAACACATTCAATTTAGTTCTGACCGGGCCCGGCACATAAGTCAAATCAAATCATCGAGCGGCCGAGATATCGCTTTTACCCTCTTAGGATAAAAGTTACAGATAAACTTCGACTTATATGCATTTACTTATTCATTAATCAACTATACACAACAATGCGTTTTATAACATCGAGTTACCAATGTGTTTTCGCATTATCAATGTATAACCAATTAACAAATAACAAACCATGTATCTAGGTTTTAAGACTATACGATATTATCGTCTTGCGATCACCCTTTATATCATATTCCATAAGGTGATTCCAGCAAGCGCGGGTTTGTTCCAATGCTCAAAACCAGTTCATAAGCACTCATGAACGTCGCAACAATCATTTGCTATGTCTAATACCATTTAGACAATCTACGCACCAATTCATGACAATCTTCATTCATATCTACTTCCAACATATGAACGATTGTGGACAATTTGAATAATTCGATTATTCCTAATAAACTCAATTATTCTGGAAGTCAAAACATGCAAAATGAAACAATAGTTAAACAATTAACATAAGACAGTAACATTACTCATAAATAAAACTCCTTTATTTAATCATCAAATGTTAATTACATTTATCTATTACACGTTTCTACTACTATCTAATCTATGCTAATATCATCCTTCAGCCCAATACTCCTAGCATGCTGCAAGTGCTTAACCCTACTCAGTCCCTTCTTAAGCAGATCTGCTAGGTTATCTTCTGATGATATCCTCTTCACTACGAGTTGTCCTTCTTCTACATGATGTCTAATGAAGTGATATTTTCTGTCGATATGTTGAGATCTACCATGATCCCTCGGTTCCTTGTTCAAGGCAACTGCTCCTTCATTATCACAGAAAATTTCCATGGGCTCCTTTATGGCAGGTACAACTCCAAGGTCACCAATGAAGCTCTTCAACAATATTGCTTCCTTCGATGCTTCGCTCGCTACAATGTACTCTGATTCGCACGTTGAATCAGCTACGGTTTCCTACTTGGAACTTTTCCAAGTTACTGCTCCTCCATTTAGGGTAAAGACCCAGCCCAACTGCGAACGGTAGTTGTCCCTGTCGGTTTGAAAGCTGGCGTCACTATACCCTCGCACCTTCAAGTCATCACTCCCTCCGCGGACTAAAAACCATTCCTTCGTCCTTCTAAGGTACTTAAGGATATTCTTCACCGCAATCCAATGGGCTCTGCCAGGGTTCCCTTGATATCTACTAACCATGCTCAAAGCAAAGGCTACATCAGGGCGAGTACAAATCATAGCGTACATGATTGAGCCAACTACGGAAGCGTATGGAACTCAGCTCATTTCGGCTATCTCAGCTTCGGTACTCGGACTTTGAGTCTTACTCAACTTGGCATTACTTTGTATCGGTAATTCTCCCTTCTTCTATTTTTCCATACTAAAACGTTTTAGTACTTTCTCTAAGTAAGTATTCTGACTAAGTCCTATTAGTCTCTTACTTCTTTCTCTTACTATCCTTATTCCCAAAATGTAAGAAGCCTCTCCGAGGTCCTTCATAACGAAGCACTTCCCGAGACAGGACTTAACCTCCTGTAGAGTCGGGACATCGTTTCCTATGAGTAATATGTCATCGACATATAGAACGAGGAAGCTTACTATACTCCCACTGGCTTTGACATATACACATGATTCATCTTCGCTTCGTACAAATCCAAACTCTTTGACTTTCTCATCGAAGCAAAGATTCCATATGCGAGACGCTTGCTTAAGTCCATAAATGGACTTCTCAAGCTTACACACTCTATTCGGATGCTTCAGATCCACAAACCCCTCTGGCTGAGCCATGTAAACATCCTCAGCCAACTTCCCGTTAAGGAAAGCGGTCTTGACATCCATTTGCCAAATCTCATAATCATGAAATGCGGCAATTGCTAGCATCACTCTAATAGAGTTTATCTTCACAACTGGTGAGAAGGTCTCATCATAGTCAACTCCGGGAGTTTGAGTAAAGCCCTTCGCAACCAATCGCGCCTTATACGTGTGTACCTTTCCATCCACGTCGGTCTTCTTCTTGAAGATCCACTTGCACCCAACGGTCTTACGTCCGGGCACATTATCAACCAAATTCCAAACTTGGTTATCATACATGTATTGGATCTCGCTATCCATTGCCTCTTTCCATTTCGTAGACTCCGGGCCAGCCATGGCTTCCTTATAGCTATTAGGTTCATCAAGGTTTATTAGTGTACTATCACAAATATACGTGTCCCCTTCGGTAGTAATATGAAAACCATATAACTGGGGTTGAACTCTAACTCTTTCGGAACGTCTAAGAGGTAATGATACGTCAATCGCATCAACCGGAGTTTCCTCCTCGGGTTGGGTGCCAGCGGTAGAGGTTCCTTCATCTATCGACTCTTGAATCTCTTCAAGCTCGATTTGCCTCCCACTGTCTCCTTGGCCTATGAGTTCTCACTCTCGGAAAACTCCTCTCCTCGCAACAAAGACAACATTGTCTTTCGGTCTATAGAAGAGATATCCAAAGGATTTATGCGGGTAGCCGATGAAAATACATCGCTCACTACGAGGTTCGGGCTTGTCGTGAGTATCTCGTCTTACGAAAGCCTCGCAACCCCAAACCTTGATATGTGCCAATGAAGGAGCTTTCCCCATCCACATCTCGTGAGGTGTTTTGGCAACCTCTTAGTAGGGACTCGATTAAGGATATGGGCGGTAGTCTCTAAGGCATACCCCCAAAAAGATATTAATAGTGAAGCACGACTCATCATGGAGCGAACCATGTCCAACAAGGTTCGATTACGCCTTTCTGCCACACCATTCAACTGCGGAGTCCTAGGAGGCGTCAATTGTGAAACTATTCCACACTCCTTGAGATAATCGTGGAATTCAAGACTTAGGTACTCTCCTCCCCGATCGGATCGAAGCATCTTGATTTTCCTGCCCAATTGATTCTCCACTTCATTCTTGAACTCTTTGAACTTTTCAAAAGTTTCTGACTTTTTCCTGATTAAATAGATATACCCATATCTACTATAGTCATCGGTAAAAGTCACGTAGAAGCGGTTCCCATCCTTTGTGGTTGATCTAAACGGTCCACACACATCGTTATGTATGAGGTCCAATAGACCCTCACCCCTTTCGCACGTACCAGCGAAGGGTGACTTATTCATCTTTCCAAGCAAACAAGACTCGCATGTGTCATCTTCCCTAAGGTCGAATGACTCCAACACTCCATCCTTTTGGAGTTGGGCTATGCGTTTCTTGTTGACATGTCCAAGACAACAATGCCACAAGGATGCTTTATCCATACTATTGGAAGAATCTATGTTCAAAACATCATTTCCTAAGCTATCAACAATCATAACAGTTTCATAAATTTCATTACATGGTATTGCATCAAAATAAAAGACACCATTTAGATAAGCCAAAATAGAACCATTCTCATTATTAAAAGAAATCTAAAACCTTGTCTAAACAAACCATGAAATGAAATGATGTTTCTAGCCATTTCTGGCGAATAGCAACAATTGTTCAAATCTAAACATAAACCATTCCTAAGCACTAAAGAATACACTCCAATCTTGGTCACATGCGACGATCTTTTGTTCCCCATGATTAGATTAATCCTTCCATGCTCCACATCCCTATTTCTTCTTAGTCCCTGCACATCAGAACAAATGTGGTAACCACAACCGGTATCAAGAACCCAAGAAATAGCATGAGATGAATCATTAGATTTAATTGTGTACATACCTGCGAAAGATGGCTTGATCTTTCCTTCCTTGATGGCTTGCAGGTACTCTGGGCAGCTTCTCTTCCAATGTCCTATTTTATGGCAGTGGTGGCACTCTGCTTCCTTTGGGTCAGGGCAGGGCTTAGCGAGATCAACTTTGGTCCCACTAGAAGAGGCACCATCTCGAGGCTTAACCTTGCGATGGTTCTTAGACGAAGCCTTCCTCTTCTTTCCCCTTCCTTGTCTAATAGCCAAAACAGGAGCTGCGGGTGGATTGGGAGTTGGTGCAACAGACTTGTCCTTGAAGTTGCTCTCATCGACCCTCAAGAGACCTTGGAGTTTGCTTAGGGTGACCTCTTCTTTGTTCATGTGTTAGGTCATCCTAAATTGATTGTAACTTGGAGGCAAAGAGTGAAGCACCATGTTGATCGCCAAGTCTTCCCCAAAGTCAACATTCAACTTGCGAAGACGGTCGACATACCTTTGCATCTTTTGCAGGTGCACGGTAAGAGACTCTCCATGACCCATCTTAGCGGAAATCATGTTAGTGAAAATCTCATAACGCTCTTGTCTCGCGTTTTGGTGGTATCTCTCCAACAAGTCTTGGTGCATCTCGTAAGGATACATGTCCTCATAGGACTTTTGGAATTCGGAGTTCATAGTGGCTATCATGATGCAGTGAACCTTCGTTGCATCACGTTCATGGGCTTCGAAAGCATTCATTTCAGCCGGAGTAGCAATTTCAGCGTTAATCTTCTCAAGCTTCTCATCGAGGACATACTCCTTGTCCTCGTAGCGAGCAATTATGCGAATGTATCTTATCCATTCGCTAAAGTTCGTCCCATTGAAAGTGACCTTTTGACAAAGGCTCATCAATGTAAACGAGCTAGCAGCAGCGTTGTTCATGTTCAACATCTACAAATAGAAAGGACAGAGATAGATTAGAATATGAATCCCTAATTATCACCCAATAAGAAAAATTAGGGCTAGGATCCAATAACAATATTTACATATTAGAAAAGGGATGCCGTAATCTAACATGCAAACAATTTGAAGGTAAGTGAATGACGATTCACTAATTCTCCACCATGAAAAACATAACTCTAAGTTCTAAATGTATTGAGAATTCCTAGGTTCGAATGAGATTCATTGAAACTTTTCAATGGCATGTTTAAATCTCGATATGCCCCTCTTGTTTGTGATTGGGATACCGAGGATCACAAAGTGGGTGTGAATTACCATGCAAATTCACATGGTGCCTTCATTGTAATGATCAACTATTCGATGTGCCGGTAAACCACACACGCTCCATCGAACTATGATAAACAATGAATCACCCTTTGCCACCTTCGCTTAGAACCAATTAGTGTACCGGTAAACCACACACGCTCCACTAACTTCTTAGCAAGGTGTAAAGTGTAATTTCATGGGATTTCATCAATTCACTTTTCCTAAAGTAACTAGGATTGGGAAATTTTGAAAACATATAGTTACTTTGTATTTCTTATTATACTTTTAATGAGAGGATAAGGTTGCCCTATCCTACCCGTTCGGCTAACGACCCTCCACCGATCAAGCAAGCGGTGGGTGTGAGTGTACACCCATTAAGCGCCATTTTATAGGCCGCAACCTTATACCCACCTTATAGACCGGCTTCGTGAATGAGGCCTACTAACGGTAAGACTAGCATTTAGTTATACGTATATATAGTTATTAATCTTGTAATATTATATTAGTATAGGGTTGAATTTTAAACTTGTAAAACTCTAGGGTTTGAAATTTAAATTGTCTAAATTAAACTTTTAATCACAAACCATAAATTTTAAAAACTTGAGGGCAAGTTTTAAATTTTTCAAAACATAAAGGATCAAATAACAAATAATCTAAATTAACAATTAATCACATAATTATCCATATTTGATTTATTTATGATTTCTTGAAAAACAATTTACCAATTTAATCAAAATAATTAACAATTATCATATAAGGAAATTAAATATTTTGTTAATTGATAAATATCTTCAATTAGATCAAAAATATAGTCATATATATCATAAAATCGGATTTGGGTTGATCTAATATGATAAAGGTAAGTTTCCATAAGATAAATATCAAAAAATCGCGATTTTAGCTCTTCCTGACGCTCGGACTCGCCGAGTACCCACTCTGGACTCGCCGAGTCAGGCCAACTCGCCGATTCCACTATGGGATTCGCCGAGTCCATGACACAGAATAACAAAATTCGAATTTTGCAAGTAGAAAACAAACAACCATGCAACAATTTAATAGAAACCAATCTAGGCTCTGATACCACTCATGGGTTTTGACCATATGAACATTCCTATGTGCACATGCAAACCCTAAGGCTTAGATCTAGGTTTCTCTAATTAAACATGCATTGAATCCAAGACTTCTAATAACTAATAAGGTATATGAACAATACAAAATCAGAGTTAGAAGTTTACCTTTGAATCACTTGTTTGATCTTCTTGTCTTGAAGCTCTAGAGTCACAATTGTCACTCCTCTAATGGCTTACAAACACCAACTAGCAAGGATGATGATTTGAGAGAGAGGATAGGGAAGAAATTGGCCAGGGTTTCTTTACTTTAGCAGAGGTGTCGATTTCCCTTGCCCCAAGGGTCTATTTATACTTGTAAGGCTCCTAGGGTTTCACCCTTAAACCCTAATTGGATAACTTTAACTCATAGCAATCCAAATCCTTTCCAAGATAAGCCCTTGCACGATTTGTGGCTTATCCTAAGCCCTAGAAATCATCCAACCCTATCCCTAAAGGATTTACAGCCCAAAGTGTAACTATCAAACAATTGACAGTTTATACCCTCTTATTTAGTTAATCTCTTTAAGTCACCAAATTAATTCCTAATTAATTTATGACTTATATTAATCAAATAATAATATTATTATTCCTTATATTATTCTCATAATATATTAATAATTTTTATTCTCTCAGAATAAATCATCCTGTCAAATTGCTATGGTGAAGGCAACCCAAAAGGACCATGCATAATCGGGTCAAATACTAGCGTAATATAGTTGCAGCCTTAGACACTATTCCAACAGGTTGTTAGGACCGACGGGTAGGTCAGCACCCCAGAATGGCTTGACACGGGTAGGTCAGCACCCCAGAATGCCTTGACACGGGTAGAACGGCACCCCAGAATGGCCGCACGGGTAGGTCGGCACCCCAGATTGGCCGTACCGGTTAGGCCGGGCGCCCCAGAATTTGCCTGGCAGTATGTATGTCATATGATCAAACGTTGTTTATTTACTAATGTTTTGCAAAGTGTTTAGTTAAAAATGATATTTTTGGTCTTGAAAATTGGGCCGTTACACTTTTAGTTCTTCATACAAAAAGGCATTTTGAACATCCAATTGTCGTAATGTCACCCCCGGGTAACAACAAGAGATAGAACCTTACGTATTGTTGTAGATTTGACAACTGGGCTGAAGGTCTTATGATAATCTATACCCTGTTTTTGTTTGAAACCTTTGGCAACTAAACGTGCTTTGTAACGAGTGACCGCACCTGTTTGATCTAGTTTAAGTTTGTATACCCATTTACAATCAACCACATTTGCATTTGGGAGGGGTGGTACAAGTGACCATGTGGCATTACGCATGAGGGCGGAGTATTCATCTACCATTTTAGCCCTCCACCTTGGCGACTTGTTGGTAATAGTGAAGGTAGTAGGATCAATCTTGGAGAAGGCAAAAGCGGTGGTATAAGTTGAGGAATCATAAGGGACCCATTGTTTCGGATTTGTCGGATGTTTGATGGGAGAGTACGAGTGTGAGATGGATAAGTGTGCACAGGGTTATCAGCTGGTGGCTCTTCGGAGTGAGATGGAACAGCAGCAGATTGTTCACTAGGAGGTTGTTGGGGAGGACTGGTTGGAACAGTCAGAGAGGACTGTTCGGTAGGAAATTATTCAAAAACTATATGATGGGTAGGAGTGAGCATAGAGTCAAAGAGAGTTGATAGGGTGGGGTTTGGATAACTCGATACATAAGGATTAGAGGAAGAGGGTGTAGTTGGTGTAGTTAAGGTTTGTAGAAAAGGAAAGGTATACTCATGAAACCGGACATGTCTTGAGATATGGATACGATCGGTTGTGGGATCAAGGCAGCGGTACCCATGATGGTTCATGCTATACGCAAGGAACACACAATGAATGGAACAAAAATCTATTCTGTGGTTGTTGTAGGAAGGGATAATCCGGCTTATGAGAGAAGGCATGCTCAAGAGGCAAGATATTGGACGGTGTACGAGATGGCATACGGTTTATGAGGTAAATAGCAGTATCATATGCAAAATGTCAAAACCTTGATGGCACACCAGATTGAGCAAGCAATGTGAGTCCAGTTTCAACGACATGTCTATGATGGCGTTCAACAAAGCTGTTCTGCTCACTTTTGTGTACGCAAGAGCGTCGATGAATAATACAAAGTGGAGAAAAATTTGAGGAAGATTGCGAAATTCTCCACCCCAATCTGTTTGGATAAATTTTAGTTTGGTATTAAATTGTCTCTCAACCATTGCAAGAAAGGTTTTTAAAGTAGCAAAGACATCAGATTTTTGTTGTAACGGAAATAGCCACATATAACGGGTAAAATGGTCAACACAAAGTAGAAAGTAACAATGACCACTAGAAGAGGTGATAGGAGATGGACCCCACACATCACAAAAGACAAGATCTAGAATACTAGTACTTTTAAAATTTGATAATAGTATATATAGTTTTGAAGATTTTCCAACGTGACAACCATTACAAGGAAAAGACAAAAATTTATTTGAAACAGGAAAAGAATATTTAGATAACATTAAATTTAAATGTTATGGATGAGGGTGGCCAAGGCGCTGATGCCACGTTTGAACATGAGCCCAAACAGAAGTGAAAGCACTTTTGGAGATTGGTTGAAACGACGGGAAACAAAACGAATATAGACCTTGTTCACTTGGACCCGTGAGGAAGGTAGTGTGGGTAACCTCGTCCTTCAGCGCAAAAAAGGTATCATGAAATTCAAAGAAAACGTTATTATCATGACAAAACTGTTGAACTAAAATAAGATTACGTTTAATTTGCGGGGTATGAAGAATATTGTTTAAGGAAAAAGTTTTGGTAGGAGAGTACTGTTTAGTGGAGCCAATATGTAAGATAGGTAACCATTTACCATTTCTAACATGAAGAGAATCATTGCCATAATAAGTTTCAACAGTACCAATGCTAGAGAGATCCGAAGCTACATGGTTATTAGAGTCGGTGTCAAATAGCCATGATGGCGTTTGAGAACGATAATCAGCATGATTAACAGAGGGTTGTTGCCTGGTTCGCATGGTAGCTGGATCCTGATTAGGGCAGTCAAATGGAATGTGACTAATCTCGCAACGATTTTATGTCCCATACACCATATTCTGATTTGATGCCCAATTAAACTGTTTGGTGTTAGCTCTATTACCGGAGAAACGACCACGACCACGACCACGGTTGTTGGTGGTGCGACCTCGACTTCGATTATATTGATTTTGAGAGGTAAAGAAAACTTGTGATTGTTGGGCTGTTGGTTGAAAACTGAAACCAAGTTGAGATGCAGGTTGAGTAAGAGCTTGTACTGGATCTTGAGATAACGATCCGATTGAGTTAGAGATGCCAGTAGCAGCCGTGGTGAAGTCTTGTGGTGATGGAATAGTAGGAAGAGATTGTTTTAAGACGTAATCGTGGTCCGAAAGAAGACCATGTAACTCTGTAAAGGCAGTTTGCACCTGTCGAGCAAGAAGAGTTGATTTTAACACATTGTAATCATCCCGAAGACCAGCAATCACCAACATCACAAGATGCTTTTCTTTGATAGATTCAACAATATTAGCTAAAGCATCAGGATATTCCTTTGCACTATTGAGACAGGCTGAAGGTGTTTTATCTGCCCGCATCTGAATTTTCAGTAATTGAGTCTTGAGGGTGAATTCTCAAGATGCTATGTGTGGAGGATAAGCGCGTTCCAGAGAGAGCCAGACATCACGAGAAGTGGTAGTGCCTTGAACATGAGGAAAAATAGCTTCTGATAGTGTAGAGAGGAGTAGCATTCTGACTTGGGCATCTTTAGCAACCCACATTGCACAGTTGGGGTTTGGTTGAGGTGGCGTGGGAGGGTCTTTGTTAGATGAAACTGCTTGTTCAATAGTCTGTGGTGGACAGGGAATGGTACCATCAACATAGCCTATCAAATTGTTTGTAAGAAGAAAGGGGTAGATCATTGTTCTCCAAAATCCATAGTGTGTTGGAGATAGGGTAAAACCAAACTTGTGTGAGTTATAAGACGTCTTCTTGACTGTTGTGAATGGAGCGATGAGGGCCGTTGTATAGCCAAATGAGAAAGAAAGAGTAGAAAAAAGGATTTACCAGGAACAGCTTTGATGTTGTCACAAATTAGGGTTGTCGATGATTAGAGAAACCGACAGCTCTGATACCAATATAAACTTGGTAAAGATTGTATATTATTGTTATCGTAATATTGAGTACGTCATATGTATATATAAGATACAGAATTACAATTTATATCCTCCTATTATTATATTATATACTGAAAGAAAAGGAAGGCGGATGGACCATTCTTGGCATTATGGAAAACTTTTATATGAGCCAGATATATATGCTTTGAGTAACCCTAACCCTAAGAGGATCAGCAGCCGCCACATACACTCTCCGCCTTGAACAGTCGGCCGTCGCTGCTTATTCGAGTTCCACCACCCACTGCCCGTTGAAGACGGGAAGACAAGGACCGGACATCGTGTGTAGCCAGGGAAAAGCCACTAGGATTGGTCGAATGATGTTGCTCCGATTGGATATCGAAGATGTTATCGCTGCCATGTTGTCGCTATCCTTCTTTTGTCGTCGTCTCTTCGTCGGTGTTGTGTCCTAGCTCTATTGGCATCGTCACTGCCCATCCCCGTCGAAGGCAAGGATGTCGTTGGGCACTAGACACCTGTTGCTGCTGTAAACCGCAAAGGAATCACGCTGCTGACACCCCGACGACCACCCTCCAATTCGCATTCAACATCGTTGCCACTGTTGGTAGTGGTTGTGTTCTTGTGTGTGTGTTAGTTTCTGCTGGCTGTGTGGTTTGTTTCGTGTATGGGAGTGTGTTCAAATCGTGTTTGTGTGTGGATGCTCGACTGGGAATCAAGAGAACCGCTGCCACCATGTGCTGCCATGTATATGTGTGTGTTTTGGTGCGTTTGTGTTCATTTTTGTAGTGAGAGGGTGTTGTGTGGGTGTTTAGTTGGCCAGAAAAGCCACCACCACCACTAACCACCACCAGGCACCACAAGGGTGGTTGTGTATGTGCGTGTGTGTTATTATAAGGGGTGTGTGTGTGTGTGTGTGTATTATCAAGTTGTACATTGTAATGGTGCCAAAATAATAATAGAAATCTCAAACCACCACCATAGGGTGGTGGCTGCCGCCACCGGCCACCTTGTTGGGTGGCGATGTGCTTTCATGGTGTTTTGACTCGTTTGGATGGTTGGAAAAAGGGACTAAGAAACCCTAATGGGCCCAATGAGGCTTAATGGGCTTAATAAACCCTAATGGGCCCAATGAAGCTTAATGGACCTAAAAGCCTAAACAGATGACTAATGGGCCTAGTGAAACCTCAATGAGTCTAATGAACCTTAATTGATCAAAAGTCATATGAATTGGGCCTATTAGGCTAAGATAGGGTTGGAAACTCTAATTAGGGTTTAGAAAACCCTAATATTGGACTTATGGGCATTGACTTATTGGACCCACTTTTGGGCCATTGGAATGGAATTGTGTGATTAAGCCCAATCACACCATCTGACTTATTTAGAAGAATGATGGACTTAATGGATTAAGTCCTTAATGGGTTAAGTGAGAAACACTTAACCCTAATCGTCATTTTATGTGAAAACCCTAATTTCACTCGGGTTTATTGTTGGGCCTTTTATTGGGCTTTGATGATTGGATTATTAGTGGGCCATCCAAGATCAAGCAAATGGATTAGAATAATTAATGGGCTTTAAAGTAAGGCCCACGTGAGGAGTTGGGCCCAATTTGGAAAATTGGGCCATAGATAGGCCATCGTTTGGGCCTTTATAATTATGTGACATTGGGCCATTAGAATGTTGAATGGTGGACTGGACTAAATGGTTGTGCCTTACGGTAATACCTTATAAAGGTTTGGGCCCAATTTGGAAAATTGGTCCATGTGTTGGGCTTTGACTCATAGTTGACTTTTGGGCCTTTGGATTGGGCCTTGGGCGTGAATAAAGCTAAGTTAGGGGTAAAGTAGTATTTACCCCCAAGTATGTATTTATGGTTATGTGTTGGAATCTAGTTATTAATTGGGTGTTATTTTGATGTTGATAGATCAGGAATCTGTCATCTAACAGTCGGGGTTGTGTCTACGGGACTTCAACAGTGTGAGGTGAGTTACCTTCCAGTAGGGGTGGGTCTAAGGCCACAATGTCGGCCTACCAATAGGAGTAGTTGGTAGATAATTGTCTTTGTGATAATTATATTGGTATGCTTATGTGATTTGCTTATGTGATATGCTTATGAGATATGCTTATGTGATATGCTATGTGTGTTAGTGGTAGTAGCAGGGAATAGCTTTTCCCTGACTCGGTCGTTAGGACCGAAGGGTAGGTCAGTATCGCAGATATGCTTGACCGTATGATTATATTTTGCTATTGTATGATAGAGGTTGGGGTGAAAGAGTCCCCATTTCCGGTTGAGATAGACCGTAGAGTAGTCGGCACCCCAAAACGGCCTGACATGGGTAGGTTAGCACCCCAGAATGGCTTGACATGGGTAGGTCAGCACCCCAGAATGGCTTGACATGGGTAGGTCGGGTACCCCGAAATTGTCTGACGGTACGTATGTTATTTGGTATGTAGTATGATGGGGGAACTCATTAAGCTTTGTGCTTACAGTTTTAGTTCTGGTTTCAGGTACCTCGTTTTCAAAGGGAAGGAGTCGGCTTGATCGCAGCGCATCACACCATGTTTTCCGCACACAGGATCCTTGGGATTACACTCTGATATGGTTTTATGATTCTATATTATGATTTTTGACACTCGGGTTTTGATATGAGATATTATTATGAACATTTTTATACTGGCGGTTTTATGTAATAACTTAATCGAAAACGAAATTTTTTGCATGTATTTTTGGGATGTTACAATTTGGTATCAGAGCCTTGGTTTGAGGGATTCGGGCACACTCTCGGGTGCGTATGAACTCAAACTAAGGACTTGGTACGGAAATTTTCAAAAGTAAAACCCTTTTATATAATGAAGTTCGAAAAGAGTAAAGAACTTTGAAAAAAGAACAAGGTGTGTGATGTGTGCAATCAGTCGGGCTCAAGTAAGATTTCCCCAAGATACCCATACATTTTATGTTATGATATGATATGATTATGAAAATTGCATGCTAGATTAGGGCAGATGATCTTGGAAGGATGCCTTATATGCCTATTGTATGTGCTTCTAGACTTGCATGCTAGCACTGATCAGTAAGTAATATGATAGCCTGTTTAGGTTATGCCTGATTGGAGGAGCCCTTGAATTGCATGTATAGATACCTGAGTAGAGGATAGAAAGATTTGATTGGAATATGATGGTTAGATTTTCCATAGTTTGAATGTTGCTTTCTTTTTACTTTGTGGGACTCTTAGTAATGTGAGCTAGCTATATTCATGAGGTAGCTAGTTGACATTACTGGGAATTTTTCAGTAGTTGAGGACTGGGTGAGTTCGGGAACCTTCGAAAACCTAGGATATGTTTCAGTGGGTTAGTAGTGAGGCTCAGTGAGACTTGGGTGTACCAGTTTGAGGTGTTGATTTGGAGGATTCGGTAGGATTGCTGAGGAAAGTATGTGTCACACCCCGAAACCGAAGGCGGAATCGTTCCGGGGCGGAGGTGACTTCATGTTAAGTATCACAACCAATGTACATAGTAAGTGAAGTAAACACAAAACATTACATTACATACAGTCATTACATTTGTTTGAAGTAAAGTAATACAAGTTTTATAGATACATAAGTTTAATCAAAAGTAAGACGTGACTTCCATATGCGTTGTCTTCTACAAAAGAACGCGGGATACCTATCTAAGGAGAACCTGGGAATACAAGCAGTTTAAAAATTAGCATAAAGCTGGTGAGTTCATAAGCGGTTTGATTCTGAAAATGAACAAGTTTCCTTTGGTTTTCTGAAAATGTTTTTAGCCAAGAAAATCCTATGATTTCTTTAAAGTAAAGTTTAGTTATCCATTAGTTACACGTCTAGTTAAATACAATTTAATTATCCCAGGAAAAACCCTTATTTTCCTTAAAAGTTTGTGGTTGATTATCGAATATGTATGTAATGTACAAGTATCTACCCTACTTAATGTGTTTGTGCGAAGTTTCCTGAAAGTTTGTTATCCTTGAAAAAGCACATTAGTTTTAACACGTATATAAAACTAATAATCAAGTAGAAAAGTTTCCATAATCTCGATTGCGAGTTCCATAACCATACTACAGACTAGATAAGGCTCGGAACGGGGCCAGTATCTTTTTATGACTTTTTTCACCCTTGAACCTTTCGGTTCGGCTTGTAGCTAGCAGCTAGGTGCGGGGTAGTCAATCCTGTATAGATCTATGCACTCAAGTCATGCTCTCCCTCCAGGAGATTCTGGTTACAGGGATAGTCCTTCACTCTCGTATCTAGGGGGAGTATTATCAAGGACGTAACTCCAATCTTAAGATTAATGAAATTAAAATAATAAAACGGAACATTCTAATTTATTAGTCCTTCACTCTCGTAACTAGGGGGAGCGTACCAAGGACGTATCAAAAGTTCTAAGATTAATGTTATTGGTCCTTCACACTCGTATCTAAGGGGAGTATTATCAAGGACATAACTCAAATCTTAGGATTAATGAAATTAAATATAATATTAATACGGAACTTTCTTATTTATTAGTCCTTCACTCTCGTAACTAAGGGGAGTGTTATCAAGGACGTATCAAAAGTTCTATAATTTTAACAGTACTGATGTGAACAATTATATGTGAAATACAAAATATAACACCATATAATAAGATTTGAACTTGGTTCGAAAACTAACGCTGCAAGTCAAACAGTGGGTTAATATGGTTTCGATTGTTAAAAGTATACAGATTATGAAAACATTTCAAATGAAACAATAAATTTAAGTACAAGATATTCTTGTACTTTTGCTTGTATTCCCCCTGAAAACATTGAAAAACACTAAAAAGGGGTAGGGGTATGAACTCACCAATCGAGGAATGTGTCGGTTTGGATGCTAAACGTCAGTTCGGGGCTTGAGAACACACGAGGTTCCTATGTAACCTGAAATGATACACAATTGTATCTAATTAGACTTTGAACCACTAATTAGATATGATTATACACTCCAAGACGCGAAAACACTTCAAATCAAGTGTTCGGAGTGACCCGGGTGGCATATATGGATGAGTAGGGCATAGATATGGAGTTTTCTCTTCAAGAGTAAACTCCTAAGGGAGTTTTATGCCCTAAGACCAAGTCCCCATGAGTTCACGGCCGTAAACTCATGGGGGGTTTACGGCCGTGAACTCCTAAGGGAGTGGTTTTTAACAACTTTAAGGCCCCTAACTCATTTGTGGTTGCTTCTAGACATTAATTCAAGGCTTAGGAGGTGTTTAAGGGGCATCTTAACACCTTAAAAGGTGTTTACTGCCTATGATTGGGTGTTTATGTTCCAAGAATGTTCTTGGGCCGTAAACTCATGTTTACCCCTTAAATGATGAGTTTATGGTGTTCCTAGTCCATTCAAATAAGCCCTTAAGTCACTTCCAAGCTCCAAAAGTGATTTGGGAGGGTTTTTGGGCTCCAAAACCCTTTCTATGTGTTTACGGCCTAGGACTGTTCTAGGGCCGTAAACACATGAACATGGTCCTATTTCATGATTTAAGCACGAATTTGAAAGCCAAAGATGTTAATCTATGAGTTAGGATAGTTAGCTTATCGATTTGGAGCTTGAATTGAGTGATTTTTGGATCAAAGGTTTGGATTGATGAGAGAGAGTAGAGAGAGAGACAGAGAGAGAGAGAGAGAGTGGAAAAGGATTCAAATGAGGTCCTTTTAACCTTAAATATGGTTTGAATTTGAGGCTCAGTGGAATTCTACCCGATACTAACGTTAAACGGGGCTTTTGATCGTACCCGATTTAATTGTTGTAACCCGACGTGGTCGAAACTAAAAAATTCCTAAATAATAATTTGGGTTGTTTTCATGTGTTTCTAACGTGTTTGGATACCCATTAAGTCATAATAAAAGTCTCAAATTTAATGACTTAATCCAAAAAAGTAATCGGAAAAATTCTCTAAAGACGAGTTTAGTGAGCGGAAACGAGTTACGGCAATGAAACAAACTTCGAGTTGTCACATTATCCCCCCGTTAGAGGGAATTTCTTCCCGAAATTCAAAATTAAGATACAATTCATGAATTTGGAAAGAGATGTGGGTATTTCTGATTCATCGAGTCTTCGCGCTCCCAATTGAATTCGGGTCCCCGCTTGGCATTCCACCGAATCTTCACTATCGGGATGCGACTTTGTTTCGTATGTTTGATCTCTCGGTCTATGATCTCGATTTGTTCTCCTAGGGAGTTTAGGTTTTTGTTGATCTCGATGTCATCAAGAGGGATTACTATTGTTTCATCGAACAGGCACTTCTAAAGATTCAAGATGTGGAACACAAGATGGATGCTGCTAAGTTCTGAAGGTACTCAGAGTTTGTAGTCTACGGAATCGATCCTGACGAGGATCTCGAAAACTACTATGTATCTCGAGTTAAGTCTTCGACACTTTCCAAAACATATAATGCCTTTCCGGGGTGGGGCTTTTAACAGGACACGGTCTCCAATCTGGAATTCCAAAGGTTTCTGTCATTTATCGGTGTATACTTATGTCTGCCTCGTAAAGCTTTCAGTCGTTCTCGTATTTAGATGGTCTCCTCGGTGGTTTCGCGGATGATTTCAGTACTAAAGAGGGTACTGTCGGGAATTTAACTCTTGGCTAGCTACTTGTCCCCTACTTTTGCCCAACACGGAGGGAATCTGTACTCTCGATTGTAGAGGGCTTTGAACGGATCAGTCTTGATACTGGTGTGATAATTGTTGTTATACGAGAATTCGATCAAAGGTAAGTGGGTGACCCAAGTCTTTCTGCAATCGATGACACATGCTCCCATCATGTCTTCCAAGATCTAGATAATTCTCTCACTTTGTCCATCTAATTGAGGATGATAAGCTGTTCTCAAGTCCAGTTTAGTTCCAAGAGCCTTCTATAAGGACTGCCAAAATCTGGAGGTAAATCCGCTACCTCGATCGAAGATAATGGACACAAGCACATCGTGCAATCGGAATTTCACTCGGAGGTAGGTTCGTATAAGTCTTTCCATCTTGAATGATTCTCTGATCGGAAGGATGTGAGCGAATTTTATCGAAAGATCGACAATTACCCAAATGGTATCGTACCCGCTCGGAGATCTGGGTAACTTAGTGATGATATCCATGGTAACCAGCTTCCATTACCACTCAGGTATCTAAGGCTTCTAGAGCAACCCATGGGTTTCAGAGCGAGCTTCTCGGATTCTATGTGGATAAGTGGGGATGGATGGTCATTGTCAATGTTTTCGTCTTATTGCTTGAGCTGTTCTTTCGGCTAAGGGCATCTGCTACCACATTGGCATTGTCGGGATGGTAGCGGATTTCGCACTCGTAAACACTGACTAATTCTACCCATCACCATTGTCTCATGTTTAAGTCTTTCTGAGTCAAAATGGTTAGGGGTTTGGCGATTCTAGAAAAGTTCTGGATAGTCCTGCAATAGTAGCCAGCGAGACCCAAGAATTACTGGATTTCTTGTGAGTGCCTTCGGTGCCGACTAATTCTCTATTGCCTTGATTTTTGGAAAGGTTCACGGGCATGCCTTCTTCGCTTACTACAAGACCAAGGAAAGTGGTTAGACCGACGGGTATCACTACAAACTCGTAGTGTCCATATCGAGTCCTGAGTGCTGTTTTGGACACAATCACTCTAATGGACTCGTAGCTGATTGTATTCTGACCTAAGGTCTATCTTTGAGATGTAACTGGCTCCCTGAAGTTGATCGAAGAGGTCATCTATTCGAGGAAGAGGATATCGGTTTTTGATGGTCAACTCATTCAGCTCACGTTAGTCGATACACATCCGGAAGGATCCATCTTTCTTCTTTACAAACAATACTGGAGCTCCCTAGGGTGAGGAACTCGGTCTGATGAACCCTTTGCTGAGTAGCTCATTGAGCTGGCTGGATAACTCCTGCATTGCTGCTGGACCTAAGCGATATGGAGACTTGGCTATGCGGGTAGCTCTAGGGATTAGGTCGATGCGAAACTCGACTTGTCGTTCGGGAGGAATTCCCGGGAGCTCTTCGGGAAAGACATCAGGAAAGTCATAGACTTCGGGGATGCTCTCGAGGTCTCTAACTTTCTGTTTCTCGCGGATCACATGGACTAGGAAAGCATAGCACTCCTTTTGTTGAAGCTTTTGAGCTTTGATGCAGGGAATGATGCGAAGATTGGAACTAAGCTTATCGCCATAGATCATGAGAGTCGGACCAGAGGGAAGATTGAGACGGATGGCCTTTTCGTAACAAAGGATATCTGCATGATTGGGACTCAACCAATCCATGCCAATGATAACATCAAAGCTCATTATCAAAATTGGCATTAGGTCAATGAAGAAGGAATGATCACTCAGGACAAGGGTACAACTTAGGAATAAGTCGTTAGCGCTCTCTTCCTCACCGTTAGCCATCTCGACGGTAAATGTTTCGGTTACTAGACGAGGACTATGTTTACGAAGATATTTGGATGAATGACTAATAAGCTTCTTTGGTACTAGATTCGAAAAGGATGCGAGCATAAGAATTGTCGAGAAGAAACGTACCCGCGACGATGGTGGGATTGGCGGCTGCCTCCTCCTGCTTCATAGCTAAAACTATCCCGGCGTTGTTGGCGTTGTTGGTGGTTGCTTCTTTCGGGCAGTTTCTCTTGAAATGCCCAACTTCACCGCACCTGTAGAAGGCCTGATCGACACCTGCTCCAAAAGCTTGATTGGTTACTTGAGCTGGGGCTCTACAGACTCGAATCATATGCCCCTTTTTACCACAGTTGGAGCACGACAGATCACGGCATAGGCCGGGGTTATGGTGGTATTTACACTTGTCGCACCGAGGAAGAGTACCAGCATATCTACTGGTAGGTGCTTGAGGTTTAGGAGCAACGACAGGGGTAGTAGCAGCTTGGACTGCCACAGTTTTGTGCTTCTTGGAGGGCCCTTGCGAACTCTAACCATTTCACTTTCTCCGGAAAGTCTTCTTACTCTTACTACACTCATCCCGGTGTCCCTGATCATCTTCATGATTTTGGGGATGGGTGTTATTCCCTTGTCCACTGGACCTGCTAGGGTTTAAAAGCGTCATTGTAGCCGTCACTGCAGTAGTAACAGCTACCTGAAATAAGACAGGGTCGAACGGAGGAGAATATGGTGGCGGAGAGTTGTTGTTCCTTGAGTTGGGTCCTTTCTTTGGAGGTATGTTGATCTAGAATGGTCAGGAAAGAGAGGATGGTAAGTCCTCTAAATTGAATCAAGAGATATGAAACAAGGGATATCTCATTTTGACATATATAGAATTCTATTAAGCGATAAAGTAGGAAAGAATTATCAAAGCAGATAAACTATCCCTAGAGGAATGATTGAGGAGCAACGCTTAAGTGGGGATTTCTATAAGGGGTTTGGCTCAAGAAAATACTCCCATAGTATTTTATGTTTCGCTGTGACGACGGCTCATTGTTTGGGTATTGGGTAAGTTTTAGGTATGCTGAATACCACAGTCACTCTCAAGCACATGTTGGCCGTGTCTCGAGTGAATATAGTTGATCAGGCTATATTGACCCTAGACACGACTACATAACTGCCCAGGTTTAACCGCAGCATACAACACCCAATTACTTATGTTTTGTTCTACTCGTATTTACGGATTCCGACGGTTAGATATACTTGTATACTTTTGAAAATGCGTATATTTTAAAGCATACTTTTAGTTCAGAGAACTTAGGCCCCTTTAGTGTTTATAGTCTTATACCATGTAAGGTTTGGTATACTTAGTTCACTATAAACAAGGGCTCTGATACCAATCCGTCACACCCCGAAACCAAAGGCAGAATCGTTCCCGGGCGGAGGTGACTTCATGTTAAGTATCACAACCAATGTACATAGTAAGTGAAGTAAACACAAAACATTACATTACATAGAATCATTACAATTTTTTGAAAGTAAAGTAATACAAGTTTTGTAGATACATAAGTTTAATAAAAAGTAAGACGTGACTTCCATATGCTCTATCTTCTGCAAAAGAACGCGAGATACCTGTCTAAGGTGAACCAGAGAATACAAGCAGTTTAAAAATCAGCATAAAGCTGGTGAGTTCATAAGCGGTTTGTTTCTGAAAATGAACAATTTTCCTTTGGTTTTCTGAAAATGTTGTTAGCCAAGAAAATCCCATATTTTCTTAAAAGTAAAGTTTACTTATCCATTAATTACACGTCTAGTTAAAAACAGTTCAATTATCCCAGGAAAAACCCTTATTTTCCTTAAAAGTTTGTGGTTTATTATCGAATCTGTATGTAATGTACAAGTATCTAGCCTACTTAATGTGTTTGTGCAAAGTTTCCTGAAAGTCTGTTATCCTTGAAAAAGTACATTAGTTTTAACACGTATATAAAACTATTAATCAAGTACAAAAGTTTCCACAATCTCGATTGCGAGTTCCATAACCATATTACAGACTAGATAAGGCTCGGAACGAGGCCAATATCTTTTTATGACCTTTGTCACCCTTGAACATTTCGGTTTGGCTTGTAGCTAGCAGCTAGGTGCAAGGTAATCAATCACGTATAGATCTATACACTCAAGTCACGCTCTCCCTCCAGGAGATTCCGGTTACAGGGATAGTCCTTCACTCTCGTATCTAGGGGGAGTATTATCAAGGACGTAACTCCAATCTTAAGATTAATGAAATTAAAATAATAAAACGGAACATTCTAATCTATTAGTCCTTCACTCTCGTAACTAGGGGAGTGTACCAACGACGTATCAAAAGTTCTAAGATTAATGTTATTGGTCCTTCACTCTCGTATCTAGGGGGGTATTATCAAGGACATAACTCAAATCTTAGGATTAATGAAATTAAATATAATATTAATACGGAACTTTCTAATTTATTAGTCCTTCACTCTCGTAACTAGGGGGAGTGTTATCAAGGACGTATCAAAAGTTCTATAATTTTAACAGTACTGATGTGAACAGTTATATGTGAAATATAAAATATAATACTATATAATAAGATTTGAACTTGGTTCGAAAACTAACTCTGCAAGTCAAACAGTGGGTTAATATGGTTTCGATTGGTAAAAGTATACGGATTATGAAAACATTTCAAATGAAATAATAAATTTAAGTACAAGATATTCTTGTACTTTTGCTTGTATTCCCCCCCTGAAAACATTGAAAAGCACTGAAAAAGGGTAGGGGTATGAACTCACGAATCGAGGAATGTGTCGGTTTGGACGCTAAATGTCAGTTTGGGGCTTGAGAACACGCGAGGTTCCTATGTAATATGAAATGATACACAATTGTATCTAATTAGACTTTGAGCCACTAATTAGATATGATTATACACTCCAAGATGCGAAAACACTTCAAATCAAGTGTTCGGAGTGACCCGGGTGGCATTTATGGATGAGTAGGGCATAGATATGGAGTTTGCTCTTCAATAGTAAAGTCCTAAGGGAGTTTTCGGCCCTAAGACCATGTCCCCATGAGTTCATGGTCGTAAACTCATGGATGATGTATTCTAAGGTGTTCAAAGGTCATACATCACTTGGGGAATTTGGCTAGGATCAAATCTAGGGCATAGGAAGGGATTAAACCACCAAGGGACCATTTAATGGAGTTTACGGCTGTAAACTAGGAGTTTACTTCCGTAATTCCTATGTACCCTTTCCTTTTATGTTTTGGTGGTGCTAGATCAATCATATGTGATTCTAAGTCATTACACAAGCCATGGAATGAAATTAGGGCATCATTTAACCAAGTTATAGGAGCTTACGGCCCAGGAACCTATCCTTGGGGGGTTTACGGTCGTGAACACCTAAGGGAGTGGTCTTTAACAAGTTTAAGGCCCCTAACTCATTTGTGGTTGCTTCTAGACATTAATTCAAGGCTTAGGAGGTGTTTAAGGGGAATCTTAACACCTTAAAAGGTATTTACTGCCTATGAATGGGTGTTTATGGTCCAAGCATGTTCTTGGGCCTTAAACTCAGGTTTACCTCTTAAATGATGAGTTTATGGTGTTCCTAGTCCATTCAAATAAGCCCCTAAGTCATTTCCAAGCTCCAAAAGTGATTTGGGAGGGGTTTTGGGCTCCAAAACCCTTTCTATGTGTGTTTACGGCCTAGGACTGTTCTAGGGCCATAAGCACATGAAAATGGTCCTATTTCATGATTTAAGCACGAATTTGAAAGCCAAAGATGTTAATCTATGAGTTAGGATAGTTACCTTATCGATTTGGAGCTTGAATTGAGTATTTTTGGATCAAAGGTTTGGATTGATGAGAGAGAGTAGAGAGAGAGAGAGAGTGGAAAAGGCTTCAAATGAGGTCCTTTCAACCTTAAATATTGTTTGAATTTGAGGCTCGGTGGAATTCTACCCGATACTGACGTTAAACGGGGCTTTTGGTCGTACCCGATTTAATTGTTGTAACCCGACGTGGTCGAAACTAAAAAAGTTCTAAATAATAATTTGGGTGTTTTCATGTGTTTCTAACGTTTTTGGATACCCATTAAGTCATAATAAAAGTCTCAAATTTAATGACTTAATCCAAAAATGTAATCGTAAAAATTCGCTAAAGACGAGTTTAATGAGCGGAAACGAGTTACGGCATTGAAACAAACTTCGGGTTGTCACAATATGGATAGGTGTGGAAGTTAGTATTGGGCCCATACTACTGAAAGTACAGGATCCATACTCGAATCGGTGAGAGTCTCGGAGAATCTGAGAAGCTTTAGGGAGGAGTTTGTGACTCGGTTTGGGGACATAGGATGTTCTCGTTGTTGCAGCTTAGCCATTGGCAAGTCAGTTAGTGAGCGTGGCAGGGTGTCAGACCCTGAAGGGTATGAGTTCCACGAGGTTGCAGATGCGAGATCGATTTGGAGCACTTTTTAAAGAGGGTTTCATGCTAGGTGCGTATAGTGAAGGGTCTCGGGAAGAGACCCATTATTTCTGATCATTAGGTGAAAGGCCTGCAGGGATGGAGTCAGTGCAGCATGTGCGGGAAAGTGCACCATGTACTCGATTCATCCGGGTAGCACTAAAATGTATAGGGACCTGAAACCCTACTACTGGTGGCCGACGATGAAGCTTGATGTTGCAAAGTATGTGGCCGAGTGTGTGACTTGTGCGAGAGTCAAGACACAACATCAGAAACCGTACGGGAGTTTAGAACCTTTGCATGTGCCTATGGGTAAGTGGGAAGACATTGCTATGGATTTTGTCACTAAACTACCCAGAACAAAGAATGGTCACGACATGATTTGGGTGGTCGTTGATCGATTCACTAAGAGTGCGCATTTCATAGCGGCCAGGGAGAAATGGTCTATGGAGAAGCTTGCGAATTCTTACGTGAAGGAAATTGTGAGGCTTCACGGTGTTCCGTTAACAATCGTATCGGATCGTGATAGCCGTTTCACCTCAAGGTTTTGGAAAAGTCTACAAGAGGAAATGGGTACCAAGTTATGTTTAAGCACAGCTTACCATCCGCAGACTGATGGTCAGAGTGAAAGAACAATACAAACACTTGAAGATATGCTGAGAGCATGTACCTTGGAATTCCTAGGTAATTGGGATGAACATTTACCGTTGGTAGAATTTTCCTATAATAATAGTTTTCACTCGAGCATTAAGATGGCACCTTATCAAGCTTTGTATGGACAGAAGTGTCGTACGTCGTCTTGTTGGCTTGAGGCTGGGGAAAAGCAGTTTATGGGACCGGAGATGGTTCATCAAACTACTGAAAAGTTGAAAATAATTAGGGAAAGAATGTTAGCAGCTCAAGATCGTCAAAAGAGCTATGCTGACAAGAAGCGAAGACCGATGACTTTTGAGGTTGGAGATTCGGTTTTGCTTAAAGTCTCGCCGTGGAAGGGACTTATAAGATTTGGTAAAAGGGGAAAGTTGAGTCCAAGGTTTATTGGACCGTTTAGAGTCCTTCAGAGGATTGGGAATCAAGCTTACAAGCTCGAATTACCCGAAGAGCTGAATGAAATTCACAACACTTTTCATGTGTGTTATTTGAGGAAGTTCACGGGAGAAGTTCCCGATATAATTCCAATTTCTGAATTGAGAATTGATGAGAACAAAAGGTTGATTGAAGAACCAGAGGCAATTGTTGACCGAAAGACTAAGAAGTTGCGACGCAAAATGGTTGGGTTAGTGCTTGTCCGATGGAAACACACGAATGGGCCGAATCTCACCTGGGAGACGGAGAGTGACATGTTGAGTCGCTATCCGCATTTGTTTGTTGATGTGTGATTCCGGGGACGGAATCATTCTAAGGTGGAGAGAATTGTAACGCCTGTGTTTCGGGCTTGCCATTTGTAGCAATGTAATAGTCTAGGTTGACCTTTGTAACCCGTTTTGAAGTAATAAGATTGTATTATTTGAGTATTTTGTGTTTTGTGCTTAATTGCTTAATTATGTGGTTTGATTAATTAAGAATAAAAATAAGCGTCAAAATTTAAGTGTAAAATAAACTTAATATATTTGATTAATGTTGTAGTAATTGAAACGAGGTTTCCAAATATATTTAGAACGCCCAAATCTGACTTCGTATGAGGAAGTTATGATTTATCGAAGTTCCGGCTTAGCGGTATACAGCCTGTTTTACTCGATTTGAGATCGAGCGGTTGTTAGCCGAAGCAATCTAAATGAGAATCGAAGATCTCATTGTTGGTATCGAAGCGATAAAAAGTTAGGCGAGAACGGACGTCAAACGAAGAAGTTATGAATTTATAACGAAAGTTTCTGTCCCGGCCTATTAAAAATAATTAATAAAAATAAAGTCAAAATTAGCCGACGGAGTCTAAATGAAAGTCGTAGAGCGTGGTCTCACCTTCGCGTGGATATAAAGAACGTCGAAAACGGAGTTCGTATGAAGAAGTTATGAATTTCCGAAGTTTATTAATCATTTTGTATTTAAATTTAAATCAAAATTCGGAAGCATTATCCGAACGAGTCATTGATCTGATCCGAGGTACGCGCCGTGTACTCCGAGGGATGTCGACACTCGCACTCGAGCACTTCGGATACGTAAGCAATGACGTTTTGGGCAGTACGCCCCGCGTAACGCAGTACGCCCCGCGTACTCCGAGGCTCCAGCCTCTATATAAAGGATCCAAAGACAGCCTTCTTTGTTGTTCAATTTCTTCTCTTCTCTCTAGTCTTTTGCATCGTTTTTCGTGCCGAAGCTATCCCGAAGTCCCGGTATGATACTCTAGCCCCGAGGCAAGTCCCGAGATCCCGAAGATCCCGAGAAGTGCGGTTCCCGAGTCGAAGCTCTGCCCGCGAGAAGTTCGATTTTTGTGAAGATCTTCCAGATCTGCTGTGGATTACTACTTCTATAAGTCGTAGTGCTGTCGGATCATCTTCTGATCAAGTGAGTGTGTAGTTATTTTCTTCTAATACAATAATACGAAGTATTTTATATAAAAATACGTGCTATGTGTATATATTTGGTTGTGTTATGTGTGAATGAGTATTCACTCTCTTCTATCTTATAGATCTGCTTATTTCTTTATGAGATACGTGTTATGTGTGTGTGTGCCTCATCTGTTATGTGATATATGTGTTGATTAAAGCATGCTATACAGGTTTTCTTTAAACTATGTATACAAATGTATATTTTTATCTACTAATATGTTGGGTAGAACATGGGTAGACCGTTGGTGTGTAATAAACAGATGAGAGGCCTCGTTGTTGTTTGATTGAGTCATCTAGCGGAGTTTAGATGACGACCACTGGCTATTCTAGACAGTCTTGTGGAAACATTAGCAGGTTCGCCACCTGTAGGTGTTAATGAACTTGGGTGTTCATTCGCTGTACTCCATCCCCCTCATGGTTGCCTTATTTGACTTATATTGCTGAGGTACCCCCCGAAGCATGTGTTGTCGCCCCGATGAAATATTCTTAGACTAGGTCCCTTATGTTAGTTGTTTTAGGGACATTAAAGTGAGAATAACGGGAATGGGTAATTGGGTTATTGTTGGTTGGTGAAAATTAAATATGATATTTATTGTGGGTTGAAAACCCTATATGCTCACCAGGCTCCCAAGCCTGACCCACTCAGTTTTAAATTGTATTACAGGTAGTGGCGGAAGGGCATGAGATGGGTGAACCATCAAGTTGTTTTGTTTACAAGTCTGCATATGTTTATATTTGTCATATGACTTGTAATGTATTCGTTTATGCTTATTGGTCTGTATCGGAACATGACACCCCGAGTTTTGATTATAATGAAAATACATTTCTTTTATGAAATGCTTCGGTAAACAATGTTTTATCATGTTTTGTTTTTGGGAATAAATTCCGCAACTCTTTCAAATCAAAAGAATTTACTCTGAAAATATTTAAAAGCATAAATGAAAATCGGTCTTTTCTGGCCGAGATTTTGGGGATGTCACAGTTGGTATCAGAGCATTAGTTTAAGCGAACTAGGAATTTGTAGGATTTCTAGACTTAAACTTAGAATGCTAAGTGAAGTTTTGAGATGTGTGTCTGTTGTGATTTAGACACGAGCACTAGTTTATTTTAGGAAAGTTGCCTAAAATGCTTTATGTGCTAAATGTTATATGTTGCCATATATGATATTATTTGTTCGGATCTATGGTCTGTTGCCGACCGGATCTAGAAACCTTATGTGTGTAGGATTCTAAGCGTACGTCTACGATATTAGAACTAGCATGTAAACGTTTCGGAGTGATAAGGATGATTTGAATATCTATCATGATTGAGGATCTAATTTCACCTTATTCGGTGTGTAGATCAAAATGGTGAGAACAAGAAGTGGAGTTGGAAATGCTGACGAAAACAGGAATCACCCACTAGTGATTGAGCCAATACCTGTCGTAGCAGCAGCACCTGAGCCAATAACCATGGCTGGTGTGCAATTGATGATTCAGACGATGTTGGATCGTCAGATGGATGAAACTAGACGGTTGCTTCAACAAAATCGTGAAGAACTGTCGATTCGTGTGGAAGAGCCTGAATTAAATGAAGGGCACTCAGAAGGAGGAAACTTCAGTGGGTCTGTTGGTCCAGCCAACCCACCGATAGTTAGGCAAGATAGCCATGAAGGAAGGAATGATGGAATGGGATGCAAGTACAAGGACTTTTTGACTTGCAAACCATCGACCTTCAATGGAAAGGAGGATCCGATTGGGGTTATGGATTGGATCTCTGAAATGGAGCTAGCCTTCATGACGTGTGGCTGCAGAGGTAAGTTGCAAACTATCTATGCCGTTCGTCAATTCCGAGGTGGAGCTGTTCGTTGGTGGAACACTCTAGGGAAGACCTTAAGCCCTAATGAGTCACTGCAATTGTCATGGGCAGAGTTCTTGGTGCAGTTCAAGCGCAAGTTCTGCTCGGCTCAAAATCTGTTGGAGTTGGAGAATAAGTTTTTGACATTGACGAAGGGTAGCATGTCAGTGGATGAGTACACCAATAACTTCACCGATAAGATGGAGTTTGCCTTGCGTATCGTTCCAGACGAGCTGACAAAGGTGGATCGGTATGCGAAGGGACTTCCATGGGAGTACGAGGTGCCGGTACGTCAGACACTTACTCTAGAGGCAGCTATCTGGGCTGCCAAGTCTGTGGAGAACATGATCAAGGGGAGAACCACCGTCAAGGTTGAGGTTGGTGAGAAAAGGAAGTTTGAAGGAACATCTGGTTCCAGTAAGAAGAGCAAATTCTCGAAATCTGATTCGAAAAAGTTTGGAGGAAAAGGAGGCGAAGCAAAGTGGTGTGATAAGTGTAAGAAAAGGCACTTTGGGAAATGTAGCGAGGATGTGACCTGCTACAAGTGTGGAAAGGTTGGACATTTTGCCAATGAATGTCCGAACAACAAAAGGATGTGTTTTGGGTGTAATGAAGAGGGGCATATTTTGAAAGACTGTCCGAAGAAGAAGGAGGCAGCTAGGCCCAACATTCCACCAAAGCCGAAGGCAAGAGCCTTCCAGATGACACTTGAGGCTGCTAAAGATGAAGCTGATGTCGCTTCAGGTACCTTTCTCGTAAACGAATTACCTGCTCATATATTGTTTGATTCTGGAGCCAACTACTCCTTTATTTCGCATGAGTTTGGTAGAAAGCTAGCTTTGCCTATTGATAGACTAGATGATGCTTTATTAGTCGAAGTAGCTAGTGGCAAGTTTGTACCTGTTAGTCATCGTATGAAAAGCATCTTAATTGATCTGAATGGGAATAAGTTTCTCGAGGAATTATTGCCTATCGAACTAAATGGTTTCGACATCGTGTTGGGAATGGATTGGCTTAGCGCCAATGATGCCGAAATTTTGTGCAAGAAGAAGATAGTTAAAGTAAACCCGCCTGGAAAAGATTCGTTTATGGTGTATGGGGACAAACGACGAGTGAATTATGGGATCATTTCTCTAATGAAAGCCAGAAAGTGTTTGACCAAGGGATGTACATCATATTTAGCATTTGTGATTGATGCTAAGAAGGAAAAGAAGGTGATGCAGAGCATTCCAGTGGTGTGTGATTTTCCGGAAGTGTTCCCCGAGGATCTTCCTGGATTACCACCTAATAGACAAGTGGAGTTCAGAATAGACTTGTTACCAGGAACCACGCCAATAGCAAAAGCACCTTATCGATTAGCACCGACGGAGATGAAGGAGTTAATGATGCAACTTCAGGAGTTGTTGGACAAAGGTTTCATTAGACCTAGTTCATCGCCCTGGGGAGCTCCGGTGTTATTTGTGAAGAAGAAAGATGGAAGTATGAGAATGTGCATCGATTATAGAGAGCTGAACAAGGCAACAATAAAGAATAGATATCCGTTACCGAGGATTGATGACCTGTTTGATCAATTGCAAGGTTCGAGCTATTTCTCGAAGATCGATCTTAGGTTAGGATATCATCAGCTGAAAGTAAGAGAGCAAGATATCGAGAAGACTGCATTCAGAACTAGATATGGACACTACGAGTTCTTGGTTATGTCGTTTGGACTAACCAATGCTCCGGCAGTGTTCATGGATTTGATGAATAGGGTTTGTAATCCTTTCCTTGATAAATCCGTGATAGTGTTTATAGACGACATTCTGATTTACTCGAAAAGCCAGGAGGAGCATGGTAGACACTTACGAGAAGTGTTAGAAGTTTTGAAGAAGGGGAAGCTTTATGCAAAGTTCTCCAAATGCGATTTTTGGATTCGTGAAGTCCAATTCTTGGGTCACGTGGTCAACCAAGAAGGTATAATGGTTGATCCAGCGAAGATTGAGGCTGTGATGAAGTGGGAACAACCGAAAAGTCCCACGGAGATTCGAAGCTTTTTAGGATTAGCCGGATATTACCGAAGGTTTATCCAAGGTTTTTCTTCGATTGCTACTCCATTGACATCTTTGACCCACAAAGGAGCTACTTATGCTTGGAGTGAGAAGCATAAAGAAGCATTCGAGAAGTTAAAGAAGAAGCTATGCGAGGCACCGATACTTTCTCTACCCGATGGAGTTGAAGACTTCGCTGTTTATAGCGATGCGTCTGGTGTTGGATTGGGTTGTGTTTTGACCCAAAGAGAAAAGGTGATAGCATATGCGTCTCGACAGTTGAAAGAGCATGAAAAGAATTACCCGACTCATGATTTGGAGTTGGCAGCGGTAGTTTTCGCTCTGAAAATATGGAGGCATTACCTCTATGGCACGAAGTGCAAACTTTTCACTAATCATAAGAGTCTCCAATACCTCTTTAATCAGAAAGAATTGAATATGAGGCAACGACGCTGGCTAGAATTACTTAAAGACTACGACTGCGAGATACTTTACCACCCCGGTAAAGCTAATGTTGTTGCTGATGCTCTCAGTCGGAAGGTCAATCTTGAAAGGAAGAGGCCAAGAGCGTTGAGAATTGAAGTTGTCTCGACCATTGTGGAAAGTATAAAGAAAGCTCAAGAGGAAGCTTCTGAGAAAAATGACCGAAAGGAGGAACGTTTGGGTAAAACGCTGGTGTTTGGTACTAACGGTCATGGACTGAAGGTATTCCAAGATCGTATTTGGGTACCTAAGTCAGGAGGAATTAGGGATCTTCTGATGGAAGAAGCTCACAAGACCATGTACTCGATTCATCCGGGTAGCACTAAAATGTATAGGGACCTGAAACCCTACTACTGGTGGCCGACGATGAAGCTTGATGTTGCAAAGTATGTGGCCGAGTGTGTGACTTGTGCGAGAGTCAAGACACAACATCAGAAACCGTACGGGAGTTTAGAACCTTTGTCTGTGCCTATGGGTAAGTGGGAAGACATTGCTATGGATTTTGTCACTAAACTACCCAGAACAAAGAATGGTCACGACATGATTTGGGTGGTCGTTGATCGATTCACTAAGAGTGCGCATTTCATAGCGGCCAGGGAGAAATGGTCTATGGAGAAGCTTGCGAATTCTTACGTGAAGGAAATTGTGAGGCTTCACGGTGTTCCGTTAACAATCGTATCGGATCGTGATAGCCGTTTCACCTCAAGGTTTTGGAAAAGTCTACAAGAGGAAATGGGTACCAAGTTATGTTTAAGCACAGCTTACCATCCGCAGACTGATGGTCAGAGTGAAAGAACAATACAAACACTTGAAGATATGCTGAGAGCATGTACCTTGGAATTCCTAGGTAATTGGGATGAACATTTACCGTTGGTAGAATTTTCCTATAATAATAGTTTTCACTCGAGCATTAAGATGGCACCTTATCAAGCTTTGTATGGACAGAAGTGTCGTACGCCGTCTTGTTGGCTTGAGGCTGGGGAAAAGCAGTTTATGGGACCGGAGATGGTTCATCAAACTACTGAAAAGTTGAAAATAATTAGGGAAAGAATGTTAGCAGCTCAAGATCGTCAAAAGAGCTATGCTGACAAGAAGCGAAGACCGATGACTTTTGAGGTTGGAGATTCGGTTTTGCTTAAAGTCTCGTCGTGGAAGGGACTTATAAGATTTGGTAAAAGGGGAAAGTTGAGTCCAAGGTTTATTGGACCGTTTAGAGTCCTTCAGAGGATTGGGAATCAAGCTTACAAGCTCGAATTACCCGAAGAGCTGAATGAAATTCACAACACTTTTCATGTGTGTTATTTGAGGAAGTTCACAGGAGAAGTTCCCGATATAATTCCAATTTCTGAATTGAGAATTGATGAGAACAAAAGGTTGATTGAAGAACCAGAGGCAATTGTTGACCGAAAGACTAAGAAGTTGCGACGCAAAATGGTTGGGTTAGTGCTTGTCCGATGGAAACACACGAATGGGCCGAATCTCACCTGGGAGACGGAGAGTGACATGTTGAGTCGCTATCCGCATTTGTTTGTTGATGTGTGATTCCGGGGACGGAATCATTCTAAGGTGGAGAGAATTGTAACGCCTGTGTTTCGGGCTTGCCATTTGTAGCAATGTAATAGTCTAGGTTGACCTTTGTAACCCGTTTTGAAGTAATAAGATTGTATTATTTGAGTATTTTGTGTTTTGTGCTTAATTGCTTAATTATGTGGTTTGATTAATTAAGAATAAAAATAAGCGTCAAAATTTAAGTGTAAAATAAACTTAATATATTTGATTAATGTTGTAGTAATTGAAACGAGGTTTCCAAATATATTTAGAACGCCCAAATCTGACTTCGTATGAGGAAGTTATGATTTATCGAAGTTCCGGCTTAGCGGTATACAGCCTGTTTTACTCGATTTGAGATCGAGCGGTTGTTAGCCGAAGCAATCTAAATGAGAATCGAAGATCTCATTGTTGGTATCGAAGCGATAAAAAGTTAGGCGAGAACGGACGTCAAACGAAGAAGTTATGAATTTATAACGAAAGTTTCTGTCCCGGCCTATTAAAAATAATTAATAAAAATAAAGTCAAAATTAGCCGACGGAGTCTAAATGAAAGTCGTAGAGCGTGGTCTCACCTTCGCGTGGATATAAAGAACGTCGAAAACGGAGTTCGTATGAAGAAGTTATGAATTTCCGAAGTTTATTAATCATTTTGTATTTAAATTTAAATCAAAATTCGGAAGCATTATCCGAACGAGTCATTGATCTGATCCGAGGTACGCGCCGTGTACTCCGAGGGATGTCGACACTCGCACTCGAGCACTTCGGATACGTAAGCAATGACGTTTTGGGCAGTACGCCCCGCGTAACGCAGTACGCCCCGCGTACTCCGAGGCTCCAGCCTCTATATAAAGGATCCAAAGACAGCCTTCTTTGTTGTTCAATTTCTTCTCTTCTCTCTAGTCTTTTGCATCGTTTTTCGTGCCGAAGCTATCCCGAAGTCCCGGTATCATACTCTAGCCCCGAGGCAAGTCCCGAGATCCCGAAGATCCCGAGAAGTGCGGTTCTCGAGTCGAAGCTCTGCCCGCGAGAAGTTCGATTTTTGTGAAGATCTTCCAGATCTGCTGTGGATTACTACTTCTATAAGTCGTAGTGCTGTCGGATCATCTTCTGATCAAGTGAGTGTGTAGTTATTTTCTTCTAATACAATAATACGAAGTATTTTATATAAAAATACGTGCTATGTGTATATATTTGGTTGTGTTATGTGTGAATGAGTATTCACTCTCTTCTATCTTATAGATCTGCTTATTTCTTTATGAGATACGTGTTATGTGTGTGTGTGCCTCATCTGTTATGTGATATATGTGTTGATTAAAGCATGCTATACAGGTTTTCTTTAAACTATGTATACAAATGTATATTTTTATCTACTAATATGTTGGGTAGAACATGGGTAGACCGTTGGTGTGTAATAAACAGATGAGAGGCCTCGTTGTTGTTTGATTGAGTCATCTAGCGGAGTTTAGATGACGACCACTGGCTATTCTAGACAGTCTTGTGGAAACATTAGCAGGTTCGCCACCTGTAGGTGTTAATGAACTTGGGTGTTCATTCGCTGTACTCCATCCCCCTCAATGTTGCTTTATTTGACTTATATTGCTGAGGTACCCCCCGAAGCATGTGTTGTCGCCCCGATGAAATATTCTTAGACTAGGTCCCTTATGTTAGTTGTTTTAGGGACATTAAAGTGAGAATAACGGGAATGGGTAATTGGGTTATTGTTGGTTGGTGAAAATTAAATATGATATTTATTGTGGGTTGAAAACCCTATATGCTCACCAGGCTCCCAAGCCTGACCCACTCAGTTTTAAATTGTATTACAGGTAGTGGCGGAAGGGCATGAGATGGGTGAACCATCAAGTTGTTTTGTTTACAAGTCTGCATATGTTTATATTTGTCATATGACTTGTAATGTATTCGTTTATGCTTATTGATCTGTATCGGAACATGACACCCCGAGTTTTGATTATAATGAAAATACATTTCTTTTATGAAATGCTTCGGTAAACAATGTTTTATCATGTTTTGTTTTTGGGAACAAATTCCGCAACTCTTTCAAATCAAAAGAATTTACTCTGAAAATATTTAAAAGCATAAATGAAAATCGGTCTTTTCTGGCCGAGATTTTGGGGATGTCACACCGTGCTCTCAGGATGGTCTAAGTATCTCTGGAGAAGGTGATCAATATTCCTCCAGATGTTTCGGGTATGTCATCTTCTAATGCTAATAGATTGATGATGGGAATATGTATCGCTTTGGAGTTGTGAATGAGTTTGGATAAGTCAGATCTCGGGTCTGTTTTCTGCTAGTGGTTAGGTTATCAAGGATCATATATGCCATCCTGTATGCCGAAAAGTCCTTGATGAACCCACAGAGGGACGCATATTGCGGAGTGGATTCCACATGTACCGTTACCATTCTGGATCTTTGTTGAGATTTGTGCAGGAGTATTATTTGGGAGATCCTTCGTCAGGAATTAGTGGGATGGTTCTCCAATGAAGTCAAAATTCAGTGATTCTATCATTTGTTCGTATATGGTCAAATATGTCTATGGATGAACTTTGGAGTTCAGGGAACTACTATTGCTAAGATAGCATTAGTAGGACGAAGATGGTGATGTCAGTCACGGGTGTTAGATGCAGAAGTAGTTGGTCCTTGGATGTTCAAGAGAATTGCATTTCTCGCATGGGTTGTGTTCAGTTAGAGTTCAGAGATATTGCAAGAACGAAAGTGGGAATAAGGATACGTCAGACAGAGTGCAGACTAGAGCCTCTAGTTGTCAGCATGGGAGGTAGATTGAGGTGTCAGACTGGACCAGATTTCAAGAGTACTCATCAAGATTTCTGAGTATGGGCGGTCTTCAGGTTTAACCAGTGATTAATCGCTAGCATATGTAAGCACAGGTTACGTCAGTGGGATACTAGAAAGCAAAAAGGATTGGGAATCCCTCAATTCTCGCGTGTCGTGAAGACTTAGTTGAATCTAAGTGGGGGACAGACTTTTCATAAATTCTCCAAATGTGAGTTCTGGTTGCGCAGGGTGCAATCTCTTGGCCACCTTGTCAACCAGAAGGGTATTCTAGTTGATATGGCCAAGATAGAGGCCATGATACAGTGGGAGATTCTGAGGTCTCCGTCTAAGATTCGGAGTTTCTTGGGTCTAGCAGGTTATTACCAGAGATTTACATGGGACTTCTCTGAGATTAAGGTTCATTTGAACCGACTGACCAAGAAATCGGTGGCCTTTCGCTAGGGGCCTGAGCAGCAGGAAGCCTTCGAGACTCTCAGACAGTGGTTGTGCAAGGCACCGATTCTCACCCTGCCAGAGGGTGTAGATGATTTCATCGCTTATTGTGACGCTTTGATCATGGGCATGGGTATGGTACTGATATAGTAGGGTCACATGATAGCAGGTTTCGGGAACCAGGTTAGAGTTCCGGTTAGGACTCAAGTTCAGTGGTGTGTTAGGTCAAGTGCGTGTTCGAGCCAGTTTGGAAAGTGTTGTAAGACTATGAGGGTAGCCGTAGCATTCACTAGTGGTCAGTTAGTAAGGAAAGTGTTGTAAGACTATGGGAGTAGTTCTAGCATTCACTAGTGGTCATTTAGTAGGGAAGGTGTTGTAAGACTACGAGGGTAGCCGTAGCATTCACTTGTGGTTAGTTAGTATGGAGTGTTGTAAGACTACGGGGGTAGCCGTAGCATTCACTAGTGGTCAGTTAGCATGGGAAGTGTTGTAAGTCTGCGGGTGTAGCCGTAGCGTTCACTGGCATCCAGATAGTGCTAGAGTATTGTAAGTCTGTAGATGTAGCCGTAGCATTCACTAGCAGCCAGATAGTGATAGAGTGTTGTAAGCCTACAGGTGTAGCCGTAGCATTCACTAGGTTGGTAGATAGCATGAGTGCGTTGTTAGGACACGGAAGGAACAATACTACCCACCAGTTCGGGTATAGCAGTGAGGATATGGAAATCCACGGATTGGAATTCAGGATTACCCAAATGGATTAGATCTTGTTGAGCCAGCGATACGACAGTTGGAACGTCACTACAGTTATAAGATCAGGGAAGCAATGGATTTCTTAGGTTTGTGTATGATATAAGGCTACCGTTGGTCATGGAACCATCACTTTTTAGCCTTGGATTTGGTGACGTCAGGATTTGATGCATGGAACCGATAAGTTATATCATAAAGCTTTTAGAGTCATAGTGGCGTGATAACTAGTTGCAACTAGTTCCAAAGAAGGTCTTTCGTTCAGAAGTTGTGTGAGGCGACTAAGTGGGGGTCCTTTGGCGCCGCTGCCGGACCAGAACCCGGTATTTTAGATGATTGACGAACAAATTGAGACCAGGTAGGTCTCGGTAGATGTTTGGAAGCAGCCATGTGGCAACATGCTGCTTTAGGCAGTTCGATGTTCGGACAGTTTCAGCGATTGGCAATATTAGTATTTGTGTTTCAGGTTGCAAGTTCGGACAGAGTAACAGATGGCTTGGGTTACGCTAAATGACTTGCAGGAATAATTGGGTCTGTGATTTCAGTATTCTAGTGGGAGCCTCAGGTTATCAGAAGTTGAGTACTCAGTTGAGGGATAAACAGACTAGATTCAACGATAATGATTCAATATGAGTGGTCTGTCAGGGAATCAGACCATCTAAAGACAACATATATCAGGCAGAGTAGATGTGAACTTGTTGCAAGAAATTCGTTCACCTGTGGATTTTAGGGCTTTACGAAGATTGGTTATGGCTACCCTAGGAAGGCTAGGGTGTGCCCAGGACGGTGACCATGTTACTAGAGTGATTTGGCGCATAAGAAATGGTAAGGAATGATTTCGAGGACAAAATCTAATTTAAGTGGGGGAGAGTTGTAACATCTCGTTTATTTATTAGATAAATTAATTAATCAATGAACGAATAATATCCCTAAAATAAATAATTATGTATAAAGGATGCTCTCGAGGAGCTAATCGTCATGAATTTAGAATGTTGAGGGCTAAAGAGTAAATTTTGTACTTAATTTGAATGGATTTTGGTTGGTTGGGGTTAAAATTGTAATTTGGGGATTTGCTTTGAAAGAAAAGGACGGCGGAGGGACCATTCTTGACATTATGGCAAACTTTTATATGAGCCGGATATATATGCTTTGCGTAATCCTAACCTTAAGAGGATCAGCAGCCGCCACATACACTCTTCACCTTCAACAGTCGGCTGTCGCTGCCTATTTGAGTTCCACCACCCAACGTCGTTGAAGACGGGAAGACAAGGACTGGACGTCATGTGTAGTTGGGGAAAATCCACTGAGACTGTTCGAATGATGCTGCACCGATTGGAGATCAAAGATGTTATCGTCGCCATGTTGCTACTATCCTTCTTCTATCATCGTCTCTTTGTCGATGTTTCGTCCCTACTCAGTTGGCATCGTCACTGCCCGTCCTCATCGAAGGCAGGAATGTCATCGGGCACTAGACACCTGTTGTTGCTGTAAACTGCAATGGAATAACGTTGTCGCCTCCCCGACGACCACCCTCCGATTCTCGTTCAACGTTGCTTTCACCGTCAATAGTGGTTGTGTTCTTGTGTGTGTGTTAGTTTCAGTCGGCTGTGTAGGTCGTTTCGTGTATGTGAGTATGTTCAGATCGTGTTTGCGTGTGGATGCTCGACTAGGAATCAAGAGAACCGCACCACAACCTCATGCTGGCGGCTGTCACCATAATTGTTCACTGATGCCACCGTTGCCACCATGTGCCGCCATGTGTGTGTGTTTTGGTGCATTTGTGTTCATTTCTGCAATGAGAGGGTGTTTAGTTGGCCGGAAAATCCACAACCACCAGCCGCCACAAGGGTGATTGTGTGTGTGCGTGTGTGTTATTATTAGGATGTGTGTGTATTATCGAGTTGTACATTGTAATGGTTCCAAAATAATAATAGAAATCTCAAACCACCACTGTAGGGTGGTGGCTACCACCTCCTGCCGCCACTGGCCGCCGTGTCGGGTGGCGGTGTGCTTTGATGGTGTTTTGACTCATTTGGATGGTTGGACAAAAGGACTAAGAAACCCTAATGGGCCCAATGAGTCTTAATGGGCTTAGTAAACCCTAATGGGCCCAATGAATCTTAGTGGACCTAAAAGCCCAAACAGATGACTAATGGGCCTAGTGAAACCTTAATGAATCTAATGAACCTTAATTGATCAAAATTCATATCAATTGGACCTATTGGGCTAAGATTGGGTTGGAAACCCTAATTAGGGTTTAGAAAACCCTAATATTGGATTTATGGGCTTGGACTTATTGGGACCCACTCTTGGACCATTGGAATGGAATTGTGTGATTAAGCCCAATCACACCAGATGACTTATTTAGAAGAATGATGGACTTAATGGATTAAGTCCTTAATGGGTTAAGTGAGAAACACTTAACCCTAATTGTCATTTTATGTGAAAACCCTAATTTCACTCGGGTTTATTGTTGGGCCTTGATGATTGGATTATTAATGGGCAATCCAAGATCAAGCAAATGGATTAGAATAATTAATGGGCTTTAAGGTAAGGCCCACGTGAGGAGTTGGGCCCAATTTGGAAAATTGAGCCATGGATGGGCCATAGTTTGGGCCTTTATGATTATGTGACATTGGGCCATTAGACCGTTGAATGGTGGACTGGACTAAATGGTTAAGCCTTATGGTAAGACCTTATAAATGTTTGGTCCCAATTTGGAAAATTGGGCCATGTGTTTGGCTTTGACTCATAGTTGACTTTTGGGCCTTTGGGTTGGGCCTTGGGCATGAATAAAGCTAAGTTAGGGGTAAAGTAGTATTTACCCCCAAGTATGTATTTATGGTTATGTGTTGGAACCCAATTATTAATTGGGTGTTATTTTGATGTTGACAGATCGGGAATCTGTCATCCAGCAGTCGGGGTTGTGTCTACGGGACTTCAACAGTGTGAGGTGAGTTACCTTCCAGTAGGGGTGGGTCTAAGGCCACAATGCTGGCCCACTAACAGGATTAGTTGGTAGATAATTGTCTTTGTGATAATTATCTTGGTATGCTTATGTGATATGCTTATGAGATATGCTTATGTGATATGCTTTGTGTGTTAGTGGTAGTAGCAGGGAATAGCTTTTCCCTGACTCGGTCGTTAGGACCGAAGGGTAAGTCAGTACCCCAGATATGCCTGACCGTATGATTATATTTTGTTATTGTATGATAGAGGTAGGGGTGAAATAGTCCCCGTTGACGGTTGAGATAGATCGGAGGGTAGTCGGCACCCCAAAACAGCCTGACATGTGTAGGTCAGCACCCCATAATGGCTTGACATTGGTAGGTCAGCACCCCAGAATGGGTTGACATGGCTAGGTCGAGCACCCCAGAATTTCCAGGCAGTACGTACGTTTTTTGGTGTGTGGTATGATGGGGGAACTCACTAAGCTTTGTGCTTACAGTTTTAGTTATGGTTTCAGGTACCTCGTTTTCAAAGGGAAGCAACCAACTTGATCGCAGCGCATCACACCATGTTTTCCGCACACATGATCATTGGGATTACACTCTGATATGGTTTTATGATTCTATATTTTGAGTATTGACACTCGGGTTTTGATATTAGATATTATTATGAACATTTTTACACTGGTGGTTTTATGTAATAACTTAATCGAAAACGAATTTTTTGGCCTGTATTTTTGGGATGTTACAGTGGTACTAGCCACTTGCCTTTCCTTTCAAGGAAAGTGTATCCTGCCGAACCCATGATTCCAACGGGGTTTGTTGTTCTTCAAAAAAATATGCACAACGTTGTAGCCATAAGATTGGGTCCATTTCCCTATCAAACGTTGGGAACTCCATCTTTGCAAATCTTGGACTCGATTCCCCATGTACTACGAATCATCTATCTCCTCCCATGCCTCCGGGGATTGTTGGTGTTGTTCTTGCGTTGAGAATAAGCCTAGGTGATTGGCTCCTTCCTGACGGTTCTTATCCCACTAGTGTTTAAAAGGTTGGGGTTGGCCTTGGCACCAATGATCATTCTTCCCAATCCATTTCGACAAACCCAGCTGATGTACCCCCATAGGTTCTTTGCCTCGCCCTACTACCGCCGATGATAGGGATCACCTGTCATTGGGTGTTGTGCCAAAGCGAACCCCTCGTCCCCTGCCGACCCCTTGCTCTGGCGGATCACCGAACCGGCGACCCCCTAGGTCAAATTCTTCTTCCACACTCTCCTCATATTGTGTCTTTTTATTAACAGTGGCCTGACTACTAGTGATGATTCCCTCCTCCAAAGCAACTTGCTTGATCTGCAAGGCTTCCATGGCAGTCTTCAACTCTTTGGTGCTCTGGGTTTGTTATTCTATGAAGGCGATGGTGTTTTGGGTTTGTTTGGTCATGAAAGCCTCCAATCGTTGAAGCAATTCTTCCAGGGTTGCCATCACGAGTGGCTCTGATACCAAGAGGGTGTTTTGGCTTTGCTTTTAAAACAACTTTTGGACTTTTAACTTTTCCAAAAAGTTAAAAAAGTCCAAAAGATGTTTGGCAAAATAGGAAAGTTCTTTTAAATCAACTTTTAGCCATGATAAAAAAGGAGCCTTTAAAAGTCATGAAATCCCATCTTTTTGTGACTTTTGGCTTTTATCTCTTAAAAGTCTTAAAAGTCCACCCAGACACATTTTAAATACCTCATTTTAGAAAAAGTTCTTTTAGAAAAAGTGCTTTTTACAAAAGGACTTTTAACTTAAAAAAGGAATCCCAAACACACCCCAAATTTGATATGGCCTTGGACCGGGATCTCGTGACGGGTCCTATATAAATGTTTGTATCTTCAGTCGTGTACCTGTGAAGAACTCAGCCCCCTATTTAGGAGACTAAGCTGGCAATCAGGAGAACTAGAATGAAAGTGGTTGTTTGTTTTAATTTTAACGCCTACTTTATTTCTTCTTGACAAATTAAATATCCTCCTACATTTTATTCCTACTTATCTTTCTACCCTATCAAATGTTGACATGTGTCATATTTAATGACACATTTAATGAAATTGATAATATTTTAGGCCACTTGTCACTATTTAATGTGGGTAGGAGGATAGTAGGAATAAAATGTAAAGCTAACCCTTAAATAGGTTGACAAAAATTAAAGATAACCCCTACAAAACTTTTAAAACTCCTAAACTAATAATAAAGAGATAAACTCAAACAGGAAAAAGATATAAAAGACTCCCATAACAGCTGGACGAATTTAATTGGAATCTGGATAATTACACATTAATCTTGTGTTTGTAAACCTTGCCAAATCTATTATTACCCATATCAATCTCCAAGAAGGAACAAAGTTCAATTCATAATAATTCTTAGCTACCATATTCTACATTCTAACAGGATATAAATACTACTAAGACTAGGATAAGACAAGGAGGAATTTCAGCTCAACAAAGACAAACAATGTTGTCCCACTAACATAATAGCCTACAATAATGTAAAAAGTACTAAAATACCCCTTACCCATAAACCAATAAACTTAGGGCTTATCAATACTGGCGGCCCAAACTTTCACCTTGTCCTCATGGTGAATGAAAATGATGGCCAACATCCAAATTCTTCCAAAAGATCTCTTTATCATGCTCTCAGCGTCACCACAACTATATATATATATATATATATATATATATATATATATATATATATATATATATATATATATATATATATATATAAGAACAAAATTGATTCTCTTGAAGGTAGTGCTAAGTCAATGATCCAAAAACTCAACGTTTTAGTCTGATTGAAGGAATAAGTGCACAAATGAACAGGAGAAAAAAACTTTTTTTTCTAAATCTATCATCATATGCAATCGATTGCTGCACCATGCATCAAACAAGTCATGGCTATATCCGATGCCTACATATGTGACATTTCCTCACTATATAAATTCTTTTTAGTCTTATTTCTAATACCTATAACGAGTACATTTCGCTCCTATAGGTATTAGGCCTGAATTTGTTTCAATTTCTATAGCGAATATATGTCCTACCTACAGGTAGAAACCAAATTTCTAATAATTTTTTAATTTTATTTTAATTTTCCAAAACTAATAGCAAAATTTAATAAAATATATAAAAAAAACACCAAATTTCAAGAAATATATCAACTTTAATACCATAGTCTAAATATAGAGCAATTATTCAATATAGCAATCATTCAAAATCTAACTAAAAACAAATCATTTGGAAAAAAAAATTATTGAAAAAACAAATTATTCAGAAAAAAATAAGCAGTTAAGAAACTACTCGTCGTCTTCTCATTCCTCATCATCATTATACTCTTGTAGGAACACATCACTATGCTTGTTGCAAGCTTTTGGGCCACACCCATGGTGGGACTGTGACCATCGAATGAATAAGAGAATTGTCCATGTTCCTTACATGCATCTTACTTTATAATAAGCCTCTTCTGCAATATTTTTTAAACAAAACGTTCAGAAGTAGTATTTTGTACCCCAAAAGGAATACTACATTTTGCATTTCCCCAACTACAAATGAATTTAGACAACAAAATCGACTGAAATTTAGCTAAAAAAGATGCAGCTTTTATCCCATTGACAGTGAAGCCCCTGTTTTGTCTTTTCGTTTTCTTAACGAAAAGCTACAAATTTTCTGGTTAAATTCATGAAATAGCAACACAGTTCCATAACTGCTGCTGGAATTTTGTTCATAACTGAAACTACAATTTATCTTGATCATTGTTTCATAATCTTTATATTTAGCACAAACAGACCCTAAAATTGTCTGGATTTACATTCTTTGTCATCAGTTTTACATTTGGAGGAGTTAGTGAGTACATCGCTATGTAATCTCAGCATTACCTCTACATTTAGATTTAGTACAAACAGAACCTAAAACAATTTTATCAATTGTGACACCAAAGTGATACAAATACCTTTACTTTAGGGCGATTTCCATTTTAGGCAATGTATTTTTTGTTTTACTCACATTAGCAACCAACGTTTATTTTCATTCATTTCAGATAAGAATTACCCGATAATGTTAAGATGTTAACATGGTAAGGATCTGGACCTTCTATATGTTTCAACTAAAAACAATTTTCCATCTTTAATTATTTTCATAACTTTTTTCAAATCCAAAATGACTGGGAAAGAGAAAATCCCTGTAAAAATGGTCCTAACATGGATAGAAAATATAGTGCATGAAAAAGTACATTGCCAAAACTGGGAACCGACATAAAGTAGGTTGCTATTATGCATATTTGAGCAGACTCAAGACCAATAGCATCGTATAATCTATCTTTTGTGTCAACAATATTATTTATCAACAAAATATCAAAGCATTAACTTACATAATCATTAGCCCAGCCATGGATTTGATTACAATGCATGTTTTTCCAACCTTCTATCACACACGCTGTTTTTGTTGTGTTTCTTTCGCCTACAAAATTCCAAAAAGAAATTTGTAACACCGTAAATTTTCAAACAATTTTTCATATTTTTAAAACATATTTTCATTCATCAATATTATTTAATCTCATTGTTTCACATATCAATCCATAAGTACAGCCCAAGATCATAATGTATAAAATCTCCTCATGTGTGTGCTGATCATGTCGGCGCCTTCCCGCGATCCTCACTGGTACCTGAAACACATAACACAAAACACTGTAAGCATAAATGCTTAGTGAGTTCCCCAAAATACCACATATAACACATATTAGCCACTCGACGCTATAACTCTGTGGGCCCTCTGGCCCTAACTCTGTGGACCCCCTGGCCCTAACTATGTGGACCTTCCTGTTCTTACTCTATAAACCATAGAATACACACAGCATAAATCACATAGAAATAATGCAGTGCAACACATCATATACATAGCATACAAGATACTCTGTCACATAGCTCTAGTTACCACTCAAGGTAAAGTATAGTGAGAAGACTCACATCGGAATACTCAATAAACCTCGAACTCTGAAATACTGCACTAGCCTCCGCCTAATCACATAAACAATTACTCCTAATTAATAAAACTTCTAAAGGCTAGGCTAACCCCTCTCTATAAGTCCTCTAAGAAGGGTAAAAGACCATTCTACCCCTCTAATGGCTCAAAAGTCAAAGCATTGACTAATCCCTAAAAGTCAACGAAGTCAATGGTCAAACTTTGACCAGACTCGTCGAGTGCATTCGGGCGACTTGACAAGTCCACACGGGTCCTCTAACTCCCTTTAAGCCTCACTTGGCACGACGAGTTCCCTCTCTACTCGCCAGGTTACTCAGCAATGAATCACGGGGCGTCCCCGACTCGACTCGTTGAGTCCACTTAGGAACTCAGCGAGTTGCTCCCATGACAACGCTAAAATGACCTTCTAAGGTCAGATTCGCTTCCCTACACTATAGATCTGACTTCCCCACGACCAATAACCACGTAAAGGTTGAATCTTTGTACACATGCAAGGCACTCTAGCCTTATTTTGGTGAAATTCCTTCTAACATAGCAACCTATGTCCATTTCCTCCACGAACCACGAAAAGCAGAAAGATTTGGGCTCTCTGGACCTCAAAATGTCCAGATCTAGAGTTTGGCACTCAATGGTACACTATACTCACCAATCAAGTCATAAAAGGGTATAGAAAACCCTAGATTCAATGCCATTAAGCAAAACAGAAGAATAAAATCGAATGGATACCTCAAAACTGAATATCCAAGCTGAAAACCCACTGAAATGAAGTTCTCTTGGCCCCTTCTTGCTGGAAACCCTTCCTCCTTGGCTAAATCACACCCAAAATCAAACAAGAAGCTCAAACTCTCTCACAACTCGCTCACAAATGCTAGGGTATCTCTCTCTGGACTTGTAGCCGCAAATGAATGCTATATAGTCCTTTAAATAGGGCTCAGGCCCGGGGATTTAGGGTTTCTCTTTAGAGCGTGGACTCGCCGAGTCCATGCATCGACTCGTCGAGTCCGTTCATTAATCAGTCAAAGAATCACGATCCTACTCGGCGAGTCTGAGCGTCAACTCGCCGAGTCCCTCCACAAAACCCAAAAATAAATGATTAAAATAATATACCTGGGAATCCAGATGTTACAATTCTCCCCCACTAGAATTAGACTTCGCCCTCGAAGTCTTACTCTGTAAACAACTCTGGATGCTACTCATGCATCTCCAACTCCGGCTCCCAAGTCAGCTCGGACCCTCTCCGATGTTGCCACTGGACCAACACCAGGGGCACCTCTTTGTTCCTCAGAACCTTGATCTTTCAAACCACAATCGTAACCGGCATCTCAACATAATTCAGGCTGGCATCCACCTAAATATCCTCCAACGGTACCACCGTCGACTCGTCGGCTATACACTTCCTCAACTGAGACACGTGGAAGGTATCATGAATCTGGCTCAACTCCGTAGGTAGCTCCAAACGATATGCTACCTTGCCCACCCTAGCGGTCACCCTAAACGGACCGATGTACCGGGGCCCCAGCTTGCCCCTCTTCCTGAATCGGATCACTCCTTTCCAAGGAGATACCTTAAGGAGTACGAAATCTCCTACCTGAAACTCAAGTTCGGACCGTCGCCTATCCGCGTAACTCTTCTGGCGACTCTGAGTTGTCAATAACCTTTGTTTGACCTGCTGTATGTACTCTATCGTCTGAAGCACTATATCAGTACTGCCCGTTACCCGCTGTCCTACTTCTCCCCAACATATGGGAGTCCGACACCTCCTCCCATACAACAACTTGAAGGGAGGCATACCGATACTCGAATGGTGGCTATTATTATAGGAAAACTCAGCCAAAGGCAAATACGTGTCCCAACTTTCTCCGAAGTCCAACATACATGCCCGAAGCGTATCCTCGAGCGTCTGAATAGTCCGCTCACTCTGACCGTTCGTCTGTGGGTGGTATACGGTAGTAAAATACAGCCTCGTGCCCAACTCCTCATGGAATTTCTTCCAGAATCTGGAAATGAATCGTACATCTCGATCTGATACAATCGAGATCGGCACTCCATGTCGCGATACCACCTCTCTCACATATAACTCTGCCAGTCTCTCAGCAGAAGAGCTCTCACTGATAGCTAGGAAATAAGCACTCTTCATCAACCGGTCCACTTTCACCCAAATTGCATCGACACCCCTCGCAGTCCTCGGCAATTTGGTGATAAAATCCATGAAAAACTACTCCCACTTCCACTCGGGAACCTCGAGTGGCTGCAACTTGCCTTTCGGACACTGGTGCTCGACCTTAACCTTACGACAGGTCAAGCACCTTTCAACAAACCATGCAACATCTCTCTTCATACAAGGCCACCAATAATCTCTCTTCAAATCCAAGTACATCTTAGTGGCCCCGGGATGGATCGAGAACCTCGATCTATGCGCCTCCTCCATCAGAATGGAATGTGCTCCGCCCTCATACGGCACCCATACCCGACCCTGGAAAGTCATGAGTCCTCGACTATCGGCAACGAACTCAGACACCTGCCCGACTACCCGCTCTCTCTTGCGGTTCTCTGGTCTCATGGCCTCTACCTGGGCCTCCCGAATGGTATCCAATACTGGAGTCATCACCGTCAATCTCAAGCAAATATCATGAATCGGAGCACTCTCCGCTCTACGACTCAAAGCATCGGCTACAATGTTAGCCTTGCCCGGGTGGTACAGGATCTCACACTCATAATCCTTTACCACATCCAACCATCTCCTCTAGCGCATATTCAGGTTGGGCTGATCCATCAAATACTTCAAGCTCTTGTGATCCGTGTATATGGTACACCGGACCCCATACAAATAGTGGTGCCAGATCTTGAAGGCGAACACCACCGCCCCCAACTCTAGATCATGAGTGAGATATCTCGTCTCATAAGGCTTCAGCTGCCTCAATGCGTATGCTATCACATACCCCCTCTGCATTAGCACCGCCCCCAATCCCGATATCGACGCGTCACAATACACCACGAAATCCTCCATCCCCTTCTGGAAGGGCTAATACCGGGGGCTTCGCATAATCTTAAGTGTCTCGAAGGAGGTCTGCTGCTTTGGACCCCAACTAAAAGCCATGCCCTTATGGGTTAACCTGGTGAGAGGAACAGCAATCTTGGAGAAGTCCTTAATAAATCTCTGATAATAGTCTGCCAACCCTAGAGACTCCTGATGTCGGTGGGGGATCTCGGCACTTCCCAACTCATCACTGCCTCAATATTGGCCGGATCGACCAATATCCCATTCTGGTTAACGAGATACCCCAGAAACTGGACCTCTCGTAACTAGAAGTTACACTTGGAGAATTTGGCGTAAAGCCTCTCCGATCTCAGAACTCCAAGGATCTCTCTCAAATGCTCCTCATGATCTCTAGATCTCGAATACACCAATATATCATTGATGAACACGATCACTGAACGATCCAACATTGGCCTGCACACTCTGTTCATGAGATCCATGAACGTCGCCGGTGCATTGGTGAGCCCGAAAGGCATCACCACGAACTCGTAATGCCCATAACGAGTCCTGAATGCTGTCTTCTGGATATCCTCCTCGCGCACTCTCATCTGATGATATCCATACCTCAAATCAATCTTGAAAAACCAAGATGCTCCCTGTAACTGATCGAACAAATCATCGATCCTCGACAAGGGGTAACGGTTCTTGACCGTCAACTTGTTCAACTCCCGGTAATCAATGCACATCCGGAGTGAACCATCCTTTTTCTTGACAAAAAGGATCGGTGGTCCCCACGGCGAGCTACTTGGCCGAATAAATCCCTTCCCCAATAGCTCCTGAAGCTGCGAGGATAACTCCTGCATCTATGGAGGCGCAAGACGATAGGGCGCCTTGGCGATAGGCGCTGACCCCGGAACCAAATCGATACGGAACTCCACCTGTCTCTCAGGAGGCACACCCGACAACTCCTCGGGGAAAACATCCAGGAACTTGCGCACTATCATAACCTCATCAATCGATCTTGGTCTCTCTGCCCCAGTCCTTGCATCCATCACGTAAGCCACAAACCCACTACAGCCCTGCTGTAGACTCTACCTCGCTCTGGCCGCCGTAGAGAACGATGATCCAGAACAGGTACCCTCATCGTACACTGTAAGGACTCCCCCACTAGGGTCTCGTATGGTCACCAGCTGATGCTCATAGTCCATAACTGCTCCAAATATACTCAATCGGTCCATGCCCACGATGACACAGACATCACCAATCGCAATCGGGACCAAATTAGTCGGAAAATCAACACCGAAGATCTCGAGTACACATCCTCGAATCACATTAGTGGCATACACCACTCGCTCGTCAGCTATGGAAACTGGCAGAGGTCGACTCAACGCCTCTCGACGGATACTGATGTGCTGACTAAAGGCTAATGACACAAAAGATCAACTCGCACCCGAGTCAAATAACACCAAGGCAGGTACATAATTCACAATAAAAGTACCTACGCAGATCATAAAATAAGAACAATATCTCAACATCGTAAATAAATACATGAAAGAATACATACCAGCCACGACGTCGGGCGCCGCACGGACCTCTTCCGCAGTCAACTGGGAGACTCTCCCTCGTGCCTTTGGTGCTTCAGCCTTCACCGACTGACTCTCGGTATCTCATACAACATCAAGGGCAGATCCTTGAGATGCTCCCTGTGCCGATCCCCGTAGCTGCGGACACACAGCCTTCCGGTGTCTGGTCTAGATGCAATGGAAACAGACTGAAAACCCCTTGGGGAAATCCTTGGTCATATGCCCCTCCTTGCCACACTTATAGCAAGACCCTGCTCTGCAAAACCCCTCATGACCTTTTCCACACTTGCCACAAGTGTGGCCCTTGTGGTTCCCTGATCTCGAATCGGCAGGCTTGGCCTGCTTGGCTGCCAGCTAGGGCTGAGCCGGTCCCTCCCCCGAGACTTTGCCTCCTCTCTAGCCTGAGTCTCTAGCTCTATCTCCCTCTTCTGAGAATTTGCCTGAAGCTCGGAAAATATCCAGTACGACGAGTTCGCCGCGAACTCTCGTATGTCGCTCCTCAAAATACTCAGATACCGACTCATGCGTGCTTGATCGGTAGACACGTGCTCAGGGCAGAACATCGCCCTCTCATGGAACATCTTGGTGGTCACAGTAGCAGACTCAGTACCCTGCTTGAGGGTCAGAAACTCCTAGGCCAAACACTCCTTCTCCACCGGGGGAACGTACTAATCACGAAACTTGGTGGTAAATCTCTCCCAGGTCACCTCAGCAAGCTCAGCAGGAGAATAGTGCGCTATAACAAACTTCCACCAGTCCTTCGCTCGCAAGTGAAGCTGGTTCAACGCGAACCGAACTCTCAGATGATCCGGACATGAACACGTATAGAAGCATCCCTCAATATAAGAAACCCATCTCATCACAGAAATCAGATCCTGCGTCCCATCAAACTATGTTGGCTTCCTGTTGCTGAACTCCCAAAACAACAATGAATCACCACCCTGAGGTCTGGCAGCAGCAACAGCTGTGATAGCTGCAGCGGTTGTAGCCTCAGTAACCGATGCATATCTCTGATCAAAAGTCTTAATCAACGTGGTCTTAATAGACCTAAACATCTCTGGAATTTCTACGCGGATAGCCGCAGCCACCTCCTCATGCATCATCTGGCGGAGCTCCTCATCACTCACCCCGTTGGTCTCTGGTCTATGGCGTGTCATAACCATGATGTCTCTAAAATACAACATAAGAAATATCAAAGACTCGCTCAACCATACTCACACTCGATAACTCAACCCTACTCGTTCCCTGGTAACCCAAGGATTCTTACTTGGGTTGCGCACTGCTCCAGTGTCTTCAGTAGTATGGGCCCAATACTACTATCCACACCGCATCAGTATTCACCCCAAGTCCTCCTCCTAGGATCCCAAATCCCAAGTACTCTACTCTCACTATGCATAATCTACTCTCTAGCAGATCTCTCATAAGCTCCTCGTTGCTATCTACTCACTCTGAAGCATCTCTCAGCAGCAACACCCCTAGGCTAAGGCATCACAAATTAGGCCACTCTAGTCCCAAAAAGAATACCTAGCCTACTCTAGCATGCATAACATATCATCACATATCTCATAACACATAATATCAGGGTATTTTGGGAAATCACCGTTCGGGCGCTGGCTGCTTGTACACGCTACTCTGCTCTGCTCTTTTCAAATCTTTTTTACTCTTTTAGAAAAATTCTGTTTTATTTCAAAATTTTCCTCAAATCCTTAGTTTGAGTTCAAATGCACTTGAAGGTGCATCCGAATCCCTCAAACCAAGGCTCTGATACCAACTTGTAACACCGTAAATTTTCAAACAATTTTTCACATTTATAAAACATATTTTCATTCATCAATATTATAAAATCTCATTGTTTCACATATCAATACATAAATACACCCCAAGATCATAATGTATAAAATCTCCTCATGTGTGTACTGATCATGTTGGCGCCTTCCCGCGATCCTTACTGGTACCTGAAACACATAACACAAAACACTGTAAGCATAAATGCTTAGTGAGTTCCCCAAAATACCACATATAACACATATTAGCCACTCGACGCTATAACTCTGTGGGCCCTCTGGCCCTAACTCTGTGGACCCCTTGGCCCTAACTCTGTGGACCCCCTGGCCCTAACTCTGTGGACCTTCCGGTTCTTACTCTGTAAACCATAGAATACACACAACATAAATCACATAGAAATAATGCAGTGCCACACATCATATACATAGCATACAAGATACTCGGTACATAGCTCTAGTTACCACTCAAGGTAAAGTAAAGTGAGAAAACTCACCTCGGAATACTCGGTAAACCTCGAACTCTCAAATATTGCACTAGCCTCCGCCTAATCACATAAATAATTACTCCTAATTAATACAACTTCAAAAGGTTGGGCAAACCCCTCTCTCTAGACTGGTATCCGCAAATGAAGGCTATAAAGTCCTTTAAATAGGGCTCAGGCCCGTGCATTTAGGGTTTCTCTTTACAACGCGGACTCGCCGAGTCCACGCTTCGACTCGTCGAATCCTATCATTAATTCAATCAAAGAGTCACGATCCTACTCAGCGAGTCTGGGCGTCAACTCAACGAGTCCCTCCACAAAACCCAAAAATAAATGATTAATATAATATACCTAGGAATCCGGATGTTACAAAATTAGTAGTACTACTTTAGACCTAGTAATAAATATCTAATATTACTAATAGGTTATTAAACTTATATACTTCTTTATTTCATTTTGTAGACAAAGACAAAGTTCCATGAAAACTATCCTAAGGCAAATTTTCTCTATTTTCAGAAGTAAATCATATTGGTCAACAATATGACTTGCTGATATCGGCACAAAAACTTATCATTTATGATATACCTACTTATTCTTGGATAATCCCTAAAGTCTTATTTTTGAGTGAAAGAATGATGTGTTATCTAATTTATGCATACATTGATCTATAAACTACAAGAAGTGAAAGAAAGAGGCAGGGGCTTACATTCATATTAAAATTGTAATTTCTAGGGGATATGGGAGATCAGGGGTCGGTAGTCACCTCTTTTACTATTCCTTTTTTTTAGTTTTGGGCATCCATAGATCCTTACACTCGAAAGTAAAGGTAGAAACACTTTTCGTAGATGCTTGAGAGAAACTTGTTTCACTTAGACAAACTTGGTAAAGATTGTATATTATTGTTATCGTAATATTGAGTACATCATATGTATATATAAGATACAAAATTACACTTTCTATCCTCGTATTATTATATTATATACTGTCTAATATTCCCTAACAAGCTAAGGCCGGGTAACGAGCTGAAGCTTGGACCGTAAATCACTAAATCATTGAGACAGTAACGGCTTGGTAAAGATGTCTGCAATCTGATCATGTGTGAGATAAATTGCACATTGAGTTTTCCATCAGCGACCTTTTCTCTAACAAAATGAAAATCAACTTCAACATGTTTTGTGCGGGCATGAAAGACAGGATTAGCTGATAAGTAAGTAGCACCCAAATTGTCACACCATAAGACCGGGACATATGTCATAGAAACCTTAAGTTCCCGAAGAAGCGATTCAATCCAGGTGATTTCAACAATAGTATCGGCTAAAGCTTTGTACTCGGATTCTGTAGATGACCTAGATACAGTGTGTTGTTTTCTGGCAGACCATGAAATAAGATTGTTTCCAAGATAGATTGAAAGACTATAATATTGTGGTTTGAGCTAGGCATTATTCCTGTATAGATCTTATTAGGGTGGCAGAGTTTGTAGTGTAGTGGTGTTATGGTATAGACTTGGTGTATGTATGCAGCCTCACTCGTGTGTGCAGCTACACACGTGTGTGTTGCCGTACACAGTATGTGCGGCCGCACATGCGTGTACGGCTGCACACTCGTGTGCTGGTGAGGGTAGTATATAAAGGGGGTTGTAATGTGTCAGATGTACTTTTTGCTGAACAGTGATGTGTGTGTACTTTTCAAGGTGTACCTGACATTTATGATATAGATGTGTGCATGCTTGATGTTATTTCTCTTCTACTCCTTCTACACTCCATTTGGATTGCTATTTGCTTCATTGATTACTAATTTGGATCCATATTTGGGGACTAATAATTGGTATCAGAGCCAATTTGGTATCAATTGAAGTATTTTAGAGTGTGAGGTTGCAAAATTTTACTGTTTTTGAAGTGCATTTGTATGGTTCGATCAAAGAACTGTTGTTTGTTATTGTTTTCAATAGTTTGAAATCAAAATCTCATCAAAAATCTGAGAAAATTGACTGTGCGGTTGAAATATTAATTGTGTGTGGTTGACTCATTGAAGGAGTGCGGTTGACTCTTTGAAGGAATGCGGTTGAGTCATTGAAGGAGTGTGGTTGAGTCATTTGAAGGTGTAATGTTAGGTGTGTACGGTTGCGTGTGCTATTAAGTGTGTGTGGTTGCGTTTGCTATCAAGATTTGTGTGTTGTTGAGTGTGTACGGTTGTGTTTGCTGTTAAGATTTGTGTGTTGGTGGGTGTGTGCGGTTGCACTTGCTGATTAAGATTTGTGTGCTTCTGAGTGTGCGGTCAGAATTTGCTGCTTAGTGTGCGGTTGGGTTTACGGTTAAACTTGTGTGTGTGGATAAGTGTAAACTTGTGTGTGTGGTTATACTTTGTAATTGTGTGTGCGGTTTCGATCATTTAAGTTTGTCAAAGTCTTAAAAATAATGGAATCTCAAAGCATGATTACCCATCAAGAATTGGATGCAATTATGGGAACCACTACTCGAATTCCCATATTGCTGTCAGCAGAAGGATTTACTGAATGGAAATATCGAATTCAAAAGTATATCAAGATGAAAATATTTCAAAATTTGGAGAAGTATTTTAAGAGGTCTGATTCGGATTACAACAACTCTAGAAGATGGCACTGTAATTGACAAACAGGTTGAAGACTACACTGATGATGATTTTGAAACAGTCGAGGAACAAGAAAAGGCACTCGCTACACTTACCATGGCATTCTCTCCAGAGATTGCTCAAGGATTTCGTGAATACACATCATCAAAGGCATTGTGGGTAGCACTGATAGAAGTCTATGAAGGAAACGAAGACATGAAGCAAAGTCGCCAAGACATGCTCCGACAAAAAATCAATATGTTCAACTATGTCTTGGGAGAAACACTGGAAAATCAATTGCAAAGGTTTATCACACTAACCACTGAAATGAGCTCTGCTGGTGTGATGGTTACAAGGTCGGAGATCAACAAAAAGCTGCTAAATTTTCTTCTAAAATCCCGGGATATGAATGTTTCAGTGATTAAAAAGACCAAAGACCTGAACCGATTGAGCTTAGCCAAAACAATGGCGATCATCAAAGCTTGTGATCTTGATGATAAACAAAGGGAGATCAACCATGTCAACTCGTACTCTACAGCTAATCTTGGAATTCAAAATAACAACAACGTTTTCTCAAGCTTTACCACTCATCAAAATTCTCAAGTTCGTGTTCCTCAAGTTCAACCTTATGTAACCCATAAATGCATACCATACACCATACCTCAAATGCAACAAACTCAAGTCCCTCAATCACAAAACTTAACTCAACAAGTTGGTTCTAGTGTTGGGTCTTCCACAGCTGTTTTAGTTCAATCTCATGGAATTGGTTCTCAAAGTTCATCTGCAAATGAAAAGGAAGAAAATTTGGCTCTCGCTACTGGATTAGTGAACTGCTACAATGCCTTTGTGGCCAGAGAGCTCTCTCCACAACTCTCATTCGCTGACCTCGACCAAATCCATCTTGAGGATGTGGAAGAGATGGACATTACTTGGCAAATGGCCATGGCAGTTTTCAGGGCTAAACAATTCTCCAAGAAAACAGGAAAGAACAATTGGGGTGTAAATTCTGACAAGAAAATGGGATTTAGTAAAGGAAAGTTGCGATGTTACTATTGTCATGAACCTGGACATTTTTCAAGGAATGTCCAAAACCAGATCGAAGAGAGAACTCTGAACGAACCATGGTACCAGTGACTTATGTCCACAGCAACAACAAAGCATCATCTTCAAGCAATCAGTCTGCTAACTTGGCAATGGTGGCCCAATCTTTTAGTTGGGAAGATCAAATTCAGGCCCTAAACATTTTGGGACCTGAAAAAGCACATCTTGCCCAAATCAAGGATGAAGTTGAAGAAGAAACAGAGGCAGATCCAAAAGAAGAGATGATGAATCTTCAGTTTGCATTCATGGTGCAAACCACTCCAGAATCGGTCAAACCTGAGGGACAGTTGCGGAGGAATGTCATCAGACCCTGGTATGTCGACAGCGGCTGCTCCCGGCACATGACTGGATATATATCCCAATTGCATGACATTCAGACATTTAATGGAGGATATGTCTCTTTTGTGGGTGGAGAAGGCGGCAAAATAACTCAAAAGGGAACTGTTTCAAATGGAGTGCTGAATTTTGAGAATGTTAACTTTGCTCCTGAATTAAAACACAGCTTGTTGAGCGTGTCCCAGATCTGCGATGAGGGTTACTCTACTCATTTCACAGAAAAAGAATGTCTAATCTTAAATCCAGGCGTTGTCATTCCGGAAGATTGGATTCTTGTAAAATCTAAGCGGGATGGGAATGCCTACATTATCGACAAGAACAGCAATCTCCCCGACGAAGTCACTTGCCTTTTCTCCAAAGCTTCTGCACAAAATGCGATGTTGTGGCATCGTCGTCTCGGTCACGCTAATGCAAAGAACCTGAATCGGCTTGCAAAGAACGAACTGGTCCGAGGATTACCTGTCAGAGATTTCATTAAATTTGAAAAATGTGTTTCCTGCGCTCAAGGAAAACATCATCGGAAGCCACACTTTCCAAAGCAGATTAACTCCATTAGTCATGTGCTCGAGTTGTTACATATGGATTTTTTTTGTCTGGTTAACGTTCTCAGCATCAATCGCAATTCATACTGCCTCGTTGTGATAGATGATTACTCTCGATTCACTTGGGTTTTCTTTCTGTCCAACAAAGCTGGGATCATTGACCTCATCAAAAGGTTCATTGTGATGATCGAAAATCTGACCAAAAATCGAGTAAAAGCGCTGCGTACTAATAATGGAACAGAGTTCAAGAACGGCATTCTTGACCATTTTTATGCTGAGAAAGGGATTGTGTGTCAGTTCAGTTCTGTTCGAACACCTCAACAAAACGGGGTTGCCGAATGAAGGAATCGAACTCTTAAAGACGCCGCAAGGATGATGCTCTGTGACTCCAAACTTCCTGTGTTCTTTTGGGCGGAGGTGATTAACACGGCATGCTACGTTTAGAATCGCGAGCTGATCAACAAAGCCAGAATGAAGACACCGTGCGAAATTCTATACAGACACAAGCCATCTGTCAGCCATTTTCGAGTATTTGGCTGCCCTTGCACCCTTCTCCACTTGGAATCCAACCCCAAATTCAACGCAAAACCCGATGACTGTTACTTTGTTGGATATGCTGCTCGAACTGGCTACAGGGTTTATAACAAGAAGACAAAACAGATTTTGGAGTCTTTCGATGTTCGTTGGCTTGAAGAAAATGAGACAAATGCTAGAGTGGGTCCCGATTGGCTATTTGATTACACATATCTTTTCAAATCATTCAATGTGTCCTCAGATAATCAAGCAGGATCTACGTCACATTCGAAGATCATTATTGAAGATGAAGAAGACGAAGTTGTCTACCGACCACCACTGGTTTCTTCTGATCCTCCAATGGTGCCCTCTGTTCACACTAATTCTTCTGAGTTTTCTCCTCAACAAACTTCTCCTGATGTTGCTGCTACTCCTCTAAATCTGGTGGAAAGAGAGTTCATGAACCAAGAGACTTCAGTTGTAACATCAAATCTGATGGAACTTCTCTTTCCAGAAAGCATTGCTGCAGAGTTTGTAGCAGATCCTCCAAACGAACCATGTTCATCGGTTGTGGATCATACAACAAATGATGGAGTGGTTAACATCCATAATCTTCCAGTCTCTGTCAATGATATCAGCTACGAGATCCCTACACGCATTCAGCGCGACCATCCAATAGAGAACGTCATTGGCCAGCTGGGTGATGGTGTTCAAACGTGAAGTCAGAGTGGAGATGTTAATACGTGTCTCGACTCTTGCTTTATTTCTCAGATTGAACCCAAAAATGTTGAAATGGCTTTGAATGAGCCCAACTGGGTTGACACCATGCATGATGAACTTAATCAGTTCGAGAAGCTCGGGGTTTGGAAGTTCGTGGAGCTGCCAAAAGGAAAGAAATCTCCCGACACCAGATGGGTCTTTCGAAACAAGCAAGACGACTCAGGTATAATTGCGCGCAACAAGGCGAGATTAGTGGTTCGCGGGTTTCGGCAAGTTAAGGGTCTTGATTATACGGAGGTTCATGCCCCGGTAGCACGCTTGGAAGTTATTCGTATCTTCCTTGCATATGCTTCCTATATGAACGTCACCGTATACCAAATGGACGTCAAGACGACTTTCTTGTATGGAAAGGTCAAGGAGGAGATTTATGTTGACCAACTACCCGGTTTCGTTAAATCAAAGCTTCCCAACCATGTCTACAAGTTAGACAAAGCTCTGTATGGGCTGCATCAAGCTCCTAGAGCTTGGTATGCTACCCTAACTCAGCATTTGCTCAACCACGGCTATTCCCGAGGCACCAATGATCAAACCTTATTTATCAAACATGTCGGTCCGGATCAAATTCTTGTTCAAATCTATGTGGACGACATTATTTTCGGGTCGACAAGCCAACAACTTTGCAAAGAGTTCAAAGCAGTGATGAAGAAGCGGTTCGAGATGAGTTCGCTTGGGGAAATGACCATGTTTTTGGGGCTTCGGGTTCAACAATCTTCAACCGGAATCCTTATTCACCAAGCAAAGTATATGGATGATGTGTTGGAGAAGTTCGGGTTCCGAGATGTGAAACCTGCTCTTACACCCATGGCAGAGAGACCTCTACTGACCTCTGATCTTGAAGGTGAATCCGTAGATCAGACGCATTATCTATCAATGATCGGATCACTCATGTATCTGACTGCTAGTAGCCCAGACGTAATGTTTGCGGTCTGTCAATGTGCTTGCTACCAGGCTAATCCTAAACTTTCTCATCTACTTGCTGTTAAACGGATTTTTCGGTACCTCAAAGGTTGCCCAAAACTGGGTCTCTGGTATCCGAAAAATCCAGAATTTGACATTTATGTTGTTGCAGATAGCAACTATAGCGGGTGTGAGCTTGATCAAAAATCGACTTCAGGAGGATGCCAATTTCTGGGAGATAGATTTGTCTCATGGCAGTGCAAAAAGCAGCATACCTTTTCAACCTCAACAGCAGAAGCGGAGTATGTCGATGCGTCTGCATGTTGTTCTCAAGTCATATGGATCCAACATCAGCTGTTGGACTACGGTTTGAATTTCCAAGAAACCCCTATAATCTGTGATAATGAGGCTGCGATCCAAATTGCCAAAAACCCGGTCCAGCACTCAAAAACCAAGCACATCGACATCAAAATTCATTTCATCCGAGAATGTTATGAGCGCTCACTCATTTGGCTAGAACAGGTCCGCTCTGATAATAATGTAGCGGATCTGTTCACCAAGCTATTTAACAAAGCTCGATTCGATGTGCTGGTTAATTTTCTGAAAATGATTCTCTTTGAGGATTCAATTTTTTAGTGTTTAGTTGTAACAACCCGAAATTTTCAATCGGTTAAACCCTAAAAGTCAATCACTTCTTATTATAAGTCAATTTCATTATTACTTATTTTTAGCAAATTTAAAGTTCGTTTGATTGTTTTGATATTATTCTTTAAACAAACGGGTGCAAGAAAGTGTCGTCACGGGTCTTGAAATTTCAAAACCGCAAACACCTCGTGTCTTAGAAGTTCATGGCCAAACTTTTATGTTTAGGCCGAAAAATCTTCCAAAAACCGTGAACTCATGCATTAAGCATGAGTTTACTCCTCAAACTAGTCACTTTTTACTTTTACTCTCAAGAACACATTTAAAACTCTCTCAAGTATAATCCAAGATTTAATTCAAGGTCTTCAAACTTTTAAGTGCTCTAGCCATTTTAAGTTGGTATAACACTTAATCTAGTGATTGTACATCTTTTCATCCATCCATTTTTGTGTTTTGATTAGATTTCCAAAAACACCAAGAACACACACTAAGTGTTCTTGGACTTTTAGCTCATTCCAAGCTTCCTTATAGTGAGTACTTCCATCCTTGAGTCTTATAAAGCTTGTATTACATGTTAGCATCAAGAACATGTACCAAGAACACAAGGATTAAGGTGTTCACGGTCCAAGAATGTTCTTGGGCCGTAAACACCAAGTAAGGCACCAAAGTGTGCCTAAGTCCTTTATCTAGCCCTAGTTTGATGTCTAAACCTTTCCTTGATGTGTTTAAGCCTTGAAAAACACCAAAGTCCATCATTTTTATATGTTTACGGTTTGGGGATCTGCCAAAACCGTAAACACCCAAAAGTGAGCTTATATGGACCATATTCCTTCTTTAGGCCTAAAATCTAACCTAGACAATTACCTTGATGATTTAAGGACTTGAAAACATGACAATACCACTTTCCATATGGGTTTACGGTAGTAAACCCAAAAGGAAATGACCCTGGGGCTATAAACTCCTCAAAGGAGTGTATTGATGCCCTAATCCCTTCCAAAGGCCTAACCACCAAGTAGAAATGCATCAAAGGACTTGTAAAACCTCAAAACAACTTATGGTCATAAAGTGTAGAGTTTACGACCGTAAACCCTTAAGTTTACTGCCGTAAACTCCAAGGGAGTTTACCCTTGAACTCCAAACACTCTAGCCTTGCCCTACAAATACTTGGATGCAACCCTTGTGATCTTTAACACTTGAAACAGAGTGTTTTCATGTTCTAGAGTGTCCCAACTTAATTTATTAATTATAAATTGGTTAATTAGTTATATATATGTTTATTATATGGTAACTAGGCTCGGGTGTGTACAAATCTCCATTTGTCACCTAGTACCGTATCCGACACTTCAATCCAATTCACTCACTGCAAGTGAGTTCATACCCCTTTAACTAACCTTTGAAATACTTTTAAATGTTTTAAATGCTTTATGGGGGGATTACAAGTTGAACCATGTTAGTTATTAGAACAATCACATGTGATTAATAACCAACATGTAAATAGATTTTTCATACTTTAAATTGTTTCATCAAGCAAATGACTGTAAACTATTATCAAACTATTTTACATGTTTTTAAACTTATATATTGTTGGAAACCATGTCTACTACATATATAGTTATATAAATAAGGTTTGAAGGACTTAGGAGAGATAACCCACTTTACTTCCTGTCCCCGTTGGGTTGTGGTCCTAAAGTACCCGGTTGTTTGTCCGAATGTCGTTGAATCCTTACTTATATATTATGTGTATATGCATAGACATAAAGAATTATATCTCAGTTCAGTACATTCAGTCATTCCTCAAATTTACTATTAAACTATAATAGGTATAGTTTAGGGTTAAACTACTTACTACTTTTATTTCCACGAATCATACAAGAAGTCAGTTCATTCATGAGTCAGTACTATTTACTATGAGAGCATATACATTATATTACTATGAGAACATATACAACTATACTAGAAGGAGAACATATACAACTATACTAGAAACAGAACATATACAATGATACTAGAACGAGTAACAATACATTACATATACATGAATACATTAACATAAATGTGATCCACTGTATCGGAGCATGCCTTCAATGTCATGGCCCGAGTTGTAGCCAGAGTCTCTTGGAGGGAGAGCATGAGTTTGCGTATAGATCTATACTAGATTGAATATCCTACACCTTGCTGCTAGTTACAGCCGGACCTGCAGGTCTGCGGGTGCCAAACGTCATACCGTTTTACGACTTACATTGCCGTGTTTCATAGTCGATAGTATGGTACAATTAATCACATAATACCTTGATATAAATCCGGTTTAAGGTAGTTAGTACAGCGGTAGTTCGTATAATACAACACTACAGTACTACATTAATTTATCCTTTACATATATTTAGTGATCTTTTCACTCAAACATTTATGTACAAACTATATTTTGATAATGATAGTTACACTTGGGAAAATTACACACTTTTATAAGAAACAAACATACAAAACAGTTATGCCTTGGTAGAAGGCTACTTTTAGTAGAAAATATAGGATTTTCTAGGAGGTTCAAACTTTTACAAACACTTACAAACATTCATATACTTTTATTACAAATGTTTACAAACTCGTACTTCAAAATCACGTTCAAACATTTTGATGCAAACACCCACACTAAATACTTATGAACTCACCAGCTTTAATGCTGATAAACTCTTTCAAAATAACTTGTATTCTCAGGTCATCAGTAGACAGGTACCGAGGCAAGATTTTGAAAAGATGGAGCGCATTCAAGACTCATCTTATTATTTTGATTTACATTTTTGGTGTCTATAACTGTACAGAACACGCTTGTATTAAAATTATATATTTAATGCAATGGATGATGTTTGCTTGTTTGCTATTATACTATGTTGTGATACTTTACATGACGTCCTCCGCCCCAGAACGTTTCCGCCGTTCTCGGTTTTAGGTTGTGACATTAGTTTAGGTTAAATTTGCGCATTTTCCTTTTCTTTTCTCTTCTATGCACAAATTTAGGAGGAGAAAAATCAAAAATCCAAAAACATTAAAAAATCAAAAATCCAAAAACATCAGAAAATTAGAAAATCCAAAAAAAAAAAAAACATCAGAAAATTAGAAAATCCAAAAACATTAGAAAAACAAAAAAAAATGTTTAAAAATATCTGTGTTTTATGATATGAATTGGGAAGTGATATCAACAAGTGATAATGGGCAATCTGAGTCTGTGTAAAGTACCAAAGCTGGATTGTCTAGGCTCAATGTTCGATGCGCTGGTAGGCACTAAGAGTTTAACGGACTTGACTAGGTGCAGATGAACTTAAGGAATCTAGATACTTGATAAATCTTGACCTAGATAGTTCCGTTTAGCCTGACAATACGGCGCTTAGATAGGTTGAGAAGGGAGATATACATGAGAATCCATCAGTCACATTAAAAGAACCCGTATTTAGAACTATGGTTTAACTTTTCCTCGATGTACGGATTCTGTCCTTAATTCCGGTGTTGATTGGGCAACTAGGGAATTCCGATAAAGTAGGTCTGTAGAAAATTATTTTCTTTCTTTCTTCTGGTAGTCATATTTTGTATCCTCTGTGTGATTGGAAGAGATCCGACCTGCACTGCAACATATGCAAATCTATTTCTCTGAAATTCTTCCTATCTGTTAGCCAATTGTTGTCTCCTTTGCGCGATTAACAATCCGACCTGGAACACAGCATATGCAACTTTCTACTTATCAATCCCTCTAAAGCTATAATCAATCATAATCACAATCCATCCTCTCTACGAATAATAGTCTGCTCACCTAAAGTAAGGAGTATCTCAGAAGTTCTTGATTATTGGGGTATATCAGGAAGCATGAAACATGTTCTAGTACATCTAAAACTGAACAATTACATATTGTCTATAGATCTCGCTGCTCAATTTAGGTGGACAACAATATCATTGGTCGTCGTCAGATAAATGGTCCTTAGGAAATTTTTATCTAGTAACTTAGGATCAATCTGTCCTGTCATTGATAGCATTCCTAAAAAATTTGTCAAAATTTTTCGTGTTTAAGTGGACCATAATACCAGCGATTGACCAGATCTATTCATTAACGAGAAGGAACTGATAAATGAACTACGATTGTCTAACGACTTTGATCCCACATGTCAAAAGCTTAAACAATTTAGAGGATTAAAATTAAATTTAATTTTTGTTATTATTAGTATTTCCATTTTATTTTTTATTTATTTATTTTATTTTAGTCTATTTTATTTTATTTTTAAGTTTATTGTATTTTATTTTTGTCTTTACTTTTAGTTTTTGTTTTATTTTTAAAATCTTTAGGAATAATAAATTTTAAAATTTTTAATCCTCAAAATGGCTTATTTTTGAAAAGCTTGAGTTTGGGCTTAGTTTTTGCTTATTAAAAGGTTGAGGGGGAGAAAATGAAAATTTTTTAGTATATATATACACCGTGTGCGGTTTGTAGATCACCATCACTGTTCTCATTTAAATCCGCCTCAACCGCACACGGCTTACTCTCTCTTTGTCTCTAAAATCCTAAAATTTTATCAATCTTCTTGAAATTAAAGCTCCTCACCGGTAATTCTTGTAAATGCGACTCCCATAACACATTTTTCATGAAAAATCGATCAATATTTGGTGTTTAATCGAAGGATTATGTGTTTCGACTGTAAGTGCGACCGCACACGGCGTGTGTGGCTACACATATCTATGAACGGTTGGGCCGTGTGCGGCTGCATATGTATATAATAATGTGTGCGGCTGCACACATCCACGTGTGCGGCTGTGTGCATTCTCATGTGCGGTTGCACATCTTTTTCATGTTCAATCATGAACAGTTGAAATATGTATGATTAAAATTATTTTTTACCCTAATGATTGCATGTGATTTTTTCAGAATAAAATGGGAGATCTATAATTTGCTAAAGTTCACAACTCAGGTATTTTTCTTGAAGATCCTCCAGCAGCTCACAATGATCTAAAGTTCATTGTTGACGGTCTGAAGAAATGTTGCTTGGTCCATGCATTAACAACCTGCCCTGCAATTTACCAGAACCTGATCAAAGACTTCTAGAGAAATGCAGTCGTGAAGAAGGATAACAAAGATGAAAAATACATTGAAACCACAATCCAAGGAAAGAAGGTTCAAGTGTCAGAGAGTATTATTCGGGATTCACTCCAAATTGATGACAGATTAGAATACTCTATGGAAATTAATGTACATCGAACTCAGGATGTTTTAGACCATATGGGGTATGAGGGAACATTTCCCCCTACCATCAAGAAACTACTTCCTCCCTGCTGGAAATATCTAGCTCATGTGTTTGTGAGCAGTATTTCTGGTAGGAGATCCGGTGCGAACGAAATCTCATTGGCCAACACAAGATCCATCACAGCCTTGGCCTCGGGAATTGAGTTCAACTTTTCAAAGTTTATATTGCATGAACTGGTTCTGAATCTTGAGGGGAACAAGAGAGATAAGTTTTTGATGTACCCAAGAGTTCTTCAGATCATCTTCAATTTCATGCATCCTAAGCTACAGAGAGGGAACGAGACTTTGGATCTTAAATCAGTTGGTCCAAGTGCATTCGGGATAATGAAGCAGAAAAGAGGAGGAAAATTTGTTTTTGAAGGAAAGTTCCCCTTAATCAAATTTGGAACTTTTGAAGAAAGTGATCAGTTAGACTCAGAAGATCAATCCATTCCTACAGAGTCTAAAGACGTTGTGTTTTCAACCTCTGAACCATAAATTGAGGAGGTTCATGATTCTCCTACAGCCATAGTGGTTGAGGTACATGATCATCTACATCATAAGGAAGATGAAACAAAATTTGTTCACGAGGAAGATGATGAAGATCTCTATGGAGATGTAGAAATTTTGAAAGAGATAGACTTCACAGGGATCAGTGATGATATCCCTACAAATATTCAGCTTGATCTTGATGATGAAGAATTTGGTCCTCTTCCAGGATTTCCAGCGGCTGCTTTAATAAAGTCAATGAAGTTGCTTCTTCGACAACCAAGACTGGGGAAGAAGGAAATATTCTCAAAATTTTGCTCTCCACATGCAAGCCCATGGAGGTTGCTTCAAGTCAAGGAGATATGAACTCAGAGATTCCTCACTCTGCTTCAACTATCTCAACATCCGCTCCACTTGTTTCTGAATCATCTCGGCCTAAAACCTCCTAGTCCTTCTTTGAAAGAAGTCAATCAATTATGAGTCTGGAGGTACCCATTGTGAGCAGTGCACCTCAAGTCTTCTCCGCTATCATTGCTACTACTGTTTTCACTCCACCAATACAAACTGATGAAGGCCCTAGCACTATGTTTGAGACAGGCGGCTCATCCTCTATCCCAGAATATTCTTCTACCAGACCTTTAATGGATGAAGCTTCAATCAGACTGGCAAAGCACCTGGCCCAACACAGTCCAACCTCTTCTTCTCGTGGCAAAGGAATATCTTTCAAAGAAGAGCACTCAGGTGATGACAAATCTTCTGCGTCAGAACTTCGAGAAGAGATTGGTGTTCTCCGACAGGAACTTATTGAGAAGACCATTCAGATAGATCAACTCACTTCTCACATTGAAGTACTTAAAGCAAAGGATGAGGAGAAGGCAAAGCTGATTAAGGATCTACAGGCGAATCTTGGTTCTGTGATAGCTATCTACTTCAATTTAAAGAACGTTCTATATGATACATTTGGAGACAAAGTCAAATCCTTATTTCAGTAGCCACACGGAATCGAGGATCCTCCAACGGCCCCTACACAGTCTATCCCTGACGACCTTCCAGTTGATCCACCTGCTCCTAGAACAACTACAATTGTCAATAGATTGGAAAAGGAGCCAAAAGGCAGCAGAGCCCGAATCACAATCAAACCGGGAAAGAGGACTGTAACGGCTAACAAAAGAAAAGGTTTACTATTCATGAAAAATTCAATGAGAATCGCAAAGCCAAAGACCCTATTCTAACAGTAACTGATCTAAAGAATAGAAAATTGGTGACGAGTTCGGAGATAGATCAGGAATCTGAATGTGGGCCTTTGATCCCGAGTCAAATTTATGGGTTGTGAAAAGGAACTCAGGAACCTCTGATTTTTACAAAAACACTCATGACTTTAACTCATGGACCAAAGTTGATCTTGCTGAACTATCCAGAGCCCCATTCCATAATCCCTCTGAAGATCCCAGTGCTTCAAACTTCAAAAGATTTCTTGACAGACAAGTCAAGGAAAACTTTCCAAAAAAGAAGACTGCAAGAGCCTTGTACCGAAAAGAAAAGGAAATTCTAGATCCTGAATCAGGCGAGCCTATGAAGATTATCCTTTGGCCTGCGACTAAACATTAGAAGGAAATTCCTATCCCTCAACACTTCCGTGAGGGATACCTTGATAAAATGAAATTATGGGCTTACGACGATGAAACTGCCACTGCTGCAATACAATTCAAGGATCGAGAACAAGTCTTGTGGTTGATACGTGCTAAAGATCTTCTTCGGTTCAGGGAAAGGAATATCCGCACTCTGTCTCGCCACCAGATTATATGCAGAAAAGATGTTATGGAGGCGGCTGCTAAAGAGTTTATTGGAATGGTCGCTACAATCATAAATGGAAGAATGTGGATGGGCTCCATGGGAAGGTCATATTTGAAGCTGTTTGAGAAGCCAACACAATGAAGATCAAGACTATGCTAGCCTCAAACCAAGGGGGCGATTGAAAGACTATAATATTATGGTTTGTGCTAGGCATTATTCCTGTATAGATCTTATTAGGGTGGCAGTGTATGTAGTGTAGTGGTGTTATGGTATAGACTTGGTGTATGTGTGCAGCCTCACTCGTGTGTGCAGCTACACACGTGTGTGCGGCCGCACACAGTGTATGCGGCCGCACATGCGTGTACGGATGCACACTCGTGTGCTGGTGAGGGTAGTATTTAAAGGGGGCTGTCATGTGTCAGATGTACTTTTTGCTGAACAGTGACGTGTGTGTACTTTTCAAGGTGTACCTGACATTTTGATATAGATGTGTGCATGCTTGATGTTATTTCTCTTCTACTCCTTCTACACTCCATTTTGATTGCTATTTGCTTCATTGATTATTGATTTTGATCCATATTTAGGGACTAACATAGATGGCATATCCCTTGGTGGATCGATGGTCATCAGGACAACCAGCCCAGTCTGTGTCCGAGTAGGCACTCAAAGATGAAAAATGAGTGTCAGTGTAAGCATGAAGAATAGCATCAGAGTTATGTTGAAGAAGAAGAAGACCATAATCAGAAGTGCCCTGAAGATATCTAAGTATACATTTGACAGCAGACCAATGATTTTCAGTTGGGGAATGCATAAATTGGCATTATTCCTGTATAGATCTTATTAGGGTGGCAGTGTATGTAGTGTAGTGGTGTTATGGTATAGACTTGGTGTATGTGTGCAGCCTCACTCGTGTGTGCAGCTATACACGTGTGTGCGGCCGCACACAGTGTATGCGGCCGCACATACGTGTACGGATGCACACTCGTGTGCTGGTGAGGGTAGTATTTAAAGGGGGTTGTCATGTGTCAGATGTACTTTTTGCTGAACAGTGACGTGTGTGTACTTTTCAAGGTGTACCTGACATTTTGATATAGATGTGTGCATGCTTGATGTTATATCTCTTCTACTCCTTCTACACTCCATTTTGATTGCTATTTGCTTCATTGATTACTGATTTGGATCCATATTTAAGGACTAACATAGATGGCATATCCCTTGGTGGATCGACGGTCATCAGGACAACCAGCCTAGTCTGTGTCCGAGTAGGCACTCAAAGATGAAAAATGAGTGTCAGTGTAAGAATGAAGAATAGCATCAGAGTTATGTTGAAGAAGAAGAAGACCATAATCAGAAGTGCCCTGAAGATATCTAAGTATGCGTTGACAGCAGACCAATGATTTTCAGTTGGGGAATGCATAAACTGGCAGACTTTGTTGACTGCAAAAGTAATATCTGGACGGGATAAAGTGACATATTGTAAGGCACCAACAACTTGTCGATAACAGACCGGATCGTCAAATAAGACACTATCACCAAATTTCAAATCCGCAATGGTAGTGATGGGAGACGAAACCGGTCTGGAGTTAGATAGATTTTTCCGTTGAAGCAATTCCATAATATATTTCTTTTGGGATAAAACTAGGTCCTTTTGTTTGCGCACTACTTCAATTCCTAAAAAATAGGAAAGAGGACCCAAGTCTTTAATTGCAAATGTCTGACCAAGACTTTTGATGACGCGATCAATGGCACTGGAGTTGTTACCAGTGAGAACTATGTCATTAACGTACACCAACATATAAAGCATAGTACCATTAGATGCATAAACAAAGAGAGAAGGATCGGTGACTGACCCTTTGAAGCTAAGATCTTGTAGGGATTTGGTCAAACGATTGTACCATGCATGGGGCACTTGTTTAAGCCTATATAAGGATTTGTGGAGTAAAAAAACATGATCTAGTTTTGTTGGGTCAATGAAACCTAGTGGTTGTCGCAGATAAACTGTTTCTTTTAGTTCTCCATGCAAAAAGCCATTTTAAACATCCAATTGTCGTAATGTCCACCCCCGGGTAACAGCAAGAGATAGAACCTTACGAATTGTTGTAGATTTGACAACTGGACTGAAGGTCTCATGATAATCTATACCCTATTGTTGTTGTTTGAAACCTTTGGCAACTAAACATGCTTTGTAACGAGTGACCGCACCTGTTTGATCTGGTTTAAGTTTGTATAACCATTTACAATCAACCACATTTGCATTTGGAATGGTTGGTACAAGAGACCATGTGGCATTACGCATGAGGGTGGAGTATTCATCTGCCACGGCAGCCCTCCACCTTGGCGACTTGCTGGCAACAGTGAAGGTAGTAGGCTCAATCTCGGAGAAGGCAGAAGCGGTGGTATAAGTTGAAGGTGATGGGTTTTGAGCATTCTAACACTTCCTAAGTGTACATGCAACCCTAATAAACCTTGGATCTATGTTTGTCTAAGATACATGCAACTAATTATTTTTCCAAGGCTTATATCCTAACTAGCATGGCATGGGGAACTTGAATCAAATAAAGCTAGTAGAAACACTTACCTTGTAGTTGTAGTTGATTGCTTGGAGTTTTAGAGCCTAGCACCAATAGTGTGGATGCCTCAAATGAAAGTCACAAATCACCACAAACTTGGAACTTTGAGAGAATAGTCACCACTTCTCTTGAAATCGGCCCTCACCTCAACATGTGTCAACTAGTGTGATTTCAAGAACCAAGACCTCCTTTATATAGTGTGGTGGATTAGGGTTACATCCATGTAAACCCTAATACCCATGTCTCTTCATTTCCATGAGATCCATGGGTTAAAGCTCCATGGAGTATCCATGGACTTCTCCATCCAAGCCTAGCCCATTCCAAATAAGCATAAGCCCACACTATATAAATATAAAAGCCCATATTTAATTAGTAATATCTTTGATCACTAAATTAATCCTAGATTAATTATAGATCACTACTAATTAAATAATACGATCTTATATTAATATATTAGAACTTATAATATATTAATAAAGCATAACTTGTACTATTCTCAAATATTATCCATAAATTGTTCGGGTGAAGTGCAACTCAAATGGACCATGCCGGGTCGGGTCAAGTACATACCAAATATAGTTATGGACTTAGACACTATATCCAACAGTCTCCCACTTGGATAAGTCTAATAACTATAGTTGCAAGTATGACTTCAAGAACCGATCAGCAATCGTATCTCTTTAAACTCTGTTGAACTAGAACGCACCATTTAGATAAGTGATCATATAATCCTCTGTTCTAGATATCAGCCGGACAAATACATGGAACATTGTCTTGCTTATTGTCCAGCATTTGTTTCCTGATTTCCGATTTGTTTGACATAGAACTCAACTGAACACATCAATTTAGTTCTGACCGGGCCCGGTACATAGGTCAAGACAAAATCATCGAGGGGCCCAGATATCAGCTTCTAATCCAAGAAGGAACAGATAAAATTCGACTCATATGTTTGTTCTACCACTCATTGAATTACACACAAAAGCACGTTTTATAACATCGAGTTACCAATGCGTTTTCGTACAATCAATGCATAACCAACTTGTAAGTAACAAATCATATCTCTAGGTTTGAAGACTTATATGATATTACCGTCTCACAATCACTCGAGATAAAATTCCATGAAGTGATTCCAGTGAGCGTGGGTTGAGTCCAATGCTCAGAACTTATGAGCACTCATGATTGTTGTAGCCATGTCCAACACCTTAGACCTCTGCAACCAATCATGACAGTCTTGATTCATACCTACTTCCGACATATGACCGACTGTGGAGGTTTGAATAATATGATATACCAAACATAATTATTCTGGAAGTCAAAACATGCAAAAGAAATATAGTAAAAGATTGACAAGAGATAGCAACACTTTACTCATAAATAAAACACCTTTTATTCATCATCAAATGTCAATTACACTTTACAAATTTCATAATTTATCTAACTACTAAAACTTATATCATCCTTTATTCCTATGCTCCGAGCATGCTGGAGATGCTTAACCCTACTCAGTCCCTTCGTGAGGGGATCTGCTGGGTTCTCATCCAATGATACCCTCTTCGCCATGAGGAGTCCTTCTTCGATTCGATGTCTGATAAAATGGTATTTTCTGTCGATGTGTCTGGATCTCCCGTGATCCCTTGGTTCCTTGGCTAAGGCAACCGCACTATTGCTGTCACAGAAAATCTCCATTGGCTCTTTTATAGCTGGTACAACTCCAAGGTCTCCGATGAAGTTCTTTAGCCATATCGCCTCCTTTGCTGCCTCGCTTGCTGCTATATACTCTGATTCACAAGTGGAATCAGCCACTGTCTCCTGCTTGGAACTCTTCCAAGAAATTGCTCCTCCGTTTAGGGTAAAGACCCAGCCTGACTGAGAGCGGAAATTATCCCTATCAGTCTGGAAGCTAGCATCACTATACCCTACAACTCTCAAGTCATCACTCCCACCGAAGGTAAGGACCCAGTCCTTAGTCCTTCGCAGGTACTTGAGGATATTCTTTACCGCAGTCCAGTGTTCCTTGCCAGGGTTCGCCTGATACCTGCTAACCACGCTCAAAGCAAAGGCTACATTAGGTCGAGTACACGTCATGGCATACATGATCGATCCTACAGCTGAAGCATAAGGAAGTCGACTCATTTCTACTATCTCAGCCTCAGTACTAGGGCTTTGTGTCTTACTTAATCTGGCGTTACACTGAATGGGTAACTCACCTTTCTTGGAGTTATGCATGTTGAATCTTTTCAACACTTTGTCCAAGTATGTGCTTTGACTAAGTCCAATTAGCCTTTAACTCCTGTTTCTCAAAATCTTTATCCCTAGGATATAGGCAGCTTCACCAAGGTCCTTCATAGAGAAACACTTCCCAAGCCAGGACTTTACTTCCTGCAGGGTTGGGATGTCATTTCCTATGAGTAGTATGTCATCCACATACAGTACCAAAAAACTGACTATGCTCCCACTAGCCTTGATATAGACGCAAGATTCATCTTCACTCCTCGAAAAGCCAAATTCCTTGACTTTCTCATCAAAGCAAAGATTCCACCTGCGAGGTGCCTATTTCAATCCATAAATGGATTTCTCGAGTTTACACACTCTATTGGGGTACTCTGTACTGACAAAACCCTCTGGCTGAACCATGTAAACATCCTCAGCCAAATTTCCATTAAGGAAAGCGGTTTTGACATCCATTTGCCATATTTCGTAGTCATGAAATGCAGCTATGGCTAACAGAACCCTAATAGACTTTATCTTGGCCACTGGTGAAAAGGTTTCATCATAATCAATTCCCGGAGTTTGAGAATAACCTTTTGCAACCAGTCGTGCCTTATAAGTGTGTACATTACCATCCATGTCGGTCTTCTTCTTAAAGATCCATTTCCACCCTACAGTCTTACGACCAGGTACATTCTCAACCAAGTTCCAAACTTGATTGTCATACATGGATTGTATCTCGCTATCCATGGCCTCTTTCCATTTAGCAGCCTCAGGGCATGCCATGGCTTCCGTGTAGCTGTTAGGTTCATCCAGACCTACTAGTGTCTCATCACTAATAAGTGTCTCACCTTCCGCAGTAATATGGAAGCCATAATAATGCTCAGGTGCATTCCTAACTCTCATGGAACGCCTCAGAGGTACAGGCACATCAACTGGCTCAACAGGAGTTTCCTCCTCAAGTTGAGAGCTAGGGTTCGAAGTTCCTTCACCGCTTGACTCTTGAATTTCTTCAAGATCAATTTGCCTCCCACTGTCTCCTTGGCTTATAAATTCTCTCTCTCGAAAAACTCCTCTTCTTGCTACAAAGACCACATTATCACTAGGTCTGTAGAAGAGGTAACCAAAGGATTGTTGTGGGTAGCCGATGAAAATACACCTCTCGCTTCGAGGTTCGAGCTTATCATGAGTCTCGCGTCTCACGAAAGCCTCACAACCCCAAATCTTGATGTGGTCTAGCATAGGTACTTTGTCAGTCCACGTCTCGTGAGGAGTTTTGGCAACTTTCTTTGTAGGGACAAGATTAAGAATATGGGCAGCAGTCTCTAAGGCATACCCCCAGAATGAGATTGGTAGCGTAGCTCGACTCATCATGGAACGAACCATATCCAACAAGGTTCGATTACACCTCTCAGCCACACCATTCAACTGTGGTGTCCTGGAAGGTGTCAATTGTGAGACAATCCCACATTCCCTAAGATAGTCGAGGAACTCTGAACTAAGATACTCACCTCCTCGATCGGATCGAAGCATCTTAATGTTCCTGCCCAATTGATTCTCGACTTCCTGGTTAAATTCCTTAAACCTCTCGAAAGTCTCTAACTTATGCTTGATTAAGTAGACATATCCATATTTACTGTAATCATCAGTAAAAGTCAAATAATAACGATTAGCATCCCTTGTGGCATCTTTGAATGGTCCACACACATCCGTGTGTACAAGGTCCAACAAACCTTCACCCCTCTCACACGAGCCTGTGAAGGGTGACTTTGTCATTTTTCCAAGTAAGCATGATTCGCAACTATCATCTGACTTTAGGTCAAACGACTCCAAAACTCCATCCTTTTGGAGTTGGCCTATGCGTTTCTTGCTTATATGTCCAAGACGACAATGCCATAATGATGCTTTATCCAAGTTATTATGATTAGTAGAATCAATACACAAAACATTATTTCCTAAGTTATCTACAACAGATACAGCTTCATACACACCATCACAAGGTAATGCTTTAAAATAAAAAACATTATTATAGAAAACATCAACAGAACCAACTTCATTATTAAATGAAAAGGTAAACCCTTGTTTGTACAAAGCATGAAAGGAAATAATATTTCTTGCCATTCCTGGCGAATAACAACATTTATTCAAATCTAATTTAAACCCACTACTTAGCGATAAAGTATAAACTCCAATCTTGGTGACAGGTGAAGCTTTCCTATTCCCCATGATCAAGTTTATTCTTCCTTGCTCCACATCCTTACTTCTTCTTAGTCCCTGCAAGTCACAACAAATATGAATACCACAACCGGTATCAAGGACCCAAGATTTAGAATGGGATGAGTTATTAGAAATGATAGTGTAAATACCTGCATGGTTGGGTTTGACTTTCCCATCCTTCACATCCTGCTGGTACTTTGGGCAGTTCCGCTTCCAATGAGACTTTTCATGGCAATAGAAGCATTCAGCCTCTTTTGGGTCAGAAGAAGGAGTTATGAAACCTTTCTTGGTTCCACTTGAAGAAGAGCCATCAAGGGTCCGAGCCTTGGTACCCTTCGAGGATCTCTTTCTCTTCCTCCATCGACTTTTTCCAATTGCCAAAACCGGAGTTGAGTTTGGAGTAGGAGTGATAGCAACCGACTTCCCTTTAAGACCTGATTCTACGGTCTTGAGAAGTCCCTGAAGTTTGCTGAGTGTGACCTCTTCCTTATTCATGTGATATGTCATGCGGAATTGATCATAGCACGATGGTAAGGAGTGCAAAATGATATCTATTGCAAGATCCTCAGGGAGGTTCACATTAAGCTTCAGCAAACGATCCACACACCTTTGCATTTTCTGCATGTGGCTCGTGACGGATTCCCCGTCCTTCATCATGGTTGTTATCATAGAGCAGATGATTTCATACCTCTCTTGTCTTGCACTTTGATGGTATCTTTCCATCAAATCTTGGTGCATTTCATAAGGGTAGAAATCCTCATAAGACTTTTGGAGTTCCGCTGTCATCGTGGCCATCATGATGCAAGCCACTTTCATAGCATCCCTTTCATGTGCCCGAAAGTCAACGATCTCCTGAGGAGTTGCAGTGGTCTCATCAATCTCCTTAAGCTCCTTGTCAAGGACATATTCTTTGTCCTCGTAGCGGGTAATCATCCTGATGTTTCTGATCCACTCATTGAAGTTGGATCCAACAAAGGTGAATTTCCCACACAAGTTCATAAGGGTAAAGGAGCCATGGGGATTCGAGCCAGAAGCAGCATTGCTTGAAGACATCTGAAAAGAAGAGAACAAGATTAGTTTAGATATAAGAGTGTCCTTAATAAAACACCCAAATGTAATATTAAGGCTAGGATCCAATCACAATATAATATAACTTAGAAGAGGTATGCCGTAATCTAAGCTACACCATATTTGAAAGGTAGGTGAATGACGATTCACCAATTTCCACCATGAAAACCGAAACATTTAAGTATTAGGTTTTTGATTGGTTCTTAGAAATTCCTAGATTCTTCGAGATTCAATGAACTTTTCAAAGGCATGTTTCAATATCGAGTGTGCCCTCCAAGTTTTGTGAATAGGATGCCGAGGATCACAAAACAAGGTGTGAAGTAACCATGCAAATCACTTGGTACCCTTAAGGTTTATCACTCAATCGATGTGCCGGTAAACCACACACGCTCCATCGATACTATAATAAACCCTAAGTCATCCTTTACCTACCTTGTTAAGTCCAAGTTAGTGTGCCGGTTAACCACACACGCTCCACCAACGACTTAATCAAAGTGTAAAGTGTGATTTCATGGATTAGCACCTTATTCACATTTTTCCTAAAGTAACTAAGATTGGGAATTTAATAAAACATTTAGTTACTTTATAATATTTATCATACTTTAAATGAGAATTTATAAGTCCTTGTCTTACCCGTTCGGCTAACAACCCTCCACTAGTCAAGCAAGCGGTGGGTGAGAGTGGACACCCATTAAGTCACCATTTTATAGGCAACAACCTTATACCCACCTTATAGACCGGCTTCGTGAATGAGGCGTACTAGCAGTAAGACGACTTTGTTCTTATACATATATATATATATATATATATATATATATATATATATATATAATTATTAAATCATAATAATATAAGTATAAGGGTTGAATTTTAACTTTTTAAAATTCTAAGGGTTGGAACTAAAGTTTTAACTAGACTTTACTTGTTCCAAAACCTGAGGGCAAGTTTTGTAAACTTTCAAAACTTTTCATATCTTGTAACTTATGAGTTTAATAGAGTAATAAAATGAAGACTCTTCACTTTTCTAACTCTTGTGTTCTTTTAATGGTTTTCAATCCAAGAGACTTTTGGTTTTCCATAACTTGAGGACAAGTTATGGACTCCATTAAATCACATTATGATCAAGAATTAATCTACCACATAGGTTACAAATAATTCCTATGATCATCTAAACATCATAAGAACAAGATCATGAACATGAACACTTTCATATATCAAAATTACACTTAATCTTTGTAATTTTGATAACTAGTTGTTGTAAATGAGTTAGAAAAGACATTACACCTTCTAAAACAAGTTTTCAAGTACCAAAACAGTTTAGGGTAATGTTTCTAATCCATTTCCAGCAACTAAAGTCGAAAATCTACACTATGTCGACCCTACTCGCCGAGTGCATGAACCTACTCGGCGATTAGGTTGAAGATACAAGTGAACTCGGCGAGTCCCCCCATGGACTCGGCGAGTCCAGCAGTCAGACAGCAAGATTTCAACTTTTTCAAGCATATTGCAACAAGTATCAAACAAACAAGCCTAGGCTCTGATACCACTGATGGGTTTTGAGCATTCTAACACTTCCTAAGTGTACAAGCAACCCTAATAAACCTTGGATCTATGTTTGTCTAAGATACATGCAACTAATTATTTTTCCAAGGCTTATATCCTAACTAGCATGGCATGGGGAACTTGAATCAAATAAAGCTAGTAGAAACACTTACCTTGTAGTTGTAGTTGATTGCTTGGAGTTTTAGAGCCTAGCACCAATAGTGTGGATGCCTCAAATGAAAGTCACAAATCACCACAAACTTGGAACTTTGAGAGAATAGTCACCACTTCTCTTGAAATCGGCCCTCACCTCAACATGTGTCAACTAGTGTGATTTCAAGAACCAAGACCTCCTTTATATAGTGTGGTGGATTAGGGTTACATCCATGTAAACCCTAATACCCATGTCTCTTCATTTCCATGAGATCCATGGGTTAAAGCTCCATGGAGTATCCATGGACTTCTCCATCCAAGCCTAGCCCATTCCAAATAAGCATAAGCCCACACTAAATATAGAAGCCCATATTTAATTAGTAATATCTTTGATCACTAAATTAATCCTAGATTAATTATAGATCACTACTAATTAAATAATATGATCTTATATTAATATATTAGAACTTATAATATATTAATAAATCATAACTTGTACTATTCTCAAATATTATCCATAAATTGTCCGGGTGAAGTGCAACCGAAATGGACCATGTCGGGTCGGGTCAAGTACATACCAAATATAGTTATGGACTTAGACACTATATCCAACAGAAGGGTCATAAGGGACCCATTGTTTTGAGTTTTTTCAGAGGTTTGATGGGCGAGTACGAGTGTGAGATGGATCAGTGTGCATAGGGACATCAGCTGGTGGTTGTTCAGAGTGAGATGGAACAGCAGAAAATTCTTCAGGAGGAGGTTGTTGGGGAGGACTAGTTGGAACAGTCAGAGAGGGTTGTTCGCTAGGAAATTGTTCAAAAACGATACGATGGGTAGGAGTGAGCATAGAGTCAGAGACAGTTGATAGGGTGGGGTTTGGATAACTCGATACATAAGGATTAGAATCGTAGGTATTGAGGCAAGCAGATCTATTTTTTAAGTCGGTAAGGCATGGAAGGCAGGTTTCAGAGCTCGGCAGACGAAGACTTCCAACGTATATAGGTGACTAACCACCTGTTCTCTCGGAAAGTAGAATCGCAGATTGAGCCTACTCCAGCCCCAGCTTCAATTCAACTACGCCTTTGATGGCGCGGTTGTGTTGTTGTTGCGTAGTAGAAGGGTTGGGTTCTCTGGGGTTTAACACTGCGTCGGGCTGCTCGAAGGACTCCACGAAGAAAAAGTTGCGTAAATTATTAGCCCGATGAAATTGCTCTGTAAAAAAGGGGCCAGGGTTCCATGGGGTTCAATAATGCTATAGAAAGAAGGGAGAAGAGCAGGGTAAAGGTTCAGGGCGGTTACAATATTTGTGGTAGGAATGCGTGAGGGTCTGTAAGAGGAAGACGGTGTAGTTGGTGTAGTTGAGGTTTGTAGAAAAGGAAAGGTATACACATGAAACCGGACATGTCTTGAGATATAGATACGATCGGTTGTGGGATCAAGGCAGCGGTACCCATGATGGTTCGTGCTATACCCGAGGAACACACAAGGAATGGAACGAAAATCCATTTTGTGGTCGTTGTAGGGACGAAGATGAGGGTAGCATAAAAAACCAAAGACACATAAGAAGGAATAATCCGGCTTATGAGAGAAGGCATGCTCAAGAAGTGAGATATTGGACGAGGTACGAGATGGCATACAATTTATGAGGTAAATAGAAGTATCATAGGCAAAATGTCAAAACCTTGATGGCACACCAGATTGAGCAAGCAATGTGAGTCCAGTTTCAACGACATGTCTATGATGGCGTTCAACAAAGCCGTTCTGCTCACTTGTGTGTGGGCAAGAGCGTCGATGAATAATACCAAGTGGAGAAAAAATTGAGGAAGATTGCAAAATTCTCCACCCCAATCTGTTTGGACAGATTTTAGTTTGGTATTAAATTGTCTCTCAACCATTGCAATAAAGTGTTTAAAAGTAGCAAAGACATCAGATTTTTGTTGTAACGGAAATAGCCACATATAACGGGGAAAATGATCAACACAAAGTAGAAAGTAACAATGACCATTAGAAGAGGTAATAGGAGTTGGACCTCACACATCACAAAAGACAAGATCTAGAATACTGGTACTTTTAAAATTTGATAATGGTAAAGATAGTTTTGAAGATTTTCCAACGTGACAACCATTATAAGGAAAAGACAAACATTTATTTGAAACAGGAAGAGAATATTTAGATAACATTGAAACGTTATGGATGAGGGTGGGCAAGCCGCTGATGCCACGTTTGAACAGGAGCCCAAACAGAAGTGAAAGCACTTTTGGAGATTGGTTGAAACGACGGGCAACAAAACGAATAGAGACCTTGTTCACTTGGACTCGTGAGGAGGGTAGTGTGGGTAACCTCGTCCTTCACCGCAAAAAAGGTATCATGAAATTCAAAGAAAACGTTATTATCATGACAAAACTGTTGAACTGAAATAAGATTATGTTTAATTTGCGGGGTATGAAGAATATTGTTTAAGGAAAAAGTTTTGGTAGGAGAGTACAGTTTAGTGGAGCCAATATGTAAGATAGGTAACCATTTACCATTTCCAACATGAAGAGAATCATCGCCATAATAAGGTTCAATAGTGCCAATGCTAGAGAGATCCGAAGCTACATGGCTATTAGAGTCGGTGTCAAATAGCCATGATGGCGTTTGAGAACGATAATCAGCATGATTAACAGAGGATTGTTGCCTGGTTCGCATGGTAGTTGGATCCTGATTAGGGCAGTCAAATGGAATGTGACTAATCCCGCAACGATTTTATGTCCCATACACCGTATTTTGATTTGATGAATATTTAAATTGTCTGGTGTTAGCTCTATTACCGGAGAAACGACCACAGCCACGACCACGGTTGTTGGTGGTGCGACCTCGACTTAGATTATATTGATTTTGAGAGGTAGAAAAAGCTTGTGGTTGTTGGGTTGTTGGTTGAAAACTGAAACCAAGTTGAGATGCAAGGTGAGTAAAAGACTGTACTGGATCTTGAGATAATGACCCGGTTGAGTTAGACATCCCAGTAGCAGCTGTGGTGAAGGCTTGTAGTGATGGAACAGCAGGAAGAGATTGTTTTAACATGTAATTGTGGTCCGAAAGAAGACCATGTAACTCTGTGAAGGTAGTTTGCCCCTGTCAAGCAAGAAGAGTTGATTTCAACCCATTGTAATCATCCCGAAGACCAGCAATCACCAACATCACAAGATCCTTTTTTTTTTTGACAGATTCACTAATATTAGCTAAAGCATCAGCATATTCCTTTGCACGATTGAGATAGGATGAAGGTGTTTCATCTCCCCGCATATGAATTTTCAGTAATTGAGTCTTGGGGTTGAATTCTCTAGATGTCGTGTGTGGAGCATAAGCGCGTTCCAGAGAGAGCCAAACATCACGAGAAGTGGTAATGCCTTGAACATGAGGAAAAACAGCTTCGGATAGTGTAGAGAGGAGTAGCATTCTGGCATGGGCATCTTTAGCAACCCACATCACATAGTTGGGGTTTGGTTGAGGTGGCGTAGGAGGGCCTTTGTCAGATGAAACTGCTTGTTCAATAGTCTGTGGTGGACAGGGAATGGTACCATCAACATAGCCTATCATATTGTTTGTAAGAAGAAAGGGGTAGATCATTGTTTTCCAGAATCCATAGTTTGTTGGAGATAGTGTAAAACCAAACTTTTGTGAGTTATGAGACGTCATCTTGACTGTTGTGAATGGAGCGATGAGGGCCATTGTATAGCCAGACGAGAAAGAAAGAGAAGAAAAAAGGATTTACCAGGAACAGCTTTGGTACTGTCACAAATTAGGGTTGTCGATGATCAGAGAAGCCGACAGCTCTGATACCAAGATAAACTTGGTAAAGATTGTATATTATTGTTATCGTAATATTGAGTACATCATATGTATATACAAGATACAGAATTACACTTAATATCCTCCTATTATTATATTATATATTATCTAATACACTTTCTCAAAGTGTCTGACCAAAATTTCAGAAAGCAAAGAGTGCAGAATAGAGACTGCAGAATAAATCAAAATCAACATATTTAATGAAACCTCCATACACTTGATCAATGTCATTTTAAATTAATAATAGGTTGTAATGAGTTAAGTTAGTATTACTCATAGGTTAGATGGATTGATGAATGAAGAGCATAATAATTGACATTTTGAAATAAATAATTCTAAAAGTGTCATGTATGTAAAATGATTCATCATTTGAAGATATTCATATTTTTTGTTTGTAATTCAAGTATTAGTATAAAGATTTTAAAGTCTAACTTGCACAACTTCACAAAATAATGCGAACTCTACAATGAATCCTAATTCACAAATTATTTTGGAATTTTGAATCTGCTGTTTTTCTTTAGAAAATAATCATTTTGACTTATTTTGGAAGTCGTGGTGGGATTTCCATGTACACAGCTTCAATCATATTCAATAACTGGAAAAAAAAAAAAAGCAATTGCAGGTGCATTTTAGCATCCATATATATATATATATATATATATATATATATATATATATATATATATATATATATATATATATATATATATATATATATATATATATATATATATATAGGGAAACGTGAATATACCCTTATATGTATCTATGAGATCGAGTATGAAATTCTGTTTACTCACTTTAAATTGAGTATCCGTTTCCCTCATGTTCCTGCTAGGATTGGGAATCCTGTATTTTACGTATCCATACGATTGAGTCCTTGGGTTTCCGAAATAGTGTAAAAAGAAGTGCTTCAAATCATTGCTATTTGACTCGGACCTGTTCTAAAAAGTCGAGGTATTTCGAATTGTTTGTTGACTCGGACAAAGTCAAGGAAAACCTCTGAAATTTTTTCAATATTGAACCTTGGACATATAATAGTTCCGAATCAAGGTATATAACATTAGGTACCCACATAATCAAAACTACACCGTTTTATCACTTATTTAATTCCATAATCGACTGATATCATCGAACACAAAAATTCCTTTCTAATTTCACATCATTTGTTCCTGATGAAGAGCATCAGTTTGAGTCCAAGGCCGATGCCGGAGCCTCCAAGACTTATCCTCAGCAAGCCGGCACCATTCGCAAGAATGGTTATATCGTGATCAAGAATCGTGCTTGCAAGGTTAACATCTTTCTTCAATCTCAGTTTTGTTTTGGAAAATCCTTGTGTTGCGTAGTTATATTTTTTATTTAATTGTGTTAATTTTTAGACAATTTTGCGTCAATTGTTTTTCAATTATGTTGTTAGGGTTAGGGTTTTTGTTGCTTTTCGTCTGTTTCAAGTCAACATGTTTGTATGTCTTGATTTTGCTTAATACGAAATGACCCCTCTTCCTTCATTTTCCTTAAACCTAGCCGCTCATCTACCCCATCTCTTCTGTCGTTGTCGGAGATCGGAGACCGGAATTAGCTTCATTTTTCATGTTGGCATCTTCGTTTTTTCTGCCTCTCTAAATCCGGAGTCTAAAAACAACTAGATATGCTTCTTGTTTTTGACATTTACTTCGTTAAAACATGAAAAAATCTGGGTAGTCGTAACAAATGTTTTCGAAATTGGGTAATCTTTATCCAACCAGGTTCCTTTTTGGTTGATAAATGTAACCTGATTTTTTAGGAAATCCTCATTTTGATATGTAATTTGACCTGATTGATTTTAGAAATCATCTTTTTGATATGTAATTTGACCTGGTTGTTTAAGAAAGCCTCATTTTAATATGTAATTTGACCTGATGGTTTAAGACATCCTCATCTTGAAGTGGGTGATCTGCTGAAGACAAATCTGATTGAATTCAGCTATAAGCTTCAAAAACATGGAATTGTAGGACTTTGACTTTTGTTTTTGCTTAGTTTAATGGGTCCTTTGTTGTCTTGTTTCCTCCAATATAATTTAATTGAGGTGTTTGTCTCATTACAGGAAAGTATGTATCATTACAGGAAAACAGTGAACAAGTGATCGACTTTAATTCTGTAATTGGTGGTTTTTGTTATTTTTATTAGGCTGGCCTTGTTTTTAGTGGGATTAAACCAAACCATAATTTTAGAACACTAACCAGAATTTTATTAAAGGCTTCAAGAATATTTTGTTGAAGCCATCGTGACTTTTAATCCTAACATTGCAACATAATGACCAAATTACCCCAAGACTAGATTATATTAACGTCTATAACCGTTACTAATATTTAATCGCTAAGTAATAAATACTGATATATCTTTCATAATCCTAACATAATGACCAAATTACCCCAAAACTAGATTATATTCCAATAGTTTTTGCATAGTTTAAGAGATATTGTTATGATTAATTTAATAACTTGACTTGTAATCAGTGAACCACTATATTGTTATGTGTTTTTGTGATAAAGAGTTTAATTTAGAGGCTTTATATTATCCATGTTTGGTTTCTTATTGTTTAGTTTAAGGGGTATTTTTATGTCAATTTTATATTCTTGTTTAGTGGTTATCTTATTGTTTAAGAGAATAACAGGGGATGATATGTAAAAAGAAAAAAATCAACAAAAGGGCCATCTTCAGCTGAAATTTCCAACCTTGCTTTATTCCGCCGAAGATAGTCGACGGTGAACGATCAGCGGTCAACTGTGCACCCCACTTGACTTCCGGGCTGGATCCGCCACTGTCCATGAGCCTTTTAAATGTTTATTGATGCCCCTTATTTAAATTGGTTATTTTTCTTTAATATAACAATTCAGACATATTATTTATTTATAAATTTATATATTGAAGACATTAAATTATTAATCACTATTCTATTGTGAAATGTAACATGGTACTAGGTTGTGGAAGTTTCCACCTCCAAGACTGGCAAGCATGGTCATGCCAAGTGTCACTTTGTTGCAATCGAGATTTTCAACAGGAAAAAGCTTGATGATATTGTTCCATCATCCCATAATTGTGATGTATGTAATATTACTGCTCTTTCTCATTTTAATTATTCTCTTCATTTTTCTAATCGCACTATTTTTTTCGCTTTTACAGGTCCACAGTGTCAATCGTACCAATTACCAACTAATTGATATGTCTGAAGATGGATTTGTATGATACTCTCTACTCTGGATTTGGAGAGGGGAAGGACCTCTGGATTTGGAGAGGGGAAGGACCTGGTTGTGACTCATATGTCAGCAACGGGAGAGGAACAGATTTGTGCTCTCAAGGACATTGGCCCCAAATATACAATTCAAAAAATCCACAACCACCACACTATAATATATTATAACATTTGAAGAAAACAAAAAAAACAAGTCATGTTTTTATTTTGTTTTATCATGTAACATATGTTTATGTTACTTATCAAAATTAGAAATTGAAATTCTTCGCTTTTGGTCATATTGTTTATGTGAGTTATCAAAATTAGCAATTGAAATTCTTCGCTTTTGGTCTTATTATTTATGTGACTTGAACTTTCCTATCCTTAAGTTCTTGAGGATTACCATCATTGGCACAGGGGCAAAATCGTCCAACAATTTTAAAAACCATCAAACGTATGTGTAGATTAATACAACACTAACCAAAATGACAGCCTATTTTCATTCTTAACCTAGAATTGCAGAAAAGTTTTGTTTTGTACCCAAATGACAACTTTATTTCATTTTAACCCAAAATTGCAGAAAATTTTCGTTTTGAACCCAAAATGACAACCTACTTTCATTTTTAAACTAAAATTGTAGAAAAGTTTCGTATTGAACCCAAATGACAGCCTACTATTAATTTTAACCCAAAATTCCACAAACATTTCATTTCTAACCCAAAATAGCATTATACTTCCATTTTTTTCACAAAAAATCCTCATATTTTTGTTTTTTTCACAAAATACCCTCATAATTTTGTTTTTTTCCCAAAAAATCCTTGTAATTCTGTTTTTTTTCACAATATACCCTCATAATTTTGTTTTTTTCACAAAATACCATCATATATTCGTTTTTTTCACAAAATACCCTTATAATTTCATTTTTTCACAAAAAATCCTCATAATTTTCTTTTTTTTCACAAAATACCATCGTAATTCTGTTTTTTTCACAATATACCCTCATAATTTGTTTTTTTCACAAAATACCATCATATATTCATTTTTTTCACAAAATACCCTTATAATTTCGTTTTTTCACAAAAAAATCCTCATAATTTTGTTTTTTTCACAAAATACCATCGTAATTCTGTTTTATCACAAAATACCCTCATAATTTTGTTTTTTTTACAAAATACCATCGTATATTCGTTTTTTTCACAAAATACCCTCATAATTTTTGTTTTTTCTTAAAATACCTTCATACTTCCATTTTTTTCACAAAATAACCTTATGATTTCGTTTTTTCATAAAATACCATTGTACTTCTATTTTTTTCACAAAATACCCGCATAATTTCGTTTTTTTTCACAAAATACCCGCATAATTTCGTTTTTTTTTCACAAAATATCATCGTAGTTCCGTTTTTTTTCACAAATTACCCTCATAATTTTCTTTTTTCACAAAATACATTATACTTGCATTTGAAACACATAGTGGCGACCAAATTTCAAATATAATCACACTAATCATAAAAAATCAACAAATTTCATTCGAAAACATTAAAATTCTCAAGAAGCATCAATATTCATACATTGTTTGTGTCTAAAACATGAAAAACGTGCAGTTAACCAAAAAAAAATGTCATGAAGCATCTACTTTTTCTTTTGCCCATAGAAACAACACATATCATCATTATGTCTCTTGCAACGATTCATCCGCCTGATACATGAAAAAAAAAAAAAATTGTTAATATAATCATTAGAGTTCTCAATCATGAAAAATAAATTATTATTATAATTACCTTTCTTTTTGAACAACTAGTAGCATAATGACCTAATCCTTGACAATAAGAGCATGTTCGTTTTTTAGGGGCTTCTAAAGAAGACTTGATTATACTTGCAAGTTTAGGACGCCCTTTTGTAGTAACTGGACCAAGAGGATCACGGATAGATAACTGTGGCATCATATTTACTTGCGAAACTCCCATACAAGAACTTTAAGATGTATTCTCCAAGGACATAGATTTTTTTCGATTTGCTGGATCATTCAAAAGACTTGTCAATATCTTATTAAGTTTTTGTATCTCTGAAGGGGAGTCCCTTGCTTGTTCAATTAGTTTCGTAAAATTCGAACGAACACAAAATAATGTGTACGCACTAACTCCATTTTCATTATTTATTTCTTCGAGTCCGATACTAACACTACCCAATTTGTACCTAGCATCAAGGGTCCATCGCGGTAAAATATAGTGACTCGGCAGTTCTTGAACATGCTTCTTCTTCATCACATACAAGCTATGCTTGCATAAAATCCCATTTGTCTCATACATAGAACACGAACATGTGACGCTGACTTGATTTAAAGAACAAAAGGTAACAATACGCCAATATTTATTATCAACATCCAATTGGCCAACTCTATATGTGCTTTCTTCTGTAGTTTTTGTTATGGTCTCGTGAGTCAAATTGGTAATAGCTTCGGTCCATTCTTTTTTGAAAGTATCAAACATCTTTCTAGTATAAATTTGACCTGCTTTTGCTTCGATTGGATGCACTGAAGAAAGAACCGGTCTCGAGTTCATAGTCTTAAAGTCTTCATCTTCTTCGGCAGCCCTTCGTGACTCAACTGCTTTGTCGTATTGTACAACAAATTCATTTAACATGGTCCTCGAGTTAACAAATCCATCAAAAAATGAATTAATACTCTCACTTCGTCCGGTTGTGGTCATACTAGCAAAGAAAATATCCTTCAAGAAGGGTTTAGCCCAATGTATACGTTGGTTATACATGTCACTAAGCCAACAATTGATTTCCAGTTCATACTTAATTCGAATATTTTCCCATGTTGCTTCAAATTGTTCAACGGTGTCACTATTTACCCATCGTCTATGTGTCTCTTGAAAATCACTATAACGGGAAACATATGATCGAAGGTGTTCAGTTTCATGCTTCCTAATATGCCATGAACAAAAGCGATGTTGAGTATTTCGAAACACTTTTCTTATTGCATTGCCCATAGCTTTGTCTTGATCGGTAATAATTGCCTTCGGATACTTGTCAAACATACATTTGAGGAAATGTTCAAATAACCATTCAAATGTTTCTTCCTTTTCATTTTCAAGCAATGCTCCACCAAAAAGTATAGACTGCCCATGATGATTCACTCCGGTAAAGGGAGCAAAAGGCATCTTGAATTTGTTAGTCATATAAGTGACATCAAACACAACAACATCTCTAAATTTTGTATAGGCGTCTCTTGATCTACCATCAGCCCAAAAGATGTTTCTAGGATACCCATCATCAGACAAATCCACAACAAAATACTGGTCACTGTCAACTAATGTTTTATCTTGAAAATGTTTTATAAGTCCATAAAACTCCTTATCTCTATGTTGTTTTCGATGCTCAGATAAAACATCAGCACATTGCTTTGATGTTACATCAGCTACATTTGAGGTTTTCAGTGTATTAACAGCCTTTTTAATCTGAGAAGGTTTCAACCCTACTTGACCAAACTGCACCATAATAGATTTACCTTCTATTGAACGGTGGAAATTGCTATGAGATCGATGCTTCATCACCTTCGTAGGTGTCATGGTCACGTCATGATTGTGTGTGTCATTAAACGGGTCCACCAACCATTTTCCATCCTCCTGTCTTGTTATTCGAAGCTTTGCCTGACATCCGGCTCTAACATCTCTACGACATTTTTTTCTCATTTTCACTTGAATCATTTTTGTCCATCCGTTTGAAACCTTCTTTGTTGTATACTTATATTTTCCGAAAAGGCTCATTTGTTTTAGGATTTTTAATTGTGTCATCTCTACGTATACCAAAGCCATGCAAAAATGAATAATCATTATAAAATGTATAGGCATCGTCGGGTGTTTCAAAAACCTTTCCTAGTATCCTTTCATCATCAACATCATTTTCGTCAATTTCAATGTTCACACCGAAATCGTTAACTTCTTCTGATTCATATGTTGCTTCCACAAAATCGTTTGTGTCAACATTTTCATTTATATACAGTTCTATAGCCTGATCAGCTGCTTCAGTTTCAAACACCATGGTCTGCACAAAACCACAAGTAAAAGACAATAAGAACTTGACTCTATTAATGTCATGCCAGAAACTTTTTAATGATAGCCTAACTTTTTCATTATATCAAAAGCAAAAGCAACTTGAATGTGAATAAATGATTATATTAACAATTTTTACAATCCCACCCTCATCTACGAGTATCTTAGTAACAACCCTATCATGAAAAGCTCTTATCCTACATTTATGTTAGGTTAGGCAATCTTAATTGATTAACAACCAAGTTAATATGCCAAATTAAAAGTTTACCTCATACAACTTTGGTGTAGCCAGAAACATATTATTTGTACATTTGAAAAATAAAATCATCATATCAATTAAATAGGCACAAATCTGCCAACCAAATCATATAACACAAATTTACCAAGAACACGAATAATTGGATCAAGAACAATAAAATAATAATAAAGAGTTATTAATCTAACATTAATTATTCTACATTGAGAGGTCATCCACCTTCACCAAGTCTATATCATTAATTAGCATTCAGAAATCATGTTGACTTTGTGTTTCTAATTAATTTACAAACTTGACAAGGACTTGTCTCATGTATTTTTATTATATTCCTCCTCAGTATTATCATCAGACATAGGTAGGTTTAGGTACATTTAGTAGTAGATTGATTCTTTTGGAATGTCCCATGTTGAACGTAATTTCTACCAACCAATAATTGGGCTAACTACAACATAATCAACTGAATTAAGGGTGTCAATAATCGATATACCTGATGGAGGCTAGTTGTTGTTTATGGCGTTTCTCCTCTATGACGCATCGACTAATATCCAATTTTCTAAATTTTTTTTTTATGAATTTTGTCCGTGAAGCAGTTAACGAAAGTATATCTTCAGCGTTTTTTTTATGATTTTTGTGAATTACTCATCGCTGAAAGAGAAAGCATAAAACCAATTTCTTTTTCTCCAGAAGGACGATGAAGGAATTGCCGACTGCCGATCAAGGAACACAAAATCGATTAAATTGGACTGCCGATCAAGAAACAAAAAATCGATTGAATTGAGTATAAGGAAACACGTACTGAGAAAAAGGAAATTGTTTTTTGTTTTTTATTTTCAGAAAATTAAACCATTTAACAAAACTACGTAGTTTTGATTATGTGGGTACCTAATGTTATATACCCGTAAGGGTATATTCACTTTTCCCATATATATATATATATATATATATATATATATATATATATATATATATATATATATATATATCAACACATTAACAGTATTTTTTATTATATACTATATTTATAATTACTCAAAAGCAGAGGGAAAAGCATACCTTTAGAATTAAGTCTAAACTTGTTAATATATGTGGATACAGGGGATATGTGAAACGAGGGGCCAGTAGGAGCCTCTTTTACTACTCCTTTCCTTCAGATTTGGGCATCTAGATATTCTCAAACTCAAAAGTGAAGGCAGCAACATTTCTGGTAGATCTATCATCTTTGGGCAGTTCTTAATGGAGAGATGCTGGAGGGAGGTGAGGTGTTGGAGTCCCATTGAAACTGATTCCACTTTCTCAAATCCACTTATTTCAAGAGAAGTAAGAGATGAAGGAAAAAGATTGGACAACTGACTGAAATTAATCGCATCTTCCAATCCTCCACGTATTAAGTGTAGATCCACAAGTGAGGCTGGAAAAGTTTGTGGGCCCCACTTTGAAATGGGCTTCGTCAACTCCCCTATCCAAAGTGAACACAATTTTGGAGGCCAAAGCCCACGAGAAAAGGAAGAATCCATACTTTGACAATTTAATATTCTCAGTTCTGTTAACACAGCAAGATTCTGCAACTCCCCCATTTGATTTGAGACAACATCCTAAACGAGTCTCCTATGATCCATTAGCTTATATCGCTAATTTATGTGTCTCTTATACTAAGCCTACCACCTTTTCCATTGCTAATAAATCACCAAAATGGCGGGCTGCAATGGCTGAAGATATTCAACCCTTATGCATAATGCTACATGATCTCTTGTTCTGCATGTTCCTAATGCCAACATAGTTGATTGTAAATGGGTATACAAACTCAAAAGAGATCAAACAAATGATGTCACTCGTTACAAAGCACGCTTGGTTGCTAAATGGTTTAAGCAACAACATGGTGTTGATTATCATGAAACTTTCAGCCCTGTTGTAAAGTCTACTACTATTTGTACAATTTTATCTCTTGCAATTACACAACAGTGGACACTTCGATAGTTAGATGTTCAAAATGCATTTCTACATGGTGAATTAAAAGAGATAGTCTATTTACGCCAGCCACATGGTTTTATTGATCCCACTAAACCAAATAATCTTTTTCTACTTCACAAGTCTCTATATGGGCTCAAACAGCACCTCGTGCATGATATAATCAATTAACAAAAGCCTTACTTACTCTTGGCATTAAAGGGTAAGTCACCAATCCATATCTCTTTATTTACTCATCTAAAGGGGTTCTTTTATATATGCTGGTATATGTTGATGATATCATTCTCACCGGAAATAATTCTCTTGCTATTGATCATATCATCAGAAGTCTTAGTCATACGTTTGCAATTCAAGACTTGGGACATCTTTCATACTTTTTGGATATTGAGGTGATTCCAAGAGATAAGGATTTGCTCTTATCTCAGAGGAAATACATTCTGGAACTACTTCAAAGAGCAAATCTCTCCAAAGCAAAACCAATTTCCTCCCCTATTACTACCACCACTAATTCGTTTCTTGTTGATAGTCCTTTGTTTGATGATCTGGTCAGTTATAGACAGATGGTTGGTCCTCTACAATATTTTATCTTGTCTCGTCCCGATATCACATTTGCATTCAACAAAGGTTGCCGGTTTCTGCACTCTTTCATTGAGAATCATTGGTCTGCTGTAAAACGGATTCTCAGATACCATCAAGGGATGTCTCACTACGGCTTCTAATCCAACATAACTCTGGGTTCATCCTTCATGCCTATACTTATGTTCATTTCATAAATGCATTTTCGGATGCAAATCGGACTGATTGTCCTGATGACCATCATGACAATAGATCCACAGGGGGGCATATGCCATATATCATGGAAATAATCTCACTTCTTGGTCAGCTAGAAAACAACGAACTGTCTCTAGGTCATCAACTGAGTTTGAGTACAAGGCTTTAGCAGACATAGTGGCTGAAGTCACACACTTGGAAGCTCTTCTTCGAGAACTTAATGTTTTCAAAACATCAGTCCCGATTTTTGCGGTGTGATAATTTGGGTGCCACTTACCTATCAGAAAATCATGCTTTTTATGTGCGTACAAAGCATGTGGAAGTTGATTATCACTTTGTTAGAGAAGGTTACCGAAGGAAAACTTAATGTACAACTTATTTCTACACATGATCAGATTGCCAACATCTTTACCAAGTTGTTACCTTCTCAATGATTTACCAATTTACGTTCCAAGCTACAGCTCAATACCCGGCCTTAGCTTGCGGGGGAATATTAGACAATTTATTATACAGCTTGTAGTTAGAGGATACAAAGTGTAATTATGTAACTTATATATACTAGATGTAATTGGTATTATTATGATATATATAATACAGAACATTCTACGAAGCTTAACTTTGGCTCTTTTGAAGTATCTTATGCAAACGAAAAACATAGGATTAAAGTATCTTTAGTTGGTAAAAAAAATATAGTGTGTGTATGCATAGGAAACGTTTGTGTCGACATTATGTAATATGTGTTATGTAGGGAGTGTCTCCTATGTGTGTATTAGAGTGTATGACAGTGTATGACTGTGTAAGTGTGGTATTGTGTGTCTGGGCATGTCGGGGGTGTCTTAGTGCGTATCCAGTGTGTATGCAAGGTGGATATAGAACAACGACTTGTAATTTGAAGGTATAAAATAATATTAATGAATACAAAAACATTATTGACCCAATGACCCTTAAACCGTGTTCCCGAGTTTTATTAATGGAAGGAAACTGAGGGGAATGAAAGAATTTTGAAGCCATATTTTCCTTCCAAATTTTCCTCCCAAATTGGGCGGATTTTCAAAGAAAGTGAGGGAAAGGAAAATCTTTATGTTTATTTTCTTTTTCCTCTTAACTCAGGAACATAAAAACTTAAAATTTTCCTCTCATTTCCTCCAAACTCGGGAACACGAAATAAAAAAAAATTCCTTCCCCTCCTTCTCTTTCTATCAATATTTTCCTTCACTTTCCTTTATTCAATTTACAAAAAAAAAACTCGGGAACAAGGCATTAATTTTGTTTCACCCCCAATAAGTTCTTGAAACGCTTCTCAAAGCATTGATGCTATTATGGTTAAATGAGGAGCTTAATTGGTGAGGTTTCAAGAAAAATTAGATGTTGCAAGCACTGCTATTACTAATCCTTTAGCGAAACACAAAAATGGACATGTTGAATCTCTAGCTATTATGAGTAGTGATGACCTAGGTGGTTTCCTGTAACATCCCCATTTTCACGACTAGAAAAGACCGATTTTGTTTATGCTTGTTTGAAAATCAGAGTAATATTTTTACATAAAAGTGTTGCGTAATTTGTTCCCAAAATAAAAATATGATAAAGATTTATCAAAGCATTTCTCTAAAAATGCATTTCATTGAAAAGACTCGGGATGTCATGTTCAATATAGATCAAAAACATAAACAGTACAATATAAGCCTTACTACATTATTTCATACCTACAGGCCTATATCTGTAAGACATGAAACTGAGTGGGTTAGGCTTGGGAGCCTGGTGAGCACATAGGGTTTTCAACCCACAATAATTAAGTTTAGTAATTTCATCAACCAACAATAACCCGATTACTCTTTCCCGTTATCCTCACATTACGTCCCTAAAACACCTATCATAAGTGTAACGCTCGTAGATCTGAGTTAGTCAATTGAGAGATAATAGGGGTCGAAAATGAATTTTAGATAAAATATTATTTAGAATAAATAATATTAAGAAAGATTTAGAATATGTCTCAAGGGTTCCGTACATATAAAGAACGTCAAAATCCGAGTTATAACGAAGAAGTTATGCTCTGTCGAAGTTTTACGGCAAAACCGGCATGACACGGCGCGACGTAAATAGTGAAGTTACAATAGAAGACTTTTTGGCCTTGGTGATCTAAACAAAAGTCGTAGAATATGTTAACCTGAGACCGTCCATAAAAAGAATGCCCAAATCTGACTTCATATGAGGAAGTTATGATTTTTCTAAGATTTGGCTTAGCAATGCACAGCCCGAAACTCGAATTTTAGTTCGAGCCGTTTTTGGCCTACGCGACCTAAATGAGAGTTGAATATCTCATTAATAGGAACTCAAAGGTAAAAAATATAGACGAAAACAGAGTCCGTATGAAGGAGTTACGAATTCTTCGCGGTCATTTAACAGTCTAATCTCCTCATACTGTTAAATTTATGGTCGGTCGAGAATTGGCCAACAGGGTTAAAATGAAAGGTGTAGATATTATCTTTACCTATGCATGGATATAAAGAACGTCGAAAACGGAGATCGTATGTGAAAGATATGGACGAAGCTTAGTCTCTACTCTTCGAGCGCGGCGAATTCGATACAGTTTTGTAAATCCAAGATAGAATGAGAATTAGCCAACAGTGTCTAAATTAAAGTTGTAGTACTCATAAATACCAACACGTGGATATAAATAACATTGAAAACGAAGCTCTTATGCAAAAGATATGGACGAATCTTAGTCTCTACTTTTCGAGCGCGACGAATTCGAATGTAGTTTTGTAAATCTGAGATACAATAAGAATTAGTCGACGGGGTCTAAATGAAAGTTGTAGTACTCGTAAATACCAACACGTGGATATAAATAACGTAGAAAACGAAGCTCGTACGCGGAAGATACGGACGAAGCTTAGAGACTACTTTACTATAAAATTCCTATAAATAAGAGATGAACTCTTCATAATTTCTTCACACCATAAGTCTTTCTTTCTCTCTCTAACCTCCCTAAACCCCTCCCAAGTCTAGGGAACCTCCCTAGCACGAGAAGAAAGCCTCGGAGCGCCCGACGGCTCTGAGAAGAAAAGCTATCGGCTCGGAAACGCTGCTCCAGCGAAGCCCGTATTTTTAATAAAAAAACCCGTTGTAAGTGAGCTACGCCTATACTATATTTAATATAGCTTTTATTTAATTATAGTAACATTACTAGGACCTTAAAATAATTATTTGAGCTATTATTATGAGTTATATTGAGTGTTATTTAACGCTTATATAATAGTAATAATAGATAGACTATTAATTAGTCGTGGTTAATGTTAAAAACTAAACCCTAGTGGTATTGATACTAGGTTTTGTCGAGGAACATTGTTTTGAGATAACGAAGCGCTATCTGAGTTCGAAATCACCACCTAATCAAGTGAGTGCATAGTTCCTTTCATGAACATGATTTGAATACAAGTATTAAATCAAAGTATTAAATATATGTTAAAGAGTTAAATATTTGTTGAAGATTTTATGTGTGAGTGCATACTCCCTTTCATGAACATGATTTTAATACAATTATGAATTAAAGTATTAAATAGACGTTAAAGAGTTTATGTGTGAGTGCATAGTCCCTCTCATGAACATGATTTTAATACAAGTATTATTTAAAGTATTAAATATATGTTAAAGAGTTAAATATTTGTTGAAGAATTTATGTGTGAGTGCATAGTCCCTTTCATGAACATGATTTCAATACAAGTATTGATTGAAGTATTAATTATATGTTTATGTGCGAGTTAATTGATGTTGCATGAAATACGTGTTAAAGAACATACCTGATTATACATGATGATTTAGGATAAAGAGTAAACCTAAATTAATTATGAGGAATATTAGGTAGTATTTTCTTACGAGTACGAGTGAGTTATACTCAGAGAATAGAACTTTAGTATATGTCATTAATCCAGGAGCATGGATTAGACATAGTCATTGTCCCTAGTCCGAGAGTATGGATTGGACATAGTCAAGTGTCATTAATCTGGGAGTATGGATTAAGACATAGTCAATTGTCCTTAGTTCGGGAGTATGGATTAAGACATAGTCAATCGTCCTCAGTCCGGGAGTATGGAAAGGACATAGTCATTCGTCGCTAATCCGGGAGAATGGATTTACACATAGATACTTGTCCCTAATCCGAGAGTATGGAATGGGCACAGTTATTAATCCAAGAGCATGAATTAGATCCGAGAGTATGGGTTAAGTAAGAGGTAAAATTTAAGGTCCGAGAGTATGGATAGTCTCGTTGTAAGGATTAACGGGGTGGGGTAAGAGTTGCTTATATATGGTGAAATTGTATATTTTGTGAGTTCTAAATTATATATATGATATAACATTGTGGGATTGAAATCTCTATGTACTCACCAGGTGTCCCAACCTGACCCACTCCAGCTTATTTGTATCACAGGTGTCTATATGAAGTTACATTACACTGAGAGATTAAGGAGATGTAAATCACTAGTGATAATGAATGTAAGTTCTGTTTATGCTTATGTTTCTGTATTGACGATGACATCCCAATGTTTTAAAATAAATAAAAAAAATACATTTCTTCGGAAACGCTTTGATAATGTATTTATCATGTTTTTCTAGGAACAAATTCCGCAACATTTTTATAAAAAATGTACTCTGATTTTTATAAAGCATAAACAAAATCGGTCTTTTCTGGCCGTGAAAATGGGAATGTCACAATAAGGGACCTAGACTAAGGATCAATCATCGGGATGGACACAAATTCTAAGGGGATTCCTCAGCAATAAATGTCCTTAAGGCAACCATGTGGGGGATAGAGTACGCCAGTGAACACATCGTTCACAAACACCTACAGGTTGCGAGCCTACTAGCGTTCCATTGGACTGTCTAGAAGAATCCGTGGCCGTCATCCATACTCCGCTAAATGGCAAAATCAACAACAGCAACATCGAGGCCTCTCATCATTTTATCACACATCATCTTAGTACATCTACCCATGTTTTACCCTAACATTTTTGTATATATAAAATACTTATACAGTTTAAATCGGTTAAAACATCTATAAATCATTCATCTAACATAGATAGCAAGTATACAGATAATATGCACACACAACATGTAATTTATATAAAGTACTTCATATCTATGTGTAAGATGAAAGTAACTATGCATCACCTGAGAAGGTGGTGACTCGGTACTCGGACAGCACTTCGTTATCTCAAAACAATTTTCCCTTGACAAAACCTAGTATCAATACCACTAGGGTTTAGTCTAACGTTAATCGTGACTAATTAATAGTCTAGCTATTATTACTATTATATAAGCGTTAAACAATATTTATATAACCTATAATAATAGTCCAAGTACTTATTATAAGTTCCTAATAACGTTAATATAATTAAATAAAAGCTATATTAAAAAATAGCGTAGGCGTAGCTCACTTACAGTGGGTTTTATAGAAAACCGGGCTTTGCTTGGAGCAGCGTTTCCAAACCGAAAGACCCTTTTTCTCGGGACTCCGGGAGACTCGGGTCTTCCTTCGGGTGCGAGGGGTTCCTTAGGGTTAGGGGGTTTAGAATAGGCTAGAGAGAAAGTAGTGAGAGAGAGTATGAATTTTGGTGTGAAAATCTGGGAAATCTCGCATTCAATTTATAGGTTGGGGGTCCTCGGTCTACGCAGGGCGTAGCCTCGGACGCGGTGTGTTCGTACGGGGACGTGTCGCTTTGCTGGTGGTGCATTGTGGCCATTTCTCGGACCGCATGAAGGATACGAGTACGTGCAACGTTCCCTGCCGACGCGTGGCGTTCTTCGGATGTTGGGCATTCTACATGTACGCGTTGCGTTTGCGAGCCAGGTGTCCGAATCCGAAGGCTGAGCCGTGATCAGCAAGCGACGACCCAGATGCTGCCACGTCGTTATCTTCGCACCCGATTTCGTAATTTGCACACTCAACTTCTAAAATCCATAACTTTTGCATAGGAGCTCCGTTTTCGACATTCTATATATCCACGCGTAGTCGGGAACATACTCTATAACTTTCGTTTAGACTTCATCGGCTAATTTTGACTTTATTTTAAATTTTATATTTTTAACATGCCGGGACAGGATTGGTCCGTTAAAAATCCATAACTTCTTCATCCAACATCCGTTTTCATCTGTCTTTGTACCGTTACGCTACTATTAAAAAATCTTTGATTCTCGTTTAGGTTGTGTCGGCTAGAAACCGGTTGATCTAATATTCGAACTCCGGATTGTACACTGCTAAGCCGATACTTCGAAAAATCATAACTTCCTCATACGAAGTCAGATTTGGGCATTCTTTTTATGGACACACTTGGTTTAACGTATTCTACGACTTTTGTTAGATTGATAAAGCTAAAAATCGCTCTATCGTAAATTCACTATTTACGCTTCCCAGTGCCGTGCCGGTTCCGTCGCAAAACTTCGACGGGTCATAACTTCTTTGTTATAACTCGGATTTCAGCGTGCTTTATATCCCCGGAATCCTTGTTTCGACCACTACAACTTTATGTAAATATATAGGGCTTATCTCATACTTAATTTTGACGCTTCTTTTTATCCTTTATTTATTATACATATATAAATAAGTAATGAGCATATAAATGCACATAATCCACATAATACTCAAATAATTCATTTTTATTACTTCAAAAATTGTTACAATAGTTGACCTAGACTATTACATCATCTACTACTGCTTAGTCCTGAAACACGGGCGTTACATTTCCTATGGTGGATGACAAACGATCTTGGTGTGAATAAGATGATGTGAAAAAAGGTTATTTCAGAATGGCGATGTGAAACTACTATTATTTATATTATATTATTAGGTGTAAGATCCATGTATTACATGAGTTTATTTAACAGAAAAACTAAATAAAAACTCTAAACATTTGAGAAGTTTGAATTTTTAAAAAAATCAAGAAAATATTGAATTATAAAAATTAAAGTGTTTTTTTTTCTTTTAAATTTAAACAAATAATTTAGATAAATAAATAAAGAAAATTAATGAATCTTAATTTAGTATTTTTGAAATTAGAAAGAAAGTTCATTAATTAAATTGATATGTATTATTATTGTATTTAAATACTATCTAGAAGTTAATAAAATGAAAAAAAACCATAAAATCACATGTGGAATAAAAATTAATTTAAAATAACTACAAAATTACATGTGGCAAAATAAATGAGAATGTGACATGTGAAAAAAAGATCTTTATTTATTAGGAAGGATATAAATTTTCTCTAATAAATGAAGGTTATTTTTGCCACTTGTCAAACTCTCATTCATTTTGCCACATGTCATTTTGTGGTTATTTTGAATTAATTTTTATTCCATATGTAATTTTGTGGGTTTCCTATTTTATTAAATTTCATATGATATTTAAATTTAATAATAAATGCATATTAATTTCATTAATTGACTTTCCTTATAATTTCAAGATTTTATAATAAAATCTCATTAATTTGCTTTGATTATTTTATCTAAATGATTTGTTTAAATTTAAAAGAGAAAAAAACACTTTTAATTTTAGTAATTCAATATGTTTCTTATTGTTCTTATAAATGCAAATTATACATATTTAATTGTTTTAAATACACCCATGTAATACATGGGACTCACACCTAGTATATAATATGAAAATAATGTCATGTTATTATTTGCTAGCATTTGGTCTAATGTACGTCAAGCACAAATGTGCAGCATTGGATATATGTCAAGTGAAAACACCCTACTGTTTAAGCAGTTACCCTCAATGCTTTTATATTCAACGAAAATTTGCCGTTATAATTTTTTAAATAGAGGAAAAGTATTTTCATCTAGTTATTGTTTAATACAATATAGTTTTAATATGTCATTTTATCGGTTGAATTACAAAAAAGTATACTTAATTATTAATAAAGAACAAGCCTTCTTTAGTTTGGTTGTTTGACATGCACCCTATGTGTTTGATAAATTGCTTGACTGAAATCATGAAACAAGAATAATATGCAACTGGATGGTTCAGTTATTTGCCAAACAAAATGTTTAACAGGTAGTCTTTTGGCAACCAATTAATCTTTATTTCCAAACAAGGTGCACGTCTTGTTATTTACCACATCTAAGTCCTTGGTGGCTGTGGACCGATATCTATGTTGCATCTACTTGATTAGCCATTTTTTAATGTGACTACTGGTGCCGTTCCACTTGATGAAAGCTTATTGTTTGAATTGGATGAGCTTCAAAATGATGTGGAGGTGGATTGTTGGAATTTGTAGCATGTCATTTGTTTCATTTCTTTGTTTTTATTGATATTTAACTTCCATACCTTGTTTTAGTTCTTAGGCATTAATGAAATATCTTTATTCAGCGGAATGTGAAGAAAGGGCCCTTTTGTGTCGTATCTAATCCACCAAATGGACTATGAGAATTTTGATTATGGGTCTGGATACTGCTTTTAGGAACTGTTTGATATATTAACATAGAAGCGAGTTGTGTTTATCTCAACAAATGGAAAATTAGACCTCATCTTCGAACCAGTATTCTTTGTATGATATCATGATTGTTGATTGCTGATTGATTGTGTTCACATGGGTACATACCACTGTTGTGTGTTTATCACTTTTCCTTGGACCACTGTTGTTGCTAATTAACACACACTCTTTATAATCATAAGAGGATAATTATTATAAGCATAATATGTGTTAGAAGTCTAGAGTACCCTAGAGACATCGGAAACTCATTAAGCAGAGGGAACACGCATGATTTAGAGATTTAAGTACTAAAAGGTTAAATTCTTTTATGCTTCGGGACAAAATAATTGTTTCGATCATTTTGTCTCATATTATTCAGCATAAAAATGTGGAGTTTCAGTTGTTGCCAAATCATGGTTGAATGCAAAAAGTCATATTTCAAAATATCCTTCAATTAGTGTTTCTTGGAGAATGATGGCTCTGATCAATTCAGTAAATGTTATATATATATATATATATATATATATATATATATATATATATATATATATATATATATATATATATATATATATAGAGAGAGAGAGAGAGAGAGAGAGAGAGAGGGAGAGAGAGAGAGAGAGGCTTTAGTGAAATGAAGTATGGCCTATAACCTCCGGTCTTGTATTCCTTAAGCATGAACACCAACAATAGCAATGTGATACAAATACAAACAGCAACTTATTTTCATTTATTTGATATTACAGGATTCTCAAAAGTGTAATGTCTTAATAAGAAAAAATGGAGAGAATAATGCTATAATTGGTTAGACTAATAATCCAACTTTGTAGGGACAAAATAAGCATGCTACAAATCTTTCCAAATCACTCGTTGAATGCTATCAAATGCTGCACCATGAGTAAAATCAGCCATGGCCAGTTTCCTCTTAGATCAACTTGTAAAGTAAAAACACAAAACAGGTAGCTAAAGGTTGTAACTAAAAAAATTTAAAGAGGGAATCCCAATGATCCAATTAATCTAAAAGAAAAGCGAAGAGAGCACCTCAAAACCATCGAACTTCCCTTTGAAAATACAACTCACTCTGTTTATTCGAAAGAGCTCTTGCACATAAATGGAAATGTTTCAAATACAACTTGTTGGTGGTGGATAAAACCATCTGGATGTCCCCATGAAAGTTGATTTGTCTACTTGTGGAGAAGCATATGTAGAAATCAGGAATATGCCATACTTGTCTGCAATGGAAAATTTGAACAAAAATCAGAATGAGAAAAGCAAGATGATAGTCTTGAACATGACTTCACACGTTTATCCATGAATATATCTTAAACACTTCAGGAAATGCATTTATGAAATTAACAATGCCAGTACCACTAAAAATGATGCAATTAGGACCATGTCACACACATAAATCTTGAATATTCATTTCACTAGAATATCATTTCATTCTAAACCATATTTTCTGTCCTTAAGCAGAATTCTTTCAGAATTTTCAATACTTGAATAGCTAAGTAGTATTTCACAACTAAATCATGTTCATCAACAACAGAACTTTCTGATATTTGGACACGAACTTATGATTAATGATATACAATGCTTAAGCTTGACTAATCTCTAAAGTTTATCTTCATATTAATTTTAAAGTTCCCCGGGGGATAGGGGCCAGTACAAGCCTCTTCTCCTTATATTTTCTGGGGATCATTTTTGGACAGTTGTCAATAAATGTCAAAGTTACATGACAAAGAGAGTACAAGTGTTGTTGCTTCAACATCTTGAGGAAAAGCAGATGTCTCCTCTGTTTTTGTTCTGTTTTAGTGAAACTTCTATTCGCTTACTCCATGCGACGTCCATTAGTTAATATTACTCTTAGATTAGATGGATCATTGGATAAAGAACATACTAAGTTATTTTAGAATTTCAAATATGCTGTTTTTCCTTACAAAAATTGAAAGTGTTTACATTTGTTAACCATTTTGACTTTATTTTGGTATTCATGATGGCTTTCCATGTACACAACTTCAATCATATTCAAGACCTAGCAAACAATGAAGAAGCAATCGCATATCCATGTTAGCAACTATATATTGACACACAAACAATACTTTTATATTATATGCATGCTTATATGTTGATACAATATTTGCATTTTGTAGATTGAAAGAAAGCAAAATCAATTAGTATAATTATAGATTATGAAAAGCAGAGGGAGAAGCATACCTTCGGATTAAGTTTGTAACTGCTTAAAATATGGTAGTGCAGGGGATACGTGAAACGAGGGGCCAGTAGGAGCCTTTTTTACTAATTCTTTCTGTCAGCTTTGGGCATCCGATAATTCTCAAACTCAAAAGTGAAGCCAACAACATTTCTGGTAGATCCATGGTCTTTGGGCAGCTGTCAATGTTAAGATGCTGGAGGGAGGTGAGGTGTTGGAGTCCCATTGAAACTGATTCCACTTTCTCAAATTCTTCTATACAAAGAAAAGTAAGAGATGAAGGAAGAAGATGGGACAACTGACTGATATTACTCACATCTTCCGACTGCCCACCTATTAAAATTAGGTCCACAAGTGAGGTTGGAAAAGTCTGTGGGCCCCACTTTGAAATGGGCTTCTTCAACCTCCCTATGACAAGGTGATGCAACTTTGGAGGCCATAGCCCACCAGAAAAGGAAGCATCCATACTTTGACAATCTAATATTGTCAGTTCTGTTAACACAGCAAGATTCGGCAACTCGTGGTCAGGAAATGACTCCATATTTGGACAATTTTCAATTAGGAGATTCCTGAGGTGATTGAAGCAACTCAAATCAGTGATCGATTTCAGATTTGGCCAACCATCTATATGTAGAGATTCAAGCATGAGTATGTTTGAGTTGATCAGAGGCTTCTCTTGTCCTCCTACCAACTCCTTTTCCAATAACTTATTGCAAGTATAGATGGAAAGTGACTTAAGGCTATTTGAACAGCTGTAATGCTCCAAGCTGTCACAACCCACTAGGATCAAGCTCGTAAGAGATGTTAGGTTGCTCCCAGAGTTAGCCTCCTCCTCTTTCTCACCTAAACTCACCAAATTCGAACAATAAGATACTTCCAACTTCCTTAAATTCACAAGAACCTTACTTGCCTTTGCTTCTGATTCCCACAAGTATCTTATTTCATTACACCCTGCGATCCTTACTTCTTCAACTGCCCGAAGATGCTCTATAACACCTCCCCACACCAGATCATTAAGTCCTGAAATAGAACTTATATACAACTCGGTGACTGATGAAGCTACACAAACCAAACTTCTTAACACCTCATGACCACAACCATCTATTACTAGAACCCTCAGTGAAGGTAACGCTTCAAGCGAGACTCTAAACAAATTAGGACAACCATATAGAGAAAGCTCCTGAAGGCATGGAAATGTTGTACCCACAAGTACCCCACTACTGATTGACCATTCCTCCCACCCCTTCATATCTCGAAAACATAGAGTTTCAAGTGATGGGAATGCAAGACCAGTCCCAAGGAACTCCGGACCCACAACTTTTACCTCATCCATCCTTGCGATAAACAACTTCTTGAGTAATGTTAACTGCCCAAGTGGTGGTAGAGATGTACACTTTTTACAACCGCTTATCTTAACATAAGTCAGCGAAACAAACGAGGGATCCCCAACCCAACTTGGAAACTCTATACCTCCATATGACACAATTTCGAGGCTTTTTAGATTATCGGTACAAGGTTTAGCGCATTAAGCACCTCCTTTTCAAGTGTTTCCTTTCGAGAACCATCCAATACATTACTCCATTCTAACTCTAACTCGCTTATCTTCTTTTCAGACAAGTTAGCTTCCTGTGCATGCATTGAGCCTTGCACTTTTTCCAGCCCCTTAACAGAAATTTTCCCTTGGAGAGCCTTTAAATCTTTAATGTCAGTTATTGAAAAACCGTTGTCTCCTCCAAAAGCAACCCCATACAGAGTTTGTAGGCTTTTCAACTCAAGAATCCCTAAGGGCACCTTCTTTACACTTGGAGTATTCCTCATGTCAAAATGCCGCAAATATTTGAGCTTTGTGAGGCTCTCAGGCAACTTTTTCAAATGATAACAGCCGAAAACAATCAACGTCTGTAAATTATAAAGGTTGCAAACATTATCCGGTAGATGTGTTATTGCAGTTCGAGATAAATTAAGATACCGCAAGTGCTTCAATCTACCAATTGATTCAGGCACCTCACTTATGCTAAGTTGACACAAACTGAGGACCCTTAACAATGGAAACTCGAGAAGTAAGTCATCGAGCACCTTATTTGATAAGTGAAATGTTCTCCAACTTTTATTTATCCCGACATACACTGCTAAGAATGTTCTCAAATTTCCAGCTACTTTTAATGCCTCGAACCTTTTGTAAACCATGTACTTCTCACAAACAAATGAGAAATGGCAGTGCTTCTCCAACGCTTCATTCCTAATTTCCTTCTTCATCCGAATGTCCAGCCTTGAAAAAAAATCTCCAGCAACAGATGTGGCCAAGTCATTCATCAGGTCATGCATCACAAATAACGATTTGTCATTAGGCGCCTGTTGGAAAAATGACCTTGACAGCAAGTCTTCAAAACATTCAAGTCCCAAGCGTTCAATTGACTTTCCCGTAGGTGATTGATGCAAAAACCCTTCAGCCATCCACAATAGAATCAACTCCTCCATGTCGAACATGTAGTCCTTGGGGAACAAAGAGCAATAGGCAAACAACAGCTTCAAATTGGCAGAAAGATCATTGTAGCTTAGTCTAAGAGCCGGAACAATCTTATCTTTCTTTCCTAGCCTCCATATCTCACTATTCAACAGTTCCTTCCATTCTTCCTCATCTGTTTTTTTGACCTCAATAACCTCCCAAGTGCTATCAATGCCAACGGCAAGCCATCACATTTTGCAACAATGCCTTCACCATGTTGTTTAAGTGTGGGGTGTGAATCAAAGTTATTTTTACCCAATGCATGCTCACAGAATAAAGATAGAGCACTTTCATGTGGCAAAACCGACAGATTGTAAGCTTGATTGTAACCCAGTTGATTTAGCAACGACAGCTTCCGGGTCGTCATGATAATCTTACTTCCAGGTGCCCCTGCAAGAAATGGGCGTGCTAGAATTTCCCAATCTGTATAGCTTTCACTCCAAACGTCATCAAGAACAAAAAGAAACCGCTTTTTTGAAATCTTCTCTTTTACTGCTACTTGAAGCAAGTTTAAGTCCTTAAATTTTTGGTCTCCACCGCCTATCGATTGGAAGATAATTTTGGTTATATTGAAGATATCAAACTCATCGGAAACACAAACCCATGCCTTGAGTTCGAAGTGATCCTTCACTTGCATTTCATTATACAAAAGCCTAGCTAGAGCGGTCTTACCTACCCCACCCATGCCAACAATCGGCACGATGCTAAAGTTTTTATCATTTGGTCCATCTCCCAGTAACCTGTGGACCAATGCATCCTTATCTCCTTGGCGCCCAACAATGGTAGATGCATCTATCAAACAGGTCTCTGCTACTCTATTCATCTGTACTTTTTGGCTTTCACCTTTCACACTTAAACCAAGATTGTTTTTTGCATCAATTAGTTCTTGTAACTTTGTGGCAATATCATCTAATTTGCCTTGCATCCTAGTTCGTGGTGTGAAATTCTTGCAACAAGTTGGGATTAGCATTAGCTTTCTTACCTTGCTGGTAGTGGCTTCAGATTCCTTGCTCAGCTCAGGAGTTGCTAAATCATCAAGTAGGTCATCAATGTCATAAGCCAAATGTTGAAGACCATTCAGCCATTCTTTTACAGCTTCCTCAGTTATCTCCTTCTGAGAAGCGTCATTAAGCAGAGCTTTGATCTGGATTAGTGACCTCTCCAATTTCTTAAGCTGCGAATTGATTCCCTTGGAAAGAGCAAACTTCTTCAGGGTTTCTGAGGCCAGCTTTTCAAAAATCACCGTGAGGAAGGAAGAAAGAACGATTTCAGCCATTGATTATGGTAAGAACAGAGTAACGATATAGAGGAAGGGATGGCCCGAGAGAATTAATTAATAGTAGAGATGTGGATGAAACAAATGGTCAAATGCACAGGAAAACGAGTTCGATTATTGTTTACAGTAGAGAGGTGGATTCAATCAATGTACCTAACAACTCTGTGGCCCCGATAATTGCAAGTTGAAATTGACGTTTTTTAACTAAAAGATAAACTTATTTATCAAACGATGTAACAATTCCATGGGCACTATAACTTTCTGAATTATAAGGAGCGTGAAAATTAAATGAACCCCGCTCCTCTGTCAGCTCATGGGGACAAGTATCACCACCTCCACCCCTTTTGAGTAGGTGTGGTACTGTGGTGGGTCCAAATAGAGGTCAAATGGATCGCCGACACTATCCTTCACTTCCAACTCACCTTTGGATTTTTCATTGAACATTGAGGAGAAGTAACTGTGATTGGTCCAGAGAGAGATCAGATGACAACCTCCGTTGATGAGCACAGCAGTGGCGGAACGCAAATTCAGAACCGCCGCATGATTTGTCATTGTTGGAACGAGGGAGGAGATCACGATATTGCTGAGGCTGAAAGAGTAAAGGAGTATAGGTGGGCCATATTTAAGTTTTAGTGAAAGATGTGGGTCTTAAAAATACAATTTTTATTAGAAATAGAGTAAATTAAACAAATGGTCAAAATGGTTTGGGTAATTTAAGTGTTTGGTCTCTAACTTATTTTTTTAACACGGAAGGTTTATATTGGTTGTTTTTGTTGTGCGTCTGGTCCCCATCTTACTTAAAAAGACTATTTAACCCTTGATTTTTTAATTTATTTAAATAAATACACCTCGAACCCCACCCACACCTCATTTTAACTTACATACCCTATCATTTTCCCCTATTCCCCATTTCATGTTTATGAGTGTCCCTCCTCCCTAGAAAGCTATCTACCGTATTCTTCACCACCACCCTCCACTCCATCAACTCCATCATCAGAGTTAAAACCATTCCATGTTTGCATTTAAAATTAAATTTATTAATATGCCTTGACATAATATATATATATATATATATATATATATATATATATATATATATATAATATTTATCGTTAAGAATTGGACTAAGATATCTGATTCAAATATTGAAGCATAAATTAGTTATGAAATCTGAGATCAAAATTGAAACACAAATCATACATAAAGCATGAATGGAAAGTTCAAATTTAATTTATATAAATACACTTGACATCAGACTCAAAAACTTGAGATTAAACACTCATGGACACAGATTTATACAACAATACTTTAAATCAGACAAAGAAATTTATACAAAGCAACTAAATACAACTGAGAACATAGGCGGTCAGATTAACAATGTAGATCGGCGATGGTCGCTTGGCGATGGAGGCAGCTGGCGATTGCTTGTGATGGAGACCAATAATGGTATACAACATTGATGACATATGAGACGGCCAGATAGAACATGGAAACGGAGGTGTGTCACGTGTCATGTCTGGTCGATAAAGAGACAGCAAAGGCGATGGAACAAGCGGTGATCCGATGGTTGGCGGCATGAGTAATAGTGTTGCAGCGATATCTAGGTCACAAAGGGGTAGTTTTGAAGTTGGGGTTCTAACAGTGATGAAGAGGTGGGCGGTGAGGAGTGGATGAAGGAGATACTCGGTGTTGAAGATAGAAGAGAGAGCAGTTTCATGTCTATAGAGAAGAGGGCGGAGGGTTGAGGACAGGGGAGGTCGGTGATGATGATGAAGAAGAATCAATCAACCAAGGGTATCGAGAGAGGCAGTAAAGGAGTGGGACCCACATGATTTTTTTCTTATTTATAATAATGAATTAAAATAATAAAATTAATTAAAAAAAGAAATTAATAACGGCATAATAGTCATTTTAGGTAAGACAATGACTAAGCAAGTAACAAAAACAAACAGTGGGGACCTTACGAGTTAAAAAATAAGTTACGGACCAAACGCGCAAATTACCCCAAACCATAAGGGACCATTCGTGTAATTTACTCTTAGAAACACCCACCACTTCATATAATTTACATATTTTTATTTTTTATTTATTTTAAATGCATAATTATTACATTTATATATATCAAAATCTGTATCGGCTTATGAACAATAATCCTTTCAAGTCGGCTTGCTTTTGGAGCTGTGAAATTTTGGTCCTTATGATCCACCTCTTCTCTATGCTAATGTATGTTTTAGGGGTTGTTTGTTTTTTGTCTGCAAATCTGCACGATCACTTTTATATGTGCATGTAGACCACACGCAGACATATGTCCTCGTAGAGTGTGTTTTTTGGATGTGTGCAGACTTAAAAACTTCTACACGAGATCATGGCGCAGACATAGACTAATGTCTTCAAAAGTCTTCTAAACCTAAGCAAAAATAAACTCGCTTTCTTTCTCTCTTTCAAAATTAGCAACTCTAACATCACCATTCACCATCGACACCTCCTCCCACTGTTTTCTTCAACCTCTTGTCCCCCTCCTCGTGTCGCCTTCGTTCATACCAGAACCGTCGCCCGCTTGACCAACACTGTCTATGTCTTCCTCCACTTGTTCATAACTACTTAAGTCACCTCCAACCATTGGCCTTCTCGGCGTTGTTGGACTCTACCGCCCTTTCCCTTATGCATATTTCATTCTGACCTCTTTCCCTACCAGGTAAGCACCTTCAACTTTTCTAGGGTTCATGAAATCAGATTTTAACCAAATCAGATGCCTTTTTTTTATTCAAGCATGTGTTAATTGTCTTTTGCTGAAATGCATTTTTTATGCAATGATATAAAATCAGATTTTCTGGAGTTGTTTGTTTGTTATTTTATTATTATTTTTTTGTTGAAATGCCTTTTTTATGCAACAATATAAAATGCATGTTGTTAATCGTATTTTGTTGCAATGCCTTATGAGGTTTCAATTTTGAAGATTATGTGTGGTTAAATTGATTTAGTGGGGTAGAAACTAGTTGGTAAGCATAACACACCAATTATTTGATTAAAGTCCTCAAAGATGCTAGATTTTTTTCTTGCAGATAAGATATATGCAAATGGAATGTACCTTCCTTGATGTTCTAATGTGATATAATCACATTCTAGCATGTAGCATTTCTAGCTACAAGCTTCTTATCTTAACTGCAACCGCGATACTTCTATTGATCGCTTCGATTATGTTCTACTTCAATATTATGTTTTAATTTAAATTCTACCTTGAATTTGGTTCTATGAACCACATAACATACATATCTTAGTCGGACTCAATATGATATGACCACTTGGGCTGGAATGTCAATCATCTTGTTGGTCATTACTGAAACGATGGTAACGAAAGACATTAACAAAACAGAATCAATTACTAGTGCCTTGTTAACCTTGTGACTTTCCATGATCCAAGTGTGAGTCCTATTCTTCCGATAGTATAGGCATCTACTACCTTTCACACCTACTCATACTTATCCCAAGTATTGCCTCTCAGTTCTCCAAGTCACTATACAAGAAAAAATCATATGGCAACTTAACACATCAGATAACATAACCAAGGTTTATATTATTTCTTGAAACGGTTACATAGATATTCAAGTTCACCCTATACTATGCCTCTTATATTAGACTACACCATATGATACTATCTATATAGCTACTTTATATCTCGCTCTTCGGATATATAGATCCTTATTCTTGATCCCTCGCATTGACACCTGCTTCATTAAGGATCATCTGGAATGCTCTTGCCTTTAGCTTCGGTGGTACGTTTGGCTTTGTAGCTCCTTCCCTCTTTGGGATGTTTTGCTTGAAGTGTCCTTCTTCACCACACTTAAAGCAATCTTCTCTCTTGGTTGTGCATTCATTGGCATAGTAACCAGTCTTCCTGCATTTAAAGCAGGTCACCTATTTAGAGCATTTCCCAATGTTTTTCCTTCTGCGCTTGTTACACCACTTTTCTTTATCATTATTCCCAGACCTCTTATTGTTAGGGTCAGACTTCGGGAACCTATTTCTCTTGTCGGATCTTGAAAACCCCTCAAACTTCTTCTTCTCCCCTTCCTCAGCTCTTTCCTGACCCTTTTCCCTAAGTTGGGTCTCCACATTCTTGGATGCTCTAACAGTTGTCCTCAAATTAGTTTCCATTTTTACCATTGCACCAAAGTCCGCTGGCAATCCATTAGAAAACTTATCTATCTTGGAGAGTTCAGCAAACACCAAGTAGGGGAATAGCTTCATTCTCTCGGTAAATGAGGTGGCATACTCATCAACGCTCATCTTCCCTTTGTTTAGGTTCTGAAACTCGTTGTTCAAGTCTATTAGATCTACCTCTGAGCAGTACTACATTTTCAACTGCTCCAGGAATGCTTCCCAAGACATTCGCATGGCTTCTCCCCGTGGCATTGTATCTGCCAACATCTTCCACCAACTTAAAACTCCGGTCTTTAGTTGTCTGACTGCAAAGACGGCTTTCTACTTGTTGCTGCAATTGCAACTTTCAAATACCTTCTCCATCTTGGAGATCCATTCCATGATCTCTAATGGCTTTGGGCTTCCCGAAAGACTTGGTGGTTTGGCACCCAAGAAATTCTTATACATACGTCCATCCCTGTCAATCCTTCTATCCGAGTTGTTCCTCCTGACCACTCGGGGTTCAACTTGACTCACAGTACAACTGTAATTTCCCTCTTCTGACAACTCTTCATTTAGTCTGGGCTACACAACAGGCACAGTAGGTTCTTCCCTATTATCAAGCAACATTTTTCTCATCTCCTCCCTTTGTTCGACCATCATAGCCCGAATCATTGCTTGGAATCCTGCCATTGTTATTACCCCAGGTGCAGCTACTACCTCTGGTGCACACTTAATCCCTCGTGGCTCAGGCTGCTGATTACCATTTCCTAATCCGCTTCGAGCTCTCACCATGTCGATCTATGCACCAAATTAGGAGGTTGGAGTATAGTGAAGAGAATTAAGACATGAAAGCTTTTTTTATGATATACATATAAAACTCCTTATCATTTCGAAAAGTTACATATTAGTTATAATACTGTAATTAAACGTTTAGAAATCTGAACGCATGAAGTTTCCAAATCCGGTCGGCAATAGTCATAGATCCGATCAAACGGTACCATGATAAAGCATATAAGGCATCTTATAACATAAATCATTTAGCACATAAAAGCAATTTAGGCATCTCCCTTAAATAAGCTAGTGCTCGTTTCTATTCAGGCATATATCCTAAATATAGTAGACACTCATCTCACAATCATTGATAGCATTCTAAGTTTAAGTGTAGAAATTTCCTAAAATTCCTAGTTCGCTTAAACTAATGCTCTGAGACCAACTGTGACATCCCAAAATTCACGGTCATTTTAAAAATTTTATTTATGCTTATTTTAAAATCAGAGTATTCTTTTTGAAGAATATTATTGCGGAATTTGTCCCAAAACAATATAATAAATATATTATCAAAGCATTTCCGAAGAAATGTATTTTATTTATATTAAAACATTAGGATGTCATCGTCAATATAGAAACGTAAGCATAAACATACATTACATTCATTTACACTAATGATTTACATCTCCTTTAATCTAAAAGTTTAAGGTATCTTCGCATGGATACTTGTGATACAAAAAAACTGAGTGGCTCGGGTTGGGAAACCTAGTGAGTACATAGGGATTTCAATCCCACGATTATATATATATATATATATATATATATGAACTCACAATATACAATTGCACTGCATATATGCAATTTTAACCCACCCTGTCGATCCTCACAACGACACGATCCATACTCTCAGATCTAACATGAATAGCTTTACCTAATCCATACTCCCAGATCAGGTATGTTTAATCCATGCTCTCGGATCAATGACAAATAAATATGCCCACGCCATACTCTCAGACTAGGGACGAATGACTACGTCTAATCCATGCTCTCAGATCAATGACAAATTTTAATGTTCTACCCTCCGTGTATATCTCACCCGTATTCATAAGAAGATACTACCCAATATTCATCTTAATTAATTTAGGTTTATTTTGTACCCTAAATCATCATATATTATCGAATATGCTCTGAACACGTATTTCAGGAAATATCAAATGTTTCACACATAAACATATATTTAATACTTTAATTAATAATTTTATTAAAATCATGTTCATGAAAGGGACTATGCACTCACTTGTTAAAGTGATGATTAGAAATTCGGGCAGCGTTTCGCTTCCAACAATTGTCTTTTCCTTTGACGAAACCTAGTATCATTACTAAGTTTCTGTCTGTTATCTATTGCGATTAGTTATTAGTCTAGATTCATCATTAACTCAAATTCTACTTTCATGATCTATCAAGTAAGGAACAACCAGGTAGGATCATATCGGAGGTACGGTCTGTTTGGTATACGAAGTATACTGTTTGGAAATCCCACTTTGAACACCTCACTAAATCACAGCCTAGACATGATCCCCGTAAGTAGATCAATCAGTATAACGAATTTGAATCACTGATAAATCTTATTTATAGGTTCATAATAATGATAATGAACTTAAACATAAGTTATACTTAAAGTATGGTAAGCATAACTCACTTACATGGGGGTTTAGCGAGGAATCGGGCTCTGCGTGGGCAGAATTTCTGAACCGAATGCAGAAAACTCGATTTTTTCAACTCTGATCAGCCAACTCGGCGAGTCCATGAACTGGACTCGTCGAGTAGCTTCATTTCTACATGGACTCGTCGAGTGGCTTCATTTTTGCATGGACTCTTCGAGTTCCCCAGTGGACTCGGCAAGTTCATCAGTCAGAATGCAGAAAAGTCGATTTTTTCAACTTTGAAAACAAGCAAGCATCAAATATAATAGAAAACAATCCTAGGCTTTGATATCACTGTTGGGTTTTGAGCAATATAACACTTCCTAAGTGCATATTCAACCTTAAATGCTTTGGATCTATGTTTTCTCTAATTATACATGCATTTTCTATTTCCAAAGCATTCACCCTAACTAGCATACAATTGAAACTATATAACAAAACTTTGGTTAGGATGCTTACCTCTTGAGTAGGGTAGAGTTCTTGACCTTTGAAAGCTTGATCACCTCAAGTGTGATGCCTCTAATGGTTCACAAACACCAATATGCAAAATGAGATTCTAAGAGAATAAGTTACTTGTCTCTATTGAAGGTGCAACCAATTTTGGTGCATGGAGGGGGCTATTTATAGTTGTGGCAAGTGTTAGGGTTACACTTTGTAAACCCTAATGATTCATGACTTTCCACATTCCTTTGATCCATGGGTTTAACCTCCATCGACTATCCATGGGTTGTATTATTGGTTTAGCCTACTTACATAATCATGGATCACTTAGCCCATACTATAAGTATCATTCATTTACATAATCAATCCCTCTATATTTAATTAGTCTCTTTTGACCACAAAACTAATTCAAATTTAATTCTTAGATAATACTAATTAAATAACCATTTTAATATATTATACTTATAATATATTAATAAATCGTAAATAACCTTATTCTCATAAAACCATCCTATCAAATTGCACTGGTGAAGGCAACCCAAAAGGACCATGCTACAATCGGGTCAAGTACATCCCAGTTATAGTTATGGGCTTAGACATCTAATGCAACAATAAGTAGGATTCCAACGTTTTTTATATGTATGGAATCCTTGTAGCATGTAATATAGATTTGGTTAAGACTATTTATCCTAAATAATCTCCTATCAAAAAGTCATATTTAATGCTTATTATCTCTAAATTGACTAGTCTAAATCTGCGGGCTTTACAAACTTCCTGTTAGTTCAAATTTGAAGCAAGAACAAAGAAGGTTTTGATCTGATTTAAAAAGTTTAACCTATAAAAAAATAGTAAATTGGCAATAAAGTTAATATAAAATGTGTAATATAACTGTAATTTATAATGTACCTCAAATTGGCCATGATGTTTTGGATGTTTTTCTGTATCTTTCATTGTGAATATTTTCAATTCGTTTGATTCTTCTAATCTTATTGACATGCACCTAACCATTGATGTAAGAATCTCTGATTGAATATCAAAGAAAACATTTCTTGTGAAGAATTCAGTTGCTTCAACTTCAAGTTTCAATCAATGTAACATCCTGTTTATTAAATAAATAGATAGATAAAATTGATGAATGAATAGTCGCCCTAAATCCATATGATTTAGTGGAATGTTGGTTGTGGGGAGCCGAATGTTATAATTTGGATTAGTCGGGGGTTAAAGCGTAATTTCGGGGCTTATTTTGTAAAGATTTTTAGAAGACAATGTGTGTTTGGTATCATTGGGACATAATATGAAAGGATTTTGGATGGCTGGGGCTAAAAGGGTAAATTATGTACCTTAGTTGAAAAGAATGTGTCAAGCAGGGGCTGCTTGGTAAATTTTCGGACCTAATTTGTAAGGGTTTTTACAAGGAGGGATTAAAGGGGTAAATTTCGGATTCATTTTGAAAATATTAATAGAGGGAAGGGCCTTTTTTGTTATTATAGGGAGAAGTTTCATGGGGCTCGGGGTATAAGACCCATCACCCCGGTAAACCCTAATGCTAGCCATGTGTTCCAGCCGCCACCACCTTATGCCCCTTTCGTCTCTGGCGCCGCCGCCCTCATCCCGTTTCCGATTAGCGAACCACCGAGCAGCTACTCCACTGGACTTTTGCCACTCTTCTCCTTCTCCTTTTTCAGCCGCTGCCATATGAGGCCTCATCCACCACCCGCTACTTCGCCGTCGGAGCGCCATCACCACTATCGATGCACCATGTTACTGTCATCCTTCTTCTGTTCGACGTCTCTTCACCGGCATTACGTCTCAGCCCCGTTGGCGTCGCCGTTGCCCGTCTTCGTCGAAGACTAAGATGCCGTCGGGCTCTAGGCTCCTATTGCTGCTACAAACTTCCGCTCCTGCCGCCACTGATGCCGATCCAAGCGTCGTTGTTGCTGGTTGTTGCACCACTGACATCGCCGCTCACCGCATGTGGGTGATTGGGTTTATTTTCCGATCAAAGGACGAGTGTTGATGCTTTTACTACTGCTGTGCATATTGAGTGTGCTTTGTTTGGCCAGAAATCACAAGAACAGCCACCACCACCACCGTGAGGTGGTGGCTGTCGCCATATACCACCACCGACTACCATAAGGTTATTAGTCTGTGTGTGTGTTTATTCTGGGATTTAGTGTTGTATATTGTAATCGGTGATGAATTAATGAAGGGAAAGCTCATAACCACCACCGTGAGGTGGTGGTGTGCTTTTTTTGTGTTTAGACTTCGTTTGGGATGCTTGGACAAAAATGGACTAGAACCATAACCACCACCGTGAGGTGGTGGCCGCCGCCGTGAGCCGCCATTGACCAGCACTACCCGAGGTGGTAGTGGGTGGTGCCCGACTAGGGAAACCCTAATGGGCCTAATGAAACCCTAATGGATCTAAGGGCTTAGCTTTTGGGCCTATTGGGTTAGAAACCCTAATTAGGGTTTAGAAAACCCTAATTTTGGAATCATTGGCTTGGACTAATCGGGACCCGCATTTTGGGCCATTAGGATTGGATCATGTATTAAGCCCTACCACACCAAATGATTCACCTAATAGAGTGATGGACTTAATGGATTAAGCCCTTAATGGGTTAAGTATGAACACTTAACCATAATTGTCATTTCATGTGAAAACCCTAATTTTACTTGGGCCTTGAGTTAGGCCTTTCTATTTGGTTATGGTGATTGGGCTATTGATGGGTCATCCGAAAATAATCATATAGACTAAGAATATATGGATGGGCTTAGGGTAAGGCTTATGTGAGGGTTTGGGCCCAATTTGGAAAATTGGGCCATAGCTGGGCCTTGAGGATTATGATAGGTTGGACCATTGGAATGCCAAATGTGTGGACTGGACTAAATGGTTGGGCCTTAAGATAAGCCCATATAGAGGTTTGGGTCCAATTTGGAAATTGGGCCATATGTTGGGCCTTAATTCATTGATTGGTTTTGGGCCTTCAGAGTGGGTGTTTGGACCTTGGTTTTCGACCAAGTTAGGCTAAGGGTAAAATAGTCTTTTTACCCCAACCATGGACTTATGGTTATGTATTGGAACCCAATTATTGTTTGGGTGTCGTTTTGATGTTGATAGTTCGAGAATTTGTCAACCAACAGTTGGAGTTTTTATCCGCAGGACTTAAGCAGTGACAGGTGAGTCTCCTAACCATACCAATGGGTCTAAGGCACCAAAGCCGACCCATTTATTTATTTGTGATGATTATTGGGAATGTGATATCGATACATCATGTATTTATGTGAAGACCATGCGGGGGTTCCCATGGAAATTAGTTATATGTTGTATGCTAGTTGATTGTGTGATAGTTGGTATGTTAGTTTTTTTTGTGATACTTGCATGGAAGACCTCAGGGGGTTCCCGAGGCACTTAGATGTAAGACCTTGGAGGGTTTCCACGGCATCCTAGGTAAAGACCTCGGGGGGTTCCCGAGGCGCTAGGGCTTAAGACCTTGGAGGGTTTCCATGGATTCCTTAGTTAATACCATGTAAGGGTTCCCATGGCATTGGGCTAAGACCATGTGGGGGTTCCCATGGCACCCAATGTATGGCCCTGGAGGGTTTCCAGGGCATCCTTATATGTTTGCATGTTTAGCTCATATGTATGTATGTATGGTCTGATTGGTAGTTAGTGAAGACCATGTGGGGGTTCCCATGGCAGTGTGCTAAGACCCTGGAGGGTTTCCCATGCACCCAGTGTAAGACCCTGGAGGGTTTCCAGGGCATCCCGATATATTTGTATGCATGACTTGGGTAGTTGATATGGTTAATGTGATTATGTGGATTATGTGGATTATGTGGGGTATGCTCTAGGGAACTCACTAAACTTCGTGCTTATAGTTTTGTTTATGGTTTCAGGTATCATTGGTTTAGAAAGGAAGGGCTCAGCTTGATCGCAGCGCACACACCCATGTTTTCTGCATTATGTGATTTGGGACGAACTTTGATAAATGTTTTTAGTTAATCAGGTTTTTGGAATGTTTGGATTTAGAAGATAACTATGTTGATTATAATAAAAATAAAAAATTTACCCTTGATTTTTGGGTCGTTACAATCTAGTTTTAAAATCTGGTTTTGTATATCTTGAATAATAATCATTTTTTCTTTGAATGCATCTTTATGCTTCTAATGCAGTATTAAAATGAGTTGAAAATTCAATCAAATGCAAATCTGAGTTAGAGAGTAGCCCATAAAAGTAAGTTTCAGCTTCAAATCTTGATGTAGTCCTCATCAATCCAGAGAATGTGCATTCTTTGAAATAAGTGGGAATCCATAAATCTCTCATTTTGTACATCTCATTAAACCAATTGTTTTCATTTAAGTGAAACTCATCCATTAAGTTTTTCCATGTTGATTTAAAATCTTGTTTGAGTATTGTTTCATTCCATGAGTAACATTCAATGCTTTCACTTGAAAGTAACCCAGCTCCAAAAGTTATTTATCATTTATGATTATCTATACCAATAAATGGTGCAAAAATCATCCTATATCCGTAAAACAAAGAAACGACAAATTTATTTTTTCAAATTTTTAGTAATGATGCAAATTATTTAATTAAAATTTTTAGTAATGATGCAAATTATTTATTAACATTTTAATATTATTAAATTAATGATCCAGTTACTTTTATGAAATTAATGATTCTAAATACAATGATTCAAAAATATAATTTAACGACTTACATACTATCTATTTAAATTTGACCTAATTTAAGATAATCATTATTTGATTCAATAAAAAAATATTAATCTTCAAAATTTTCCTAAATGATTCTCTATTAATAATGATTATAAACATGATGATTCAAATTATAATTACATTAAAGATTCAATTGATTTTTGAATCTTTTATTCTAAAATTTATATTCAAAAAATCTAATTATACAAAAATTTTATAATTATAAACAATGATCCCTTATTCTAATATTTGTAAATTCAATAATTCGAAAATATAAGTAAATTGTGGATTCACTTACTAGTTTGTTCGATAAGTTGCATCAAACCCAACAACATCTCCAAAGGCAGAATAGTTTCGTTTTGCTTCTTCATCCGCCCAAAACAATCCAATCAATTCTCCATTACTTCCAGCACTATGGTCAAATGAACATTCTTGTAAATAATCATTTTTCTTCTTCAACTTGTCTATCACAAAATCTGCATCTCTTTCTCCAATAAATTCAATCCAATTCCTTTTGAAATTTTTTGTATCTGTTCCTGTAGCTCCAGTATTCTCAAACCACCACCGGACTCTTTTATATATTTATATGCAACACTTGGTCCCATGTTTACATTTGACATATCATATATGATTTTCTTTTGTGAAAATGTGAGTCTTCTTTCAGAATTTAGAAAAATTTTATCTTCTACATGAACAAATATATGTGTATTTTCTTCTTTAAGTTCATATATGTGCCATACTTTATTATTGTTAACTTCATTCTCACATATTCTTCACAGTTTACTCTAATAGAAGGTTTTCTGCTTTTTTTTGTTGTTGTTTGAATCTTTTAAAGTATCATATGCAGATTTCTTTTTTGATCCTTGCATATTACATACTATGTATCTTCTTTTATAACCTTCTACTCCTTTTACTATCTTTGTAGATCCTATTCTTGTTTCAAAACCACTTTTCCTAGCATATTCTTTATAAAATGTTAAACCATCTTTAAATGTAGGAAAAGTTTGTCCCTTATAAGGTCTCATATCTAAATTTGGGATCTAATATGCTTTTCCATTAATTATTCTCACAATTGGATCATACATAGAATATGATGAAGATTCTACATTCTCTGATGAAGATCCAATATTTGCTGTCATAGAACCATTGTTAATAATTCATAAAACATTGTATATTAAATCATATAGTACAAAAAAATAATATTTTTTAATAACAAAATTACCTTGATCATTACTTTCTGAATTTGTTGTTTTATTGTTTCCGCTTTCGGCATCATCAACATGCATTGTACATTCTATATTTGTTGAATGTTGATCCATAACTTGCTTTTGACCTAATATTAACATAGAACATGATATTAACACAATTTTTAATTTTTTATATATATCATTGTTTATATTTGATTAACCTTTTGTATTGGTCAATTTCAATATCACTCATCATATTATCAATAAAAAATTGAAAACAAATGCTTTTCGTACATAAATTACGATGATCTAAATTTTTTTATGAATAAAAATTCAGTTTTTAATCTAATCATAAACAGTTCCGTATATGAACAAATTTTGTTATAATTCATGTCTTTTCAATCGTAATGTATTTAACTATCGACGAATGGAGATTTAAATCGAAGTTTTTACAATAAACTAGATTTAATCTTGTCAACTTCATAGATGACTTCGTTAAAATTGTAACTGATTTATCGTGTTTTAATACAAAGCATTACAAATCGGCAGTAACGCATTTTTTTGAGTTCGAATCTAAGCTAATTTTGTGTTATGTGAATCTAAATTGTAGAGTTTCAATAGAATCGATGATAATTTTAGTTTAACCTTATTTGAAATTCTAAAAGAACTTGAATGAATGATGATCAAAGCAAATTTTTTCGTTTTTTGAAACAAAAATTCATGATTATCAGTAAAAGATAAGTTTTTAATATAAATGTAACCTGATTTCGTATGATTTGAATCGCATATTGAAGATTTTAGTAGAAAGAATCTCGATTTTGTCGTTGTTCTTCGAATTAGCTTCATGATAGGAGGTGTAGACGTCGTCAACCTGAAAGCTAATGACGTCGTCGGAAGCTATAGAGCCCATCCCAATGATTAAAGCAAGGTATGTTGTCCAACATTAGCAGCCCATTTATATCTTTTTGGACCTAAATACCCTTAATTAGCCTGATTCGCCACGGTTAGTCCTCGCCGTCCTCACCGAAAAAAGAGTCTTCACCGGAACCGGATATATATATATATATATATATATATATATATATATATATGTGTGTGTGTGTGTGTGTGTGTGTGTGTGTGTGTGTGAGAGAGAGAGAGAGAGAGAGAGAACAAAATCCATTCTCTTGAAGATAGTGCCAAGTCGATGATCCAACAACTCAACCTTTTAATCTAATTGCACGAACAAGTGCACAAAAGAGCAAGAGAAACTTTTTTTTTTTTTAAATCTATCATCATATATAATCAATTGTTGCACCATGCATTAAATAAGTCATGGGTATATCCGATGCCTACATAGGTGACATGTCATCACTAAATAAATTCTTTTTACTTTTAATTTTATTACCTATAACGACGAGGACATTTCACTCCTATAGGTATTAGGTCTGAATTTGTTTCAATTTCTATAGCGACATGTCCTACCTAAGGGTAGAAACCAAATTTCTAATAATTTTTTAATTTTATTTTAATTTTCCAAAACTAACAACAAAATTTAAAAAAAAAAAAAAAAAAAAACAAATTTCAAGAAATACATCAATTTTAATACCATAGTCTAAATACAGAGCAATTATTCAATATAGCAATCATTTAAAATCTAACTAAAAACAAATCATTTGGAAAAAAAACAATTCATTGAAAGAAACAAATTATTCAGAAAAAACAATCATTAAAGAAACTACTCATCGTCTCCTGATTCCTCATCATCATTATACTCTTGTAGAAGCACATCACTATGCTGGTTGCAAGCTTTTGGCCCACTCCCTTGGTGTGACTATGACCATCGACTGAAGAAGAGAATTGTCCATGTTCCTTACATGCATCTCACTTTACAATAAGCCTCTTCTGCATTTTTTTTTAAAAAAGAACGTTCAGAAGTAGTATTTTGTACCCCAAAAGGAATACTACATTTTGCATTGCCCCGACTAAAAATGAATTTAGACAACAAAATCGACTGAAATTTAGCTTAAAAAGATGCAGCTTTTATCCCATTGACAGTGCAGCCCCTGTTTTGTCTTTTCGTTTTCTTACGAAAAGCTACAAATTTTCAGGTTAAATTCAAGAAATAGCAACACACTTCCATAACTGCTGCGGGAGTTTTGTTCATAACTGAAGCTACAATTTTTCTGGAATTTTGTTTCATAATCTTTACATTTAGCACAAACAGAACCTAAAATTGACTGGATTTATATTCTGTCATCAGTTTTACATTTAGAGGAGTTAGAGAGTACATTGCTATGTAATCTCAGCATTACCTCCACATTTAGATTTAGTACAAACAGAACCTAAAACAGTTTTATCAAGAACTGATACAACTACCTTTACTTTATAGGGAAAAGTCAAAGAATAGCAACTTACTTTAGGCCGATTTCCATTTTAGGCAATGTATTTTTCCATTTACTCACATTAGCAACCAACGTTTATTTTCATTCATTTCAGATAAGAATTCAATTACCAGGTAATGTTAAGATCTTAACATGGTAATGATCTGGACTTTCTACGTATATTTCAACTAAAAACAATTTTCCATCTTTAATTATTTTCTAAGCATTTTTCAAAGCCGAAATGACTGGGAAAGAGAAAACCCATGTAAAAGTGGTCCTAAAATGGATAGAAAATATAGTGCATGAAAAAGTACATTGCCTAAACTGGGAACCGACATAAAGTAGGTTGCTATTATGAATATTTGAGCAGACTCAAGACCAACAGCATCCTATTGTAATCTATCTTTTGAATCAACAATATTATGTATCAACAAAATAGCAAAGTATTAACTTACATAATCATTAGCCCAGCCACAGATTTGATTATTAGCAAAAGTCTTATTATCTAATTTATGCATACATTGATCTATAAACTACAAGAAATGAAAAACAGAGGGAGGGGTTACCTTCATATTAAACTTGTAATTTCCATGGGATATGAGAGATCAGGGGCCAGTAGTCGCCTCTTTTACTATTCTTTTTTTTTTTTTTAATTAATTCTGGACATCCATAGATCCTCACACTCGAAAGTGAAGGCAGAAACACTTTTTGTAGATGCTTGAGAGAAAAATGGAGTCTTGTTGAAACCACCCTCATTACACTTGATCAATATCATTTTAAATACTAGGTTGTAATGAGTTAAGTTAGTATTACTCATAGGTTAGATGGAATGATGAATGAAGAGCATAATAATTGACATTTTGAAATAAATAATTCTAAAATTCTCATGTATGTAAAATGATTCATCATTTGAACATATTCATATTGTTTGTTTGAACTTCAAGTATTAGTATAAAGATTTTAAAGTCTAACTTGTACAACTTCACCAAATAATGTGAGCTCTACAATCAATCCTAATTCACAAATTATTTTGGAATTTTGAATCTGCTGTTTTTCTTTAGAAAATTGAAGTATTTACGCTTCTTAATTAACTATTTTGACTTATTTTGGAATTCATGATGGGCTTTCCATGTACACAACTTCAATCATATTCAATAACTAGAAACAGAAAAAGAAACAATCGCATGTACATTTTAGCATCCATATATATTGACACACTAACAATATTTTTTTTATTATATACACGCTTATATTGATAGAATATTTGCATTTTGTTTATAGTAAGAAAGCAAAATCAATTATTATATATTTATAATTTATCAAGGTGGAGGGAGAAGCATACCTTCAGAGTAAGTTTGTAACTTCTCAGTATATGTTGGTGTAAGGGATACGTGAGATGTGGGACCAGTAGGAGCCTCTTTTACTACTCCTTTCTTTCAGATTTGGGCATCCTTCAATTGTCAAGCTCAAGAGTGAATGCAGCAACATTTCTGGTAGATCCATTGTCTTTGGGCAGTGGTCAATGGAGAGATGCTGGAGGGAGGTGAGGTGTTGGAGTCCCAATGAAACCGATTCCACTTTCTCAAATCCATTTATTTCAAGAGAAGTAAGAGATGAAGGAAGAAGATGGGACAACTGACACAAATTACTCACATCTTCTGACCGTCCACCGATTAAAATTAGGTCCACAAGTGAGGTTGGAAAAGTCTGTGGTCCCCACTTTGAAATGGACTTCTTCAACCCCCCTATTTCAAGAGAGGACAGCTTTGGAGGCCAAAGCCCACGAGAAAAGGAAGAATCCATACTTTTGACAATTTAATATTGTCAGATGTGTTAACACATTGAGTTCTGGCAACTCGTGGTCAGGAAATGACTCCATATTTGGACAATCTGTTATTACGAGTTCCCTCAGGTGATTGAAGGAACTCAAATCAGTGATCGATTTCAGATTTGGCCAATTAGTTATATATACAGATTCAAGCATGAGTATGTCTGAGTTGATCAGAGGCTTCTCTCGTCCTCCTAGCAACTCCTTTTCCAACAGATTATCACAATTCTGGATGAAAAGTGACTTGAGGCTATTTGGACAGCTGCAATGCTCCAAGCTTTTACAACTCCATAGGGTCAAGGTCGTAAGAGATGTTAGGTTGCTCCCACAATTATCCTCCTCTTTCTCTCCTAAACTCACCAAATTCGAACAATTACCTACATCCAACTTCCTTAAATTCACAAGAACTTTACTTGCCTCTGCTTCTGATTCCCACAAGTATCTTATTTCATTACACTCTTCAATGCTTACTTCTTCAACTGCCCCAAGATACTCTATAACATCTCCCCACACCTGATCATTAAGTCCTGAAATACAACTTATATTCAACATGGTGACTGATGAAGCTACACGAACCAGACTTCCTAACACTTCATGACCGCACCCACCTATCCTTAGACTCCTCAGGGAAGGTAATGCTTCAAGTGAAACTCTAACCAAATTAGGACAATCATCTAACCAAAGCTTCTGAAGGCATGGAAATGTTGTATCGACAATTACCCCATTATTATTGGTTGACCACACCTCCCACCCTTTCATATCTCGAAAAGAAAGATGTTCAAGTTTTGGGAATGCAAGACCAGTAGTCCCAAGAAACTCCAAACCCACACCTTTCACCTCATCCATGCCTTTAATAAACAACTCCTTAAGCAATGGTAGCTGCCCAAGTGGCGGTAGATATGTACACTTTTTACAATCACTTATCCAAACACGAGTCAGCTGACCAAACGAGGGATCCCCAACCCAACTTGGAAACTCTATACCTCCATATGACACGATTTTTAGTTCTTTTAAAGTATCATTATGAGGCTTGAGCTCAGTGAGAACCTCCTTTTCAAGCGTTTCATTTCGAGAACCATCAAATTCATTACTCCATTCCAACTCCAACTCACTTATCTTCTTTTCAGATAAGTTCGCTTCCTGTGCATGCATTGAGCCTTGGACTTTTTCCAGCCCCTTAATGGTAATTTTCCCTTGGAGAGCCTTTAAATCTTTAATGTCAATTATTGAAAATCCGTTGTCTCCTCCAAAAGCGACCCCATACAGAGTTTGTAGGCTTTTCAACTCAAGAATCCCTAAGGGCATCTTCTTTACACTTGGAGTATCCCTCATGTCAAAATGCCGCAAATTTTTAAGCTTTGAGAAGCTCTCAGGCAACTTTTTCAAACAATAGCAGCCAAAAACAATCAGCGTCTGTAAATTATAAAGGTTGCAAACACTATCTGGTAAATGTGTGATTTCAGTTCGAGAGAAATTAAGATACCGCAAGTGCTTCAAACTACCAACGGATTCAGGTACCTCACTTATGCTAAGTTGACACAAACTGAGGACCCTTAATAAAGGTAACTCAAGAAGTAAGTCATCAAGGACCTTATTTGATAAGGAAAATGTTCTCCAACTTTCTTTTTTCCCAGGATACAACGCTAAGAATGTTCTCAAATTTCCAGCTCCTTTGAATGCCTCGAACCTTTTGTAAACCATGTACCCCTCACAAACAAATGACATATGGCGATACTTTTCCAAAGCTTCCTTCCTAAATTCTTTCTTCATCTCAATGTCCATCCTTGAAAAAAAATCTCCAGCAACAGATGTAGCCAAGTCATTCATCAGGTCATGCATCACAAACATCGATTTGGCATCAGGGGCATGCTGAAAAAATGATCTTGACAACAATTCATCAAAACCTTCATGGCCCAAGCGTTCCATAGACTTGCTTGTGGTTGATTGGTGCAAAAACCCTTCCGCCATCCACAACAAAATCAACTCCTCCTTATCGAAGACATAGTCTTTTGGGAACAAGGAGCAGTATGCGAACAACTGCTTCAAAGAGGCAGAAAGATCATTGTAGCTTAGTTTAAGAGCTGGAACAATCTCATCTCCCTTTCCTAAAATGGATGATACTCGAGTTGAGGGCAAAACATCGTTGAGTGAGGTGCCCATTGTTCAGAATTTCCCCGATGTGTTTCCTGAGGAATTTCCAGGATTGCCTCCTGAGAGGTAGGTCGAGTTCCAGATTTATATGGTTCCTGGTGTTGCTCCAATAGCCAAGGCACTATATCGCTTGGCACCACCGGAGATGCAAGATTTGTTTACACAACTTCATGAACTACTAGACAAGGGATTTATTTGGCCGAGTACCTCAACTTGGGGAGCACCAATACTGTTCGTGAAGAAGAAGGATGGTTCATACAAGGTGTGCATTGACTACCCAAAGTTGAAGAATCTAATAGTAAAGAACTGTTATCCACTCCTGAGGATCGCTTACTTATTTGACCATCTTTAGGGTGCATCTTGGTTTTACAAGATTGATTTGCGATTAGGTTACCATCAGATGAGGGTCAAGGACGATGATGTACATAAGATGGCTTTTAGGACTCGTTATGGTTATTATGATTTCGTGGTGATGTCATTCAGGTTCACCAATGCACCGACATCATTCATGGATCTCATGCACCTGGTTTGGAGGCCGACAGTGGATCAGTCGGTGATAGTATTCATACATGATATCCTGGTCTACTCCAAGACCAAGGAGCAGCACGAGGAATACTTATGAGAAGTATTGGAGACCCTTAGGAGAGAAAGGTTGTATGACAAATTCACCTAATGTGAGTTCTAGTTGCACGAGGTGCAGTTCTTGGGGCACATGGTCAACCAGAAGGGTATATTCGTCGATCCGTCCAAGATCGAGGTCGTGATGCGATGGGAGGTTCTGAGGACCCATCTGAGATTCAGAGCTTCCTAGGTATCGCAGGGTTTTATTAGAGATTTATCCAGGATTTCTGCAAAGATTGTTGTGCCATTGACACATTTGACGAAGAAGAATGTTACGTTTTGGTTGGGGGGGGGGGTCAATCAGCAACTGGTTTTTGAGACGCTGACACAGAGATTGTGCGAGGCCCCGCTTCTTACGCTTCCCGATGGTATGGATGATTTTGTGGTTTATTGTGTGTAACATTCATCGATTCATAAAAATTTAATTTTTTTTAAAAACAATCATCAACCATCATTGTTTACAAAAAGAACCATTATCTCAAAAGTAAAGTCATATCAGAGTGTCCGAAAAATCAATAGCATGAAAATTGGAGGATATGCACGATTAGGCCTTCACTTTCCCACGATCCTCAGAAGTACTTAAAATAATAAACTAAAACGGTAAACTAACACTTAGTAAGTCCCCCAAAGTACCATCACACAACATGAAAAACAAAACATACAAATATGAGCCTTCAATGTGACTAGACCTCCTAGCAGGGCCTACAACCTATCTGCACAGCTCTACGAGCCATCGACATGACTGGACCGCCTCGCAGGGCCTACAGCCTATCCAGACCATACCGGGTGTCTTGGCCTTCAACACAATGTAGGACCGACTCAACCTAACCTCAATATGGTGACATATCTAACAGGTAAACATAAACATCAAACCAACAAATACAAATAATCATACAGATCCACTAATAAGTCATATACTTGCATAACACTATCTTATAACCAGGATACAAAATCTAGTGGGCCAACATTGGTGCCTTCGACCAACGAGTATAGTGAGGAAAACTCTCCTCTCAGCCTGAAAATATTGCCGACAGTATGCTGCTTGAAATATCCACCCTACCAGTCACCTATTCATCAAATAGTGACCACACTCAAATACAACTCAAATACCCATAATACCCGTAGGTCAACTTGGTTAAGGTCAAAATTAATCCATACTCGAAGGTCCATACTGCAATAGTCACGTCGTGATCTCTAATGGTCACGTCGTGACCTAATAAGTCCAAAACAGATGAGGATCACCATCCTCATGTCGTGACATGTAGGATCTCATGTCGTGAGAACGCCCCTGGACAGAAGTTCTTCATGAATCTCTTAATCCCTTTTTGGCCAAGCCACCAAATCTTTCATAGTGTCTTATTAAAAATCATGGCTTTTTGGACATGCATGTCTAATGCATGTCCCAAACACTAACAAGGGTGCAAAATGAGAAGATAACACCAAATCTCATGCAAGAGTCATAAAACTGCACCATAATCCAGATCTAACACCTATAACAGTCAAGGGACACTAGAGATCGATAAAGTTGGCAATTTTATGGATTCCAACTACTACATCACATTGGATATGAAGGACTTAAGCATAAAAACCAAGATTTATGCTTAAAAACTCATAAAGCAATGAACTTGAAACTCACAAAAGGTACAGAAGGTGTGAGGATGCTTGATGGAGAGGCTTGAATGAAAAAATGATGGACTAGATGCTCTTCTTCTTCTTCTTGGTTAAAATCACCACAAATGAGCACAAGATCGATTATAGGTTATAGGATTTCAAAAGGGAGTACAAAGAGATGATGGGGCTGAGGATGGGCTAATAATAGCCCACAATTCCTTTAAATACAAAATAAGACCCCCAAAATTAAGGTTTTCTCTTTGCATAACCTCACGCCGTGAGCCATATATGCTCACGTCGTGAGCCCAAAGGTAATGCGCGACTGCACCAACCTCCTCATGACCCGACACACCTGATCTCACATCGTGAGTATGGTCAAACCTTTGAATCTTTAAACTTTACAATTCCTCACCTGAACTGAATGTTACATTATGACACCTCTATATCAGGTTGGGGAGTTGTTCTTATGTAGAGGGGTCCTGTGATTGCTTATGCTTCGAGGTAGCTAAAGCCTCATGAGGCAAATTACCTTACACATGATTTAGAGTTGGGGGCTATGGTTTTTACCCTCAAGATTTGGAGGCACTATCTTTATGGGATTAGGTGTACTATCTAAATTACCCATAAGAGTTTGAGGTACCTGATAAATCAAATGAATTTGAATATTCGGAAATAGAGATGGTTGGATGTGGTAAAGGATTATGATTGTAGGATCCTGTACAACCATGGGAAGGCCAATGTGGTGGCCGTTGTCTTGAGCTGCAAGGCAGTGAGTATACCTATTAGAGATGTATGTCTGAGGATGGTTATCTTTTCTCCTTTGATGGATTTGATCAAGAAGGATTAGGTGGAGGGATTGGAAAAGGAGAATTGGAAAGTGGAGTGAATCAGGGGACAAATTCCTTTATTTATTAGAGAAAGTAAAGGATTGTTGACTCGGTGTGGAAAAGTTTGGGTTCCGACTACTGGTGGGGTGAGGCAGACAGTTCTAGAAAAGGCTCATAAGTCAAATTTTTCGATCCATCCAGGGGCCACAAAGATGTATCGGGATCTGGAGCTGAGTTATTGGTGGCCTGTACAAAAATGGAGACAACAAGGTTTGTAGAGCGGTACCTGACTTTCAGGAAAGTCAAGGCCGAACATCAGAGTCCCCATGACAAGATGCAACCATTACCCATTCCCATGTGGAAGTGGGAAGAGATAACCATGGATTTTATCACAAAGTTGCCAAGGACAAAACATGGAGTTGATTCCATCTAGGTCATTATTGATAGATTGACCAAGAGTGCACACTTTATACCTATTAGCAAGAGTATATCTGCTAAGAAGTTGGTCGCCATTTACACTTAGGAGGTGGTGATTCGGCATGGGGTGCTAGTTTCAGTAGTTTCAGACCGAGATGTTCGTTTCACCTCTAGATTTTGGAGGATGTTTCATGAGGAGTTGGGTACTTAGTTGCACTTCAGTACAACATACCACCCTAAGACCAATGGATAGAGTGAGCGGACGATTCAGACACTCGAAGATATTCTCTGTGCGTGCGTGTTAGATTTTGGAGGGAGTTGGGATAATTATCTTCCACTGGAAGAGTTATCTTATAACAACAGTTAACATGCTAGTATTGACCGATAACCTTTTGAGATGTTGTATGGGAGGAGGTGGAGGACCTTGGTTTGTTGGGGTGAGGTCGAGCATCTGGTCATGGGGAGTACTAAAGTGGTGCTCAAGACCACTAAGTTGATTCAGTAGGTGCGTGACAAGTTGCGAGTCACGCAAAGTCGGCAGAAGAGTTATGGAAAACGGCGACGTTCGGACCTCGTGTTTCAGATGGGGGACTTGTTTCTTTTAAAAATGTTACCTTGGAAAGATGTCATCCAATTTCGGAAGAAAGGCAAGCTGGGCCGTCGATTTATCGGCCCCTTCAGGATTACGACTTGTTGGGCAAGGTTGCACACCGGCTAGATTTTCCTGATAAGCTCAGTCAAATACACAACACCTTCCATGTCTCTCAGTTGCAAGAGTGTGTAGCTGATGAATCAATAGTGATCACTTTGGATGATATTCCAGTTGTTGAGTGCCTGAACTATATGGAGAGACCGATTGCGATTCTTGACACGAAGACCAAGGCTCTACATAACAAAGAAGTGAATCTAGTAAAGGTGCAATGGCATCACAGGAATGGCTCAAAATTAATGTGGGAGCCTGAGGATGAGATGCGGAATCACTACCCAAACTTGTTTGTAGTGGCGGACTTCGACGACGAAGTCCGATTCAAGTGGTGGAGATTTGAAACACCAATGTTCCAAGTATTTTCTATTGTGGCTTAATTCTTTAAAAAGTTTGCAAATTTGCTCCCTATGTTGGGCGCACGGGATAGGTACGTCGGGAGTAGGCGTTTAAATGATGATCGAAGATCCTTTGCATACGCTGGTGTACTACTAAAGAGGCCAAACCCCAATTTTTAGGGTTTGGACCCAATTTAAAGATCATTATGGCCTCATATCCTTTCTTAACTCTGGCTTCCATGTCTCTTAGCCTCCATTTTGAAACCCTAATTGTTTGAGTGTGTTTTGAAGCCTTAGAAGGTTATTTTGGTGTTCTTGGTGGTGAAGGAGGACCCTTGGAGTTGTGGTGTTTCAGTTAAGCCTTTGGATGCAACAATTACTCATCCTTGTGCATCTTCTGGAGGTATAAAGCTCCAACCTTGATGTATATTTCTTTAGATCTAGCTATATAGTAATATTTTTTTCATTAATTGTCCCATAGCTTAAGATCTTGGGAGTTTGAGAATCTCCAAACCTAATGAGAGGAGTCCTTCATTTTAAAGCATGGTGGTTCATAAAAATGGGATCTTGGCCCATGCCAATCGTGCATGATAGACCTATTAAACCTTTTGGTCATGAATAGGACTTAAAGTATGATTTGATGGGCTTTGAGCATATCTACACATCCTATTTGTTCATGCACCCTAAAGAATTTGATCTAGGTTTTCACTAGCTAAACATGCAAAATTGAATACAAAGAAAAAACCCTAATATGCATCTATTAAAATTGAAAATAAGGATTTAGACACATACCTTAATTGTTATTTAGTAATAACAATTATTCCTTGAACTCTTGAAAGATAGTGTCTCAAATGTTGCACCTCTAATGGCTTACAGACACTCTTGCAAAGGATGAGAGGAAGGAGGAGGGAACACTTTTAAAATTTCGGCTATGCTAGGTTAAGGAACAAGTGGCCAAAAATCCTGTCAAGTTGCATGAATGAAGGCAACCTAAAAGGACTGTGGTACTATCAATTCAAGTACATACCCAATATAGTTATGACTTAAACACCTATTCCAACAATCTCCCACTTGGATAAGTCTAATAACTACGTTTGCAAGTATAACTTCAAAATTGACTAGCAAATTTTAGCTCTCAAAAGCCGCTGTCGAACTCTGACCTAGTCAGTTACATGTCCTAAGATAAGTGATCATATAACCCTACGTTATGCATGATATCGTGTGTATAAATGACATGGAATAAAATCATTCTCAATGTCCAATAGTTTGTTTCCCGATTTTTGATTTGTAATGACAGAGAATTTAATTGAACACGTCAATTTAGTCCTGACCGGGCCTAACACATAAGTCAACACCAAATCATCGAGGGGCCCAAGATATCACTTTTACCCCTTAGGATAAAAGGAACAGATAAACTTTGACTCATATGCTTGTATTATTTACTCATCAAATCGTACACAACAATAGATTTTATAACATCAAGTTACTAATGCGTTTACGCATTATCAATGCACAACCAACTTGCAAACAACAACTCATATATCTTGGTTTAAAGATTATACGATATTATCGTCTCATAATTACTCGTGATAAATTCCATGAAGTAATTCTATGAGTGTGAGGTTAATCCAATACTTAAATCCCTATTTCAAAAGTACTCATGAACGTTGCAACAAACCATTGCTAGGTATAAGCACTTAGACAATCTACAAGCCAATTCATGACAGTCTTAATTCACTACTTACTTCCAAAGTATGATTGACTATGGATAATCTGAATAATCTAATCATTCGGGAAGTAAAACATGTAAAGTTGAAACACAAAGATAAACAATTGACAGAAGATAGTAAACAATACTTATAAATAATTCTTCATTAATTAACCATCAAATGTCAATTACATTTATTTGTTACAAGTTACTAAATATCTATCTAATCACTAAAACTAATATCATCCTTCATACCAATGCTCCTCGCATGTTGAACTTGCTTAACCCTACTTAGACCCTTTGTGAGGGGATCGGCAAGATTCTCTTCTGATGATACCCTCTTAACGATGAGGTGTCCGATGTCTGACGAAATGATATTTTTTGTTGATATGCCTTGATTTACCATGATCTATAGGTTCCTTGGTTAAGAAAATTGCTCCTTCATTATCACAGAAAATCTCCATAGACTCCTTTATGGCTGGCATAACTCCAAGGTCTCTAATGAAGTTCTTCAACCATATAGCTTCCTTTGATGCTTCGCTCGCAGCTATATACTCAGATTCACATGTAGAATCAGCTACGGTTTCCCGCTTGGAACTTTTCCAAATTACTGCTCCTCCATTGAGTGTAAACACCCAACCAGATTGAGAACAACAATTGTCTCTCTCTGTCTGAAAACTGGTGTCACTATACCCAGTAACTCTTAAGTTGTCACTGCCACTAAGCACAAGGACCCAATCGTCGTCCTTCGCAGATAATTAAGAATGCTCTTAACAACTATCCAATGAGCTTTACCTGGATTTCCCTGATATCGACCAACCATGCTCAAAGCAAAATCCATATCAGGGTGAGTACATGTCATAGTATACATGATCAATCCAATGGTGGAATCATATGGAACTCGACTCATTTTTGCTATCTCAGCATCAATACTCGGACTCCAAATCTTACTCATTTTGGTATTACTCTGGATAGGTAAATCTCCCTTTTTTGAATTTTCCATGCTAAAATGTTTTAACACTTTATTCAAATACGTGCTTTGACTGAATCCAATTAGTCTTCTACTCCTATTTTTCAAAATCCTTATTCCCAGAATATAAGCAGCCTCTCCTAGATCCTTCATAGAGAAACACTTTCCAAGGTAGGACTTAACCTCCTGTAAGGTTGGAACATCATTTCCTATGAGTAGTATGTCATCAACATACAATACCATAAAGCTAACTACACTCCCACTAGCTTTGACATATACACATGACTCATCCTCACTCCTAGAGAAATCAAACTCTTTGACTTTCTCATTGAAACAAAGATTCCATTTGCGAGAAGCTTATTTCAATCCATAGAGTGATTTATCAAGATTACACACTCTATTGGGGGTATTTAGAATCCACAAAACCCCTTGGATGATTCATGTATACATCCTCAACCAACATTCCATTAAGGAAAGAGGTTTTGGCATCCATCTGCAATATTTCATAATCATGAAACGCAGCTATGGCTAGCATAAACCTAATAGATTTGATCTTGGCCAATGGGGGGAAGGTCTCATCATAGTCAACCCCCAGGATTTGAGTAGAGCCCTTTGCAACTAGTCGTGCCTTGAACGTGTGTAACATACCAAAATTTAGGTTCAACCATCTAACCCTTATTCTTTTGCAAGTTGTCAAGTTAGGCTCCTTTATGTAAAATGCTAGGCTTGTGAGTACGCTGGGCGTACTGAGGAGTACGCTGCGCGTACTCGCGCGCTTAATTTTGTACGCGGATTCATTTGGGTATGCTGGGCGTACCCAAGGTTACGCCGGGTGTAACTGGCCTAGATGCAAAACCCTAAAATGTCTTGAGGGCTACAAAAGTAATGAGATGGCCTTGTCCCCCCAGCCACCATCACACAGAAAGAAACCCTAAGAGAGTACTCCCTTCGTCCCTATCTTGTGTGTGAGTGTTCTAAGCTTCAAAGTGCCATTTCAAGGTGGTGAAAGAGAAGAGGAGGCCATTATAGGAGCTAGAAGTTGGTGGACAAGAGTAGATCTGAGATCTACAGAGGTTGGAGCTTCTTCCTGAGGTATAAAGTTCAAAACTTGCCTTGTTATTTCTGTTGTGTGCTTCTTGGACCAAATTCTAGGGCTTTTGGTCCCAAGATGGAGACTTTATGAGCAAATAGTCTCCATTGGCCTATATCTATCATATTTCAGGACTATATGAGTTGTATGTTCATAAAAATGCAATCTTGGACGTAAATGTTGAGCCATGCATGAGATCTAGACTTTTGGAGGAGAAAGGAAAGGTGTTAGAGGGTGTGGGAACCTTTACAGCCATGCAAAGGCTTAAAGGTTTCGACTTTATGAATTAAGAGGTGTTAAAATGGCCAGATCTGGAATGTGTGATTATGTCTTAACTGTTTAAGACCTAAAATGAAGAAAGTAGGAAACTAGGATTTACGCCGGGCGAAATCCCAGTACGCGTTGTGTAGGGGGTCGCGTTCCCCTATTATGGAGTGCAAGAGTACGCCCTGCGTACTGCTTGCTGTTGACTTTTGTTGACTTTTAGGGTTTTGGTCAACATGTGGACTTTTGAGTCAGGGAGGGGTAAAATGGTCTTTTACCCTTATGTGGGATTGTAGAAAGGGACGTAGTATAGCCTTGAGAGTCGTTAATGATTTGAAATGATTACTTGTTGTGATTAGAGGAGGCTAGGTTGTTGTTTCGAGATTCAGAGGTATCGAGCACGTGAGTTAGTAGACATCATACGTTGTGAGTCTTCTCACTATATTGTACCTGGAAGGGTACCTATGTGTGACCGGAAGGTCTGGTATGCTATGAGATATATGCATTGTATGCTATGCGTTGCATGTATTATATGCGTTATGTATGTGATATGTATGCTATGCTTGATATGGGCCGGAAGGCATTATGATATCGGCCAGAAGGCATTATGATGTGGACCGGAAGGTTACAGAGTTATGGACCGGAAGGTCGACACGGGTAGGACCGGAAGGTTTATCGAGTTGGAACGGAAGTCCCCTGAGACACATGGACCGGAAGGTCGTGTGGGTATGGTTGGGAAGGTGTATGTGTGTAACTGGTATATTGGGGGAACTTACTAAGCTTCTTGCTTACAGTGTTTATGTGTAATGTGTTTCAGGTACTAGTGAGGACCGTTGGAAGGTGCCGACATGACTCGTACACACACAGGTGGATTTGGATATGTTTGATCTTGGGATTTGATATGTTTTGTATAATGACCATGTTACATTGGATTTTATGGTTTTGTCTCGAATGAAATTATGTTTTAAAAATGAAAAATTGTTTTGAAAATTTACGTCGTTACAAGTTGGTATCAGAGCCTTGGTTTGAGGATTTCGGGTGCACCTTCGGGCATATCTGGTCCCAAACTGAGGATTTGTGAAAATTTTCAAACGATAAAACTAATTTTTCTAAAAAGCAAGAGATTTTGAGACAACCAGAGCGGAGCAGTGTGTATGGTCAGCCAGCGCCCGAACGGTGAATCCCCAAAATACCCTTACGTTATGTGTTATGAGATATGATATGTTAATTTATGCATGCTAGAGGTTGCTAGGTATTCATATTAGGACTAGAGTGGACTGATTTTTTGATGCCTTAGCCAAAGAAGGATTGTGCTGCTATGTGATGCTTGAGAGCGAGTAGGTAGCAGTGAGGGGCTGATAAGAGGTCTATCGAAGGGTAGCCTATGCCAATGAGATATAGAGTACTTGTGATCTGGGATCGAAGGAGGAGGACTTAAGGTGAATACTGATGCGGTGTAGGCGGTAGTATAAGGGCCCGTACTACCGAAGACACCGGAGCAGTGCGCACTCTAAGTAAGAATCCTTTGGGTACTAAGGAACAAGTAGGGTTGAGTTATCGAGTGCGAGCATGCTCGAACGAGTCTTTGATATTATTATGTTATATTTCAGAGACATCATGGTTGGGACACGCCACAGACCTGAGGTGGGTGGTGTGAGTGACGAGGAGCTTTGTCAGATGATCCACGATGAAGTGGCGGCGGCGATTAGGGCTGAGATTCCAGAGATGTTTGGTTCTAGCAAGACCACTCTAATTAAGACTTTCGATGAGCGGTACGCCGGAGTGACTGAGGCTGCAGCCGCTGCAGCTACAGCAGCTGTGGCTGCTGCAAGGCCTCAGGGAGGTGACTCATTGTTGTTCCGGGAGTTCAGCAACACGAAGCCACCTGAGTTTGATGGGACGCAGGATCCGATCGTTGCGATGAGATGGATTGTTGATATTGAGGGATGCTTCTATACGTGTTCATGTATGGAGCATCTGAGGGTTCAGTTTGCATTAAACCAGCTTCGCTTGGGAGCGAAGGATTGGTGGAAGTTCGTGACGACAAGCTTTACAATTGCAGAGATCTCAGAGGTGACCTGGGAGAGGTTCACCACCATGTTCAGAGATGAGTATGTTCCCCCGGTGGAGAGGGAACGGTTGGTTCATGAGTTCTTGACCCTCAAGCAGGGTACTGATTCGGTCACTGTGATTACGAGGAAGTTTCATGAGAGGGCGATGTTCTGTCCTAAGAAGGTGTCTACTGAGCAGGCACGTATGATCCAATATTTGGGCATTCTGAGGAGAGACATTCGGGAGTTCGTGTCGAACTCGACGTATCGGACATTTGCTGAGCTCTAGGAAAATGCCCGGAAGAGGGAGATTGAATTGGAGACTCAGCCCAGGGAGGAGGCCGATTCTCAGAGGATGGATCGGCGGCCGACTCAGTCTCAGCCGGCAGCCAAGCGGACCAAGTCCGCTGATTCAAGGACTGGAGGCCAGAAAGGCCGCACTTGCGGGAAGTGCAGCAAGGGACATGAGGGGGCCTGTCGATCGGGTGCTTGCTACAAATGTGGCAAGGAGGGGCATATCGCCAAGGATTGCCCCAAGGGATTTATGGTTTGCTTTCATTGCAACCAGACTGGCCATCGGAAAGCCGAGTGTCCATAGTTGCACTAGGGGTCAGCACAAGGATCTGCGCCTGCAGCTAGGGTTACCGAGGTTCGACCAGTGAAGGCTAAGGCTCCGAAGGCTCGTGGGAGAGCTTTCCAGTTGACTGCGGAGGAGGTCCGCACAGCGGCCGATGTTGTGGCTGGTATGTATTATGTATTTATATTTTATTTGAGTTGAGATATTGTGCTTATATGATGATATGCGTAGGTACTTTTCTTGTGAGTTCTGTACCTGCTTTGGTGTTATTTGACTCGGGTGCGAGTCGGTCATTTGTTTCCTTGGCATTTAGTCAGCACATTAGTATCCGTCGAGAGGCGTTAAGTCAACCTCTGCGAGTTTCCATAGCTGACGAGCGAGCGGTGTATGCTACGGATGTGATTCGAGGATGTATCCTTGAGATCTTCGGTGTGGAGTTCCCGATAGATCTGGTCCCGATTGCGATAGGGGACGTGTCTGTTATAATGGGCATGGATTGGTTGAGCCGATTTGGAGCTATCATAGACTGCGAGCGTCAGTTGGTGACGATATGAGACCTTAGTGGGGGGAGTACTTATGGTGTACGGCGAGGGAACCCGATATGGGTCAGCGTTTTGTTCGGCTGCCAGGGCAAGGCAGAGTTTGCAGCAGGGCTGCAGCGGATTCGTAGCCTATGTAATGGACACGCGAGTGGCCGCTGGGAGGACAAGTTCGATTGATGAGGTTCCGATAGTGTGCGAGTTCCCGGATGTTTTTCCCGAGGAATTGCCAGGTGTGCCTCCCGAGAGGCAAGTGGAGTTCCGTATCGATTTGGTTCCGGGAGCAGCACCTATCGCCAAGGCGCCTTATCGCCTCGCGCCGCCAGAGATGCAAGAGTTATCATCGCAGCTTCAGGAGCTACTGGGGAAGGGTTTTATTCGACTGAGTAGCTCGCCTTGGGGAGCGCCGATCCTTTTTGTCAAGAAAAAGGATGGTTCACATCGGATGTGCATTGATTACTGGGAGTTGAACAACTTGACGGTCAAGAACCGTTATCCGTTGCCGGGGATCGATGATCTGTTCAATCAGTTGCAGGGGGCGTCTTGGTTCTCCAAGATAGACTTGAGGTCGGGTTATCATCAGATGAGGGTTCGGGATGAAGATATCCAAAAGACGGCGTTCAGAACTCGTTATGGGCATTACGAGTTCGTGGTGATGCCTTTTGGGCTCACCAAAGCACCAGAAGTGTTCATGGATCTCATGAACAGGGTGTGCAGACCGATGTTGGATCGGTCGGTGATCGTATTCATTGATGATATTTTGGTGTATTCGGGATCTAGAGAATAGCATGAGGAGCATTTGAGGGAGATCCTTGGAGTTCTGAGATCGGAGAGGCTTTATGCCAAATTCTCCAAGTGTGAGTTCTGGTTACGAGAGGTCCAGTTCTTGGGACATCTCATCAACCAGAATGGGATATTGGTCGATCCGACCAAGATTGAGGCGGTCATGAGGTGGGAGGTGCTGAGATCGCCCACCGAGATCAGGAGCTTTCTAGGATTGGCTGGCTATTATCGGAGATTTATCAGGGATTTCTCCAAGATTGCCGTGCCACTCACCAAGTTGCCCCGGAAGGGTGTCACTTTTTCCTGGGGTCCGGAGAAGCAGACCTCATTTGAGACACTTTGCCAGAAGTTGTGCGAAGCCCCGATGCTCGCGCTCCTGGAAGGGATGGAGGATTTTATGGTGTACTGCGATGCGTCGATATCCGGGTTGGGAGCAGTGCTTATGCAGAGGGGGCATGTGATAGCATATGCATTGAGGAAGCCTCATGAGTCGAGGTATCCCACGACCTGGAGCTGGGGGCTGTGGTGTTCGCCCTCAAGATCTGGCATCACTATCTGTATGGGGTTCGATGTACAGTATACACGGACCACAAGAGTTTGAAGTACTTGATGGATCAGCCCAACCTGAATATGTGCCAGAGGAGATGGTTGGATGTGGTAAAGGATTATGATTGCGAGTTCCTGTACCACCTGGGAAAGGCTAATGTTGTAGCCGATGCCTTGAGCCGTAGGGCGGAGAGCGCCCCGATATGAGACGTTTGCATGATATTGACAGTGATGAATCCGGTGTTGGACACCATTCGAGGGGCCCAGGTGGAGGCCGTGAGACCGGAGAACCACAAAAGGGAGCGGGTGATTGGGCAGGTATCGGAGTTCGTTACCGATAGTCGAGGACTTATGACCTTTCAGGGTCGGATTTGGGTACCGTTTGTGGGCGGAACGCGTACCATCTTGATGGAGGAGGCACATAGATCGAGGTTCTCAATCCATCCCGAGGCCACTAAGATGTTTTTGGACCTGAAAAGGGAATATTGGTGGCCCTGTATGAAGAGAGATGTCGCATGGTTCGTGGAGAGGTGCTTGACCTGTCGCAAGGTTAAGGCAGAGCACCATCGTCCACATGGTAAGTTGTAGCCATTGGAGATTCCCGAGTGGAAGTGGGAATAGATTACCATGGATTTTATCACCAAATTGCCAAGGACTGCAAGAGGTGTCGATGTGACTTGGGTGATTGTGGACATATTGACGAAGAGTGCTCACTTTCTTGCTATCAGTGAGAGTTCTTCTACCGAGAGGCTGGCAGAGTTGTACGCGAGGGAGGTGGTATCGCGGCATGGAGTACCGACCTCGATTGTTTCAGACCGAGATGTGCGTTTTAATTCCAGATTCTGGAAGAAGTTTCACGAGGAGTTGGCTACGAGGCTGCATTTTAGTACCACATACCACCGACAGACGGACGGACAGAGTGAGCAGACGATTCAGACGCTCGAGGACATGCTTCGAGCATGTGTATTGGACTTCGGAGGGAGTTGGGACACGTATTTGCTCTTGACTGAGTTTTCCTATAACAACAACCATCACTCGAGCATTGGTATGCCACCCTTTGACCTGTTGTATGGGAGGAGTTTTCGGACTCCCATTTGCTGGGGTGAGGTAGGGCAACTTATGATGGGTAGTATGGAGATTTTGCTTCAGATAGCAGAGCAAATACAACAGGTCATACAAAGGTTTTGGACCGCTCAGAGTCGCTAGAAAAGTTATGCAGATAGGAGACGATCCGAGCTCGAGTTTCAAGTTGGGGATTTTGTACTCCTGAAGGTGTCTCCTTGGAAATGAGTGATTCGATTCAGGAAGAGGGGCAAGCTGGGGTGGGAGACAGAGTCAGAGGTTCGGGAGCAGCATCCGGAGTTGTTTTCGGTATAAGACTTCGAGGGCGAAGTCTGGTTCAAGTGGAGGAGAATTGTAACATCCCGAAATTTAGGTTCAACCATCTAACCCTTCTTCTTTTCCAAGTTGTCAAGTTAAGCCCCTTTATGTAAAATGCTAGGCTTGTGAGTACGCCAGGCATACTGAGGAGTACGCTACGCGTACCCGTGCGCTTAATTTTGTACGCGGATTCATCCGGGTACGTTGGGCGCACCCAAGGTTACGCCGAGCGTAACCGGCCCAGATGCAAAACCCTAAAATGTCTTGAGGGCTATAAAAGGAATGAGATGGCCTTGTCCCTTAGCCACCATCACATAGAAAGAAACCCTAAGAGAGTACTCCCTTCGTCCCTAGCTTGTGTGTAAGTGTTCTAAGCTTCAAAAGTGTCATTTAAAGGTCGTGAAAGAGAAGAGGAGGCCATTGTAGGAGCTAGAAGTTGGTGGACAAGAGTAGATTTGAGATCTACAGAGGTTGGAGCTTCTTCCTGAGGTATAAATTTCAAAACTTGCCTTGTTATTTGTGTTGTGTGCTTCTTGGACCAAATTCTAGGGTTTTTGGTCCCAAGCTGGAGACTTTATGAGAAAATAGTCTCGATTGGCCTAGATCTATCATATTTCAGGACTATATGAGTTGTATGTTCATAAAAATGCAATCTTGGACGTAAATGTTGAGCCATGCATGAGATCTAGACTTTTGGAGGAGAAAGGAAAGGTGTTAGAGGGTGTGGGAACCTTTACAACCATGCAAAGGCTTAATTGTTTTGACTTTATGAATTAAGAGGTGTTAAAATGGCCAGATTTGGAATGTGAGATTATGTCTTAACTGTTTAAGACCTAAAATAAAGAAAGTAGGAAACTGGGATTTATGCTGGGCGTAATCCCAGTACGCGCCGCATAGGGGGTCGCGTTCCCCGATTCTAGAGTACAAGAGTACGCCCCGCGTATAGGAGTCGGTACGCCCCGCATACTGCTTGCTGTTGACTTTTGTTGACTTTTAGGGTTTTGGTCAACATGTGGACTTTTGAGTCAGGGAGGGGTAAAATGGTCTTTTACCCTTATGTGGGATTGTAGATAGGGATGTAGTATAGCCTTGAGAGCCGTTAATGATTTGAAATGATTACTTGTTGTGATTAGGCGAGGCTAGGTCGTTGTTTCGAGATTCATAGGTATTGAGAACGTGAGTTGCTAGACATCATACGAGGTGAGTCTTCTCACTATATTGTACCTGGAAGGATACCTATGTGTGACCGGAAGGTCTGGTATGCTATGAGATATATGCATTGTATGCTATGAGTTGCATGTATTGTATGCGTTTTGTATGTGATATGTTTGCTATGCTTGATATGGGCTGAAAGGCATTATGATATGGGCCGGAAGGCATTATGATGTGGACCGAAAGGTCAAGGAGTTATGGACCGGAAGGTCGACACGGGTAGGACCGGAAGGTTTACCGGGTTGGGACGGAAGTCCCCTGAGACACATGGACCGGAAGGTCATGTGGGTATGGCTGGAAAGGCGTATGTGTGTAACTGGTATATTGGGGAACTTACTAAGCTTCTTGCTTACAGTGTTTATGTGTAATGTGTTTCAGGTACTAGTGAGGACCGTTGGAAGGTGCCGACATGACTCGTACACACAGGCGGATTTGGATATGTTTGATCTTGGGATTTGATATGTTTTGTATAATGACCATGTTACATTGGATTTTATGGTTTTGTATCGAATGAAATTATGTTTTAAAAATGAAAAATTGTTTTGAAAATTTACGTCGTTACCATGTGTGCACCTTTCCATCCATGTCGGTCTTCTTCTTGAAGATCCATTTGCACCCAACTGTCTTACGACCTGATACATTGTCAACCAAGTTCCAAACTTGATTTTCATACATGGGCTGGATCTCGTTGTCCATTGCCTCTTTCCATTTAGCAGACTCAGGGCCCGCGATTCCTTGCTTGTAGTTAGAAGGCTCATCCAAATTTACCAGTGCACTATCACTGATTAACATATCACCATCTGTAGTTATATGGAAGCCATAAAATTCTAGTGTCATTCTAACTCGATTGGAATGCCTAAGAGGCAATGAATCATCAATAGTTTTAACAAGAATTTCTTCCTCGGGTTGAGTGCTAGTGTTAGAGGTTCATTCATCGCTTGACTCTTGAATTTCTTCAAGATTAACTGTACTCCCACTATCCTCTTTGCATATGAGCTCCATCTCATGGAAAACTCCGCTTCGTGCTACAAAGAACACGTTCTCACTAGGTCTATAGAACAAGTATCCAAAAGACTTTTGTGGGTAGCCGATGAAAATACATCGCTCACTTTGAGGTTCAAGCTTGTCGTGAGTCTCTCATCTAACGATAGCTGCACAACTCCAAACCTTAATATGTCTGAACTGTAACATCCCGTTTTTTCAAGTAGCTTCAAGTTTAACCCTCAGATTTGAAATAGGTCACTTTTGGCCCTTAGTTTGGAAGGAAGTGGCAAAAGGAGGGCCTAGTGGAAAAAGGGAAGTTTTGGGGTTGAAGTAGCACGTCGGGCATACACGTGGTACACTAAGCGTACTAGGGCGCACCCTAGTATGATGGGCGTACGCATGTGTATGCTGGGCGTACGTACGCTAAGAAAGAACACTAACTTTTAAGGTTTGTGGAGTATTTAAACACACCTCCCTTAGCCGTTTTGAGAGAACCCTAGCCTTTTAGTGGTCATTCTTGAGTTTTTAAGAGTGTTCTTATCCCTTTAAGAAGAAGTTTGTGCATCAAGGTGCCAAGGAAGGAAAAGTTAGCTTGTAGATCGTGGCTCATCATCTGTTTTGGGAACTCCATAAGGTATAAAGTTGTTACCTTTGAGCCTTTTTCTTCTAGATCTATTCTTAGAAGTTTATTTGCCCTTTTTTGTCCCATGAAGTCACATTTCTATGCATGGTTTGTTTTGGACAATTTGAGTTGTCCTTTGAGACTCTAGAATGGGTCCCAAGCAGTGTTGTAAAACTCACCGAGTTGGCCAAGTACTCCTCCGAGTACTTGCTACTCGGCCCCTTTCCGAGGCGAGTTACAAAATCCCGAGTACTCCCCGATCGACCCCTTACTGACCTGAGTAGTGTTGTAAAACTCGATCAAATTGGTGATTGATATGTATAATATACTTAATGAGTTATTATTTAACACACACACACACATGTGATTATTACTACATATATATCTTAAATTTTTAGTAATTATTCACAAAGTGAGACCATTATGTGTTTTTCAATTTTTGTGTATTCACATGTATCTAATTTTGTTATATATTTCAATCAACTTATGATTTTAACGTATGATTTTGACATATATAATTTCCCTAAAAGTATTTCTACATGAATTACCAAATCCGAGTACTCCCCGAGTACTCCTGAGTACTCGCTACTCGGTAGTCGGCCGAGCAGGTACCGAGTAACGAGTTCTACAACCTTGGTCCCAAGGCATAAAAATGAAGTCCCTTGGGCTAGTTGTGTCCCTAGTTCTTGGTAGGAGGTCTTAATAAATCAAGACCATGTATTTAGCCCTTTTCAGTCGAGCAAATTCTTAAAGTTTGAGACTTTATGGTCCTAGAGCACTTTTGAGCAGTAGATCTCAACATTAAGCTTGAGAGCTTAACCCATTAAGCATGTGTAAAGTTTTAAGATCTGTGTGGTTACGCCTCGCGTAAATCCAGTATGCCCATCGTAATGGGTCAACCACCCCGATGGTTGTCAACCTCAGGAGGGTCCGCCCAGCGTACTAGAGGAGTACCCCCACGTACTTTCTCTGATTGGGCTTATGTTATTTGGGCTTCGGGTTTGGGCTAGTTATGGACTAGTTGGACTTGGGCCTTTGTTGGACTTTACGGATGTGGTTTTTTGGGCAAAGTCTTGATAATGGATCTCGGAATTAGGCAATATTAGGGAGTTGGACCCAATTTGGTAAATTGGGCCAAATAATGGGCCTTACCTATGTGTCCTTGTGGATCATGGATTCGGTAGTGGGCCTTGACCCAAATTAGAGAAAAGACAAACCGGACTATATGGACCCCGTAGTCAGAATTGATAGCCTATATGTTGACTAAACATTCTTTATTCTGGATATTTCAGGATTTTCAGTGAAATAGCATTTCGGGAGTTAATACTTCAGTTCAGACCGACACTACGAGGTGAGTTATCCTCACTATATCAACGGGGTCAAAGGAACCAAGGCCGACCCTCTATATATTTGTATCTAGATTATGGCATGATATGTTTATTGATTACATCCAGGTAGTTAGGATGGTGTTTGTTATGTTAGTGACCTGGTTTAGGTAGGTGTCCTGGTATATAGGATAATGCTATGTTAGTAACCGATTAGGTCAGTATCCTGGTTAGGATGTTGCTATGCTATATGATCTGCTAGATTGGTTTGTTTGTTTATGGACTATTATGTGATTATATGTTATATGTGCACATGGTTGTTTGATTGGGGTTTGGGTTGAGGCGGGTCCTGCTTGTGTTGTAGGCCAACATACTCAGGGTGGACTGGATAGACTGCAGACCCGGGAGGGCACATAGTCATGCCGAAGGCCTGACGAGCGGTCCGGATAGGCTGAAGGCCCTGAGAGTGTGGTCCAGACGTGACAAGGCTCGGAGAGTGGGCCAGATAGACTGAAGGGCCGACGCAGGAAAGGCCAGTCATACTGTAGACTCAGAGAGTGGACCAGGTGGATTGAAGGCCCGATGCTGGCGGACCAGTCACACTATAGACTCGATATGCATGGTTGTTCTGTATTTGTTGATATGATGTGATTATGATTGTATGGCGTTGGTATTTTGGGGGAAACTCACTAAGATTCGGGCTTACAGTTGTTGATTTTGTTTCAGACACTTCCGAGGATCGTAGGAAGGCGAAGGCGTGACCCTACACTTCCTCATAGTTTGATTTGGCTTTCTGGTATACTCTGATATCAACTATTTTGGAAACCTTTTTGTAATAACTTTGAGTATTTGAAATGTTGTAAAGGTTTAAATTTGGCATGAATTTTATGGTCGTTACAAGTTGATATCAGAGCCTTGGTTTGTGTGAATTGGAGGAACACTCGTGTGAGTCCAGTCTCATATCAAGGAAAAGATTTTCAAATGATTTTCAATATAATAAAAGAGGATGCAAGAGTACGATCAGCCGAAGCTAGTATGTAGACCCCAAAATACCATACAAGTTGCTGATATTATGTGATATGTTAGAACAACATGCTAGTACTAAGATAAGGATCTTTAGGAATCGTATGATAGAATTGCCTGATCTTTGATGCCTTAACTTATGTAGAGTAACTTATTTATTGTTTGTGACTCTTTCGTGTGTGAACTAACTATTAGATAAATACTTCAAGTCACATGCTACAAGGTTAAATGGTCTTAGGGTGAAGGATTCGGTCCTGTCGTGTAGCTCTTGTCTGAGTCCAACCGTTGTGGGATTAAATATTTTAGCCTAAGATTGTTCAAGCCGTGCGATATGTGATTTTATTCATGCACTAGTTAACTGGCACCAATGGAGGGTCGTGTGACATTTGGTGGTAGGGTGGGTTGTGAGAGGCCAGGAGGCCAGACACGATACATTTAGCATTCCTCTAGGAGTGAGGATTGAGTGATCGCTATGTTTATGTATAGTTTTAGGGCGTTGTGATGATACTTGAGAAAAATATGGGTAGGTATGGAAGGTAGTATGGGCCCATAGTACTGAAAGCACATGACCCATACGCGTAGCAAGGAAGTCACAACCCCTATGGTTTTTGGTTGGGAGTTGGTTCCCAGATTGTTATGAGGAGTATCTGATATTTTTTTCGACATGTTTTTCAGCATGGTAGTTACACGATGATTTGTGACTGGATCCAGATTAGGATCAGGAGAGGGCAGATAGGAGGCGCCTACAGTGCCCAAGACTATCGGCCATATGAGGCCAGATGAGATGGATGACAGGATCCGGGAGATCCTGCATGATGAGGTTGCTGCTATGTTTCAGGATCAGTTGCCGGAGATGTTTGGGTCTATGAAGACCACTAGGGTAGAGTATTTCGATGATCACTATGCAACCCTCACTGAGGCGGCTGCCGCCGCAGCCACAACAACTGTATCAACGGCAGGGTTGGGAGCCAGTCGAGGCTTCTAGTACTGGGACTTCGATAATATGAAGCCCCCGACTTTCGATAGGATTCAGGACCCTATCATAGCCATGAGCTGGCGGTCGGACATCGAGGGATGCTTTTTCACATGTTCTTGCCCGACTGACCAGAAGGTCAGGTTTGCCTTGAACATGTTGAGGTCCGGGGCGAAGGACTGGTGGAGGTTGATGACAGGGTCTTATTCAGATGAGCAGAGAGTTGCAGTTTCTTGGGATCGGTTTAGGGAGATGTTCTTCTCCCATTACATTCCATGAGTCGAGCGTGAGCGGCTAGCTCAGGAGTTCTTGGAGTTGAGACAAGGTACAGAATAGGTGACGGAGATCACCCGTATGTTCACTGAGAGGGCGATGTTCTGCCTGGAGGTTGCTTCCAATCGGGCTCATATGACGTGCTATCTGATCATGCTCAAGACTGACATTAGATAGTTTATTGCTACCTAGCGATGTGATATGTTGTTGGAGTTACAGGAGGCCGCTAGGCAACGTGAGCTGGAGATTGAGTTGCAGTTGTGAGAGCAGAGGCAGGCCTGGTGCAGTCGCAACCGATGCAAAAGCGGTACAAGACCGCTGATTCTAGGGTTGGAGGTCAGGGCGGCCGCACTTATGAGAAGTGCGGGAAGGGTTATACCAGAGTTTGTAAGTCTGGTGGTGCGTGCCGCAAGTGCGGAAAGGAGGGGCATTATGCGAGGGATTGCCGCTAGTTGGCCCCAGTTCAGGACATGAGGATTTATTGTAACTGCCATCAGGTTGGTCACGTGAAGGCCAACTGTCCACAACTTGTTGCAAGATCGGTGCAGACTCTAGTGCCGACTGCATTGAGGATTACTGGCAGGGGTCAGGGTGGAGCAGAGCCTCTGAGGGATCAGGGATGTGCCTTCCAGCTTACAGCAGAGGAGGTTAGGACAACGCCAGAGGCGGCTGCTAGTATGTTTCTATCTTTTATCTTATAGTTTATGATTATATTGTGAATTTTTCTTCCATTCCTTTCGGCATATGTCATAGCGACATAGGAGATTTTGAGGAATTTAGTATCGTGGGGTTGTAGACGGTTAATATCCAGGGTGTTGGTGATCAGATGTTAGGATATAGGATCTCTATTCCAGGGCTAGTAGCTGTGAATCGGAGATGCATAAGTGTTCAGCTGGGATTCGGGTTTCTTTTGAAGTTCGGTTGCACCATGTCAAAATGGTTGTTCTACAGAGGAAGTTCACTTCAGGGTTAATCGATCCATAGATAAGGATGATAATACCCAGTTGGGACGGCTAAGTTGTGTTGGTTTTGCCGTCAGCAGGTAGTAGCTAGTGTTCCAAATGGGGGAGAATTGGAAATTCTCAGGTAAAGCAGCGGTCATTGAGGATTCTGTTAGTGGCCAGGGTTAGACAGTACTTTCAGTAGGTATGCGGCTTACTTAGCGCATGTGGTAGGTATGCAGGTCAGGGATTAGGCCACGGCTTTTCGAGTGGATGGACGATCGACATGAGGCCTAGGGTTAGGCCGGGGTTATGGTCCGTAGAATGGATCAGGAGTTCGAAGCCCCAAGAGAGTGAGAACAGGCTGCATGGGAGAGAGAGCACCAGGAGGGGGGATGGCCCAGGGTGAGGCTCAATAGTTTAGAGTGGTCCAGATAGACTGAAGGCTGGTGGGGCGTACCAGTCAGGCTGAAGGCTCAGAGAACGGTCCAGACAGGCTGAAGGCCCAAAGAGGCGGTCCAGACATGCTGAAGATTCTGAGAGTGGTCCAGATAGGCTGAAGGCCTGGTGAGGCGGTTCAGTCATGCTGCAGACTCTGTATGTGTTGTAGATCTATGTGTGGGTATTGAGTATGCTGCTATGCTACAACATTCGGTAGGTCTGTCCCCAAGTGTTGAACATGCTGCTGGAGTAGGCTGAAGACTCCAGGGTATTTTAGTTTGATCAGAAGTTGTTATTAGAGATCGGAGGGAGTGCAGAGGATCTCAGTGATCTTATCAGTTCGGAGTGTCTCAAAGGATTAATCTTCTTAGATTGGGTAAAACTCCAGTTAGGGACTGGGAGTAGATCCGGATGGGTATTCATCAGCTTTAGGAAGACTTGGAATTGGAATGTCCTATCAGTCAGGTCGTGGGAACCGAGTTAGATGTTTCTCCTGGTCGTCTAGGGACACATTGCATGTGGGTAGGGTTGAGGCGGTCCTACTCTATGCAGTAGACCGAGATACTGGTGTGGGCCAACGACGAGCCGTAGGGGCAGAGATTCAACAGAATATGACCCATGGTTCTATGTATGGGTAGAAGCCTCAGGTTCCTAGGGCTGAGTAGTTCGTTAGTAATAATGGGAAGGGATCAAGTGAGGGTTGGTATGTGTGGTATGTTAGGGAGACGGACCGAATCCAAGTTTCTAGATTTCAGGATTGAGGTGGTGAAGGGTTATGTGCCACACGGTATTGTGGAATCATCTTCTTTGGAGTGAAAATATTCCCAGTGGGTTTAGTCTCCTTCGAAAGTCATTGGATGTCATGGTTATGGAGGTGCCCTCAGGATGTCGGGTTACAAGGGATGGTAAGGAAAGATTTCGAGGGCAAAATTGAATTTAAGTGGGGGAGAGTTGTAACATCCCATTTTTTCAAGTAGCTTCAAGTTTACCTCTTGGATTTGAATTAGGTCAATTTTGGCCCTTAGTTTGGAAGGAAGTGGCAAAAGGAGGGCCTAGTGGCAAAATGGAAGTTTTGGGGTTGAAGTAGTACGTTGGGCATACATGTGGTACGCTAAGTGTACTAGGGCGCGCCCTAGTACGCTGGGCATACACATGTGTACAATGGGCGTACGTATGCCAGGAAAGAACCCTAACTTTTAGGGTTTGTGGAGTATTTAAACACTTTATGGACCATTCCCTTTCATCTCATTCAACATCCACACCTCCTTCACCGTCTTGCGAGAACCCTAGCCTTCTAGTGGTCATTCTTGAGTTTTTAAGAGTGTTATTGTGCCTTTAAGAAGAAGTTTGTGCATCAAGGAGCCAAGGAGGGAAGAGTTAGCTTGTAGATCTTGGCTCATCATCTTTTTTGGGAACTCCAGAAGGTATAAAGTTGTTACCTTTGAGCCTTTTTCTTCTAGATCTATTCTTAGAAGTTTATTTGCCCTCTTTTGTCCCATGAAGTCCCATTTCTATGCATGGTTCGTTTTGGACAATTTGAGTTGTCCTTTTAGACTCTAGAAAGGGTCCCAAGGCATAAAAATGAAGTTCCTTGGGCTAGTTGGGTCCCTAATTCTTCGTTGGAGGTCTTAATGAATCAAGACCATGTATTTAGCCCTTTTCAGTCGACCAAAGTCTTAAAGTTTGAGACTATATGGTCCTAGAGCACTTTTGAGCAGTAGATATCAACTTTATGCTTAAGAGCTTAACCTATTAAGCACGTATAAAGTTTTAAGATATGTGAGGTTACACCCCGCTTAAATCCAGTACACCCAGCGTATTAGGTCAACCACCCCGATGGTGGCCAACCTCAGGAGGGTCCGCCCAGCGTACGAGAGGAGTACCCCCGCATGCTTTCTCTGATTGGGCTTATGTTATTTGGGCTGGTTATGGACTAGTTGGACTTGGGCCTTTGTTGGACTTTATGGATGTGGTGTTTTGGGCAAAGTCTTGATAATGGATCTCGGAATTAGGCCCAATTAGGGAGTTAGGCTCAATTTGGTAAATTGGGCCACTATTAGACCTTACGTATGTGGCCTTGTGGATCATGGATTCGGTATTGGGCCTTGACCCAAATTAGAGAAAAGACAAAACAGACTATATGGACCCCGTAGTCAGAATTGATAGCCTATATGTTGACTCAACATTCGTTATTCTGGATATTTCGGGATTTTTGGTGAAATAGCATTTCGAGAGTTGATACTTCAGTTCAGACCGACACTGCGAGGTGAGTTATCCTCACTATATAACCTAGGTCTAAGGCACCAAGGCTGACCTTCTATATATTTGTATCTAAATTATGGCATTATATGTTTATTGATTACATCCTGGTAGTTAGGATGGTGTTATGTTATGTTAGTGACCTGGTTTAGGTCGGTGTCCTGGTATATATGATAATGCTATGTTAGTGACCGGTTAGGTCGGTATCCTGGTTAGGATGTTGCTATGCTATATGATCTACTAGATCAGTTTGGTTGTCTATGGTTTGTTATGTGATTATTTGTTATATGTGCACATGGTTGTTTGATTGGGGTTTGGGCTGAGGCGGGTCCTGCTTTGTTCTGTAGGCCAACATACCCAGGGCGGACTGGATAGACTGCAGACTTGGGAGGGCACATAGTCAGGCCGAAGGCCTGACAAGCGGTCCGGATAGGCTGAAGGCCCCGAGAGTGCAGTCCAGACGTGACGATGCTCGGAGAGTGGGCCAGATAGATTGAAGGCCCGACGCAGGCAGTCTAGTCATACTATAGACTTAGAGAGTGGACTAGGTGGACTAAAGGCCCGGTGCGGGCAGACCAGTCACACTGTAGACTCGAGATGCATGGTTGTTCTGTATTTGTTGATATGATATGATTATGATTGTATGGCGTTGGTATTTTGGGGGAAACTCACTAAGCTTCATGCTTACAGTTGTTGATTTTGTTTCAGGTACTTCTAAGGATCGTGGGAAGGCAAAGGCGTGACCGTCACTTCCTCATAGTTTGATTTGGATTTCTGGTATACTATGATATGAACTATTTTGGAAACCTTTTTATAATAACTTTGAGTATTTGAAATGTTTTAAAAGTTTAAATTTGGCATGACTTTTATGGTCGTTACACCAACGAGGGAACCTTCCCTGTCCACATCTCATGAAGTGTTTTGAAAACCTTCTTCATTGGGACTAGATTAAGAATATGGACGACAATCTCTAAGGCATACCCCCGGAATGAGATTGGTAGCGAAGTTCGACTCATCATGGATCGAACCATGTCTAATAAGGTTTGATTACGCCTCTCAGCCACACCATTGAGTTGTGGTGTTCTAGGAGGTGTCAATTGTGAAACAATTCCACATTCCTTGAGGTAGTCATGGAACTCGATACTAAGATACTCACCACCTCTATCAAATCTGAGCATCTTTATCTTCCCGACTAATTGATTTTCGAATTCATGTTTAAACTCTTTGAACTTTTCAAAAGTTTTTGACTTGTGCTTGATTAAGTAGATATATCCATATCTATTATAATCATCTGTAAAAGTCACATAAAATTAATTTGCATCCCTTGTGGTGGATCTAAAGGGCCCACACACATATGTGGGTATGAGATCCAAAAATCCTTCACCTCTTTCACAAGAACCAGTGAAAGGTGATTTAGTCATGTTTCTAAGTAAACAAGACTCGCATGTATCATCTGACCTAAGTTCAAATGATTCCAACACTCCATCCTTTTGGAGTTGGGCAATGCGTTTCTTGCTCACATGTTCAAGATGACAATGCCATAAGCATGCTTTGTCTAAACCATTAGACGCATCATTTTGTAACACACTATTTCCTAAATTGTCAACAATCATCACAGTTTCATAAACACCATCACAAGGTAATGCTTCAAAATAAAATGCACCATTATAATAAGAGTTAATAGAACCATTCTCATTATTAAAAGAATATATGAAACCTTTTCTATATAAACCATGAAAAGAAATAATATTCCTTGTCATTTCTGACGAATAAAAACAATTATTCAAATCTAAACTTAACCCACTACTAAGCACTAAAGAGTAAATCCCAATCTTGGTAACAAGTGATGATCTCCTATTGCCCATGATCAGGTTCATCTTCACATGCTCCACATCCTCACTTCTTCTTAGCCCCTACAAGACTGAACAAATGTGAAAACCACATCCTGTATCAACGACCCAAGAATTCGAATGTGATGAGTTTTTAGATAGGATAGTGTAAATACCTGCCGAGGTTGGCTTCACCTTGCCATCCCTAATGTCTTGCAAGTACTTCAGGAAACTTCTCTTCCAATGCCGCTTGTCATGGAAATAGAAACAAGTAGCCTCTTTAGGATCAGAGACAGGGGAAATGTCATAACTAGATTTACCTTTGGAGCCATTACTAGATGACCCCACTTGGGACTTTCTCTTCCAGTTCTGTTTGGGAGGACCTTTCCTTTTCTTCCCCTTTCCTTGCCTAATATCTAGGACCGAAGCAACAACATTAGGAGTGTATTAAACACCTTTTCCTTTCAATCCACCATCAACAGTTCTTAGCAAGCCTTGAAGTGGACTCAACGTGACTTCCTCTTTGTTCAAATGATAAGTCATCTTGAACTGATCATAACAAGAAGGTAAAGAGTGCAAGACTATGTCAATGGCCATCTCTTCATCAAAGTTCACGTTAAGATTTAACAAACGATCCACATAGCGATGCATGCGTTGTAGGTGGGTCGTGAAGGACTCTATGTCCTTCATCTTGGTGGTTATGAGTGACTTGACTATCTCATACCTTTCTTGACATGCTCTTTGATGGTACTTTTCCATCAAGTCCTTGCATATCTCATAAGGCCAATAGTCCTCATAAAATTATTGCAGCTCAGGAGTCATGGTTACCACCATAATACACGACACTTTGGTCGCATCTTTGAAGTGGACCCCATACACAAATATTTCTTCAGGAGTAGCTTTAGATTCATATATCTCGTTTAGCTCTTTGTCGAGAACATACTCCTTGTCCTCCTATCGCAAGGACATTCTTATGTTGCACATCTAATCATTAAAGTTTGACCCATCGAAATGACCTTGCCATAAATGCCCAAGAGAGAGAAAGAATTGGAGGAATTGTTGTTATTGAGGAACCAGAAGCGTTCTTGGAGTTCAACATACGAAAAAGAAGAAAGACAAGTTTTGATTAGATAATGACTTCCTTAATATAATGTAACATCCATAAAATTCAAGCCAATTTAAAAGTTTTTCAACCAATTAAAACCATTAATTCTTATAAAGTGTTTTTAAAATAGTTTCATATCAGAGTATCCCCAAAATCAAAAACATAAAATATGAGGAGCGGTATGATCATGCCTTCGTCTTCTCGCGATCATCTGAAGTAACTGAAACCAAAACTGTAACTGTAAGTCCGAAGCTTAGTGAGTTCCCCAAAAATACCCATACACACAATAATATACACATAATCACAAACAACATACTATGGGTCCAATCAACCATCGGGTTGGAATATCCCAGGCGCTCAACCATTGGGTTGGAATGCCAACATACTACGGGTCTAGTCATCCTCAGGATGAAATACCCTCGGCCCACAACCATCGGGTTGGAATTCCTACACACTACGAGTCCAATCATCCTCAGGATGGAATAATCATGGCCCACAACCCATCAGGTTGGAATGCCCAGGTCTGTTGGCTCTCGCACAAAGCAGATAAGCCTTAACCACCAATCAAACATGTGCACATATATTAGATAATCATGTAACAGTCTATAGACAGGCAAACCGATCTAACAGATAAAACAACATAATAACATCCTATCTAATATGATATCAATCTAACAAATCATACGAGCATAACATCATCCTATCTACCAGGATACTGATCTAACATATCATAACAACATAATACCATTCTATCTACTAGGATACTGATCTAATAGATCATACTAGCATAACATATCATGATAACAATCGAAAAGGGCCGGCCTTGGTGCCTTAGACCCTTGAGTATAGTGAGGAAAACTCACCTCACAACTGTCGAACTATAGTGATAAGATCAAACTCTCAAATCACAGCTACAAACTCCACCACCTATATACACCATAGGACCACTTCCATAAATTCCTAATTTACTAAAGTACCCCCAGAAGTCAAACTGGTCAACCTTTGGTCAAAGTCAAAGTCAACGGTCAAGGTCAACAGTCCATGTTGACCCAACTCGTCAAGTGCAGCTCACTGACTCGTCGAGTCCTTCCAACACTAGAGAAATCATGAAAACCCTAGTTGACTCGCTGAGTTTCCAGACAACTCATCAAGTCCATATGTGTCTAAATGTCGGGAAAACCCTAACTTACTCGTCGAGTCGTCTCACTGACTCGTCGAGACAATGCAGAAACCAACAACAACCAATCTTCATCGGACTCATCAAGGTGACCATGCAACTCATCGAGTCCCTTAAGTCCATTTCTCATTCAGACGTTTTTAAGCTACCCAAAGCTCCAAATTGTAGATCTAGCTTCCTAAGGCACAAGTTCCATGTAAAGTTTCAAACTTTACATGCATGCAAGGTCTTAAAGGCTTAGAACACCAAAACCAAGTCTAGAATGAGATTTAGGGCATGGCGAGAGGTCAATACAAGTTAAAGTTGATAGCTTTATAAATCTGAGACCGAGAGGAGTCTAGATTTGAGACCATGTCCTTGTGACAAGCTCAAACCCAAGGGTGGCTCCATTAAACCCCAAAAATGACCATATATGTCCATAAAAGAGATCTAAGTATGAACGGGTCAAGGTATTATCTTTTTACCTCAGGTTAGTTACCAAAACGAAGTAGATGACAGATCCACTTCCTCCTTTTCGATCAAAGCTCCTCACTCTTCAAGTTTCCCTTCCAAGATCAACAAATAACACCTTTCAAGCTCTCAACACACACAATGAGGGTTTTAGGACTCGATCTAGGGTTTCCTTTGACTGTAATGACGATAAGGGAGGCTACAAACGGCCCATAAGCTCTTTAAATAGGGGTGCAAAGCCTAAATTATAGGGTTTCCTTGCACAACCTCTACTCGTCGAGTCGGGGTCCTCCGACTCGTCGAGTATAAGTCATAAAATCACGCGGTTTTGACTGAGTTCGACACGACGAGTTAGGGCTTTCAACTCATTGAGTTCCTTCAATAAAATGAATAAAAGATTTTTCAAATATACCTGGGAATCGAGGTGTTACATATAACACCCAAATGAAATATTATGGCTACCACCCAATATAATAATTCACAATTCAGAAAAGGGATGTCGTAATCTACTTGTAAATTATTTGAAGGTAGATAAATAACGATTTACCAATTTTACCATGAAAAACAAAATTTAAATGAATTAGGTTTAAAAAATGAAATTGCTAGATCTTTTGAGATTCATTGAACTATTCAATGGCATGTTTAATCTCGATTATGCCCTTTCCATTTGTGACTGCGATACCGAGGATCACAAACAAGGTGTGAATAACCATGCAAATTAGCTCGGTACTCTCGATGTCATTTACCACCTAATTGATGTGTCGGTTAGCCACACATGCTCCATCAATCAATGATAATTTACGAGCTACCCATTGCCACCCTTTGTTAATCCATGTTAGTGTGTCGATTAACCACACACGCTCTACTAACGACCTTAACAAAGTGCAATGTGCAATTTCATGGACTAGCATCAAATTCACATTTTTCTAAAGTAACTAAGATTGAAAATTTTATAAAAATATTTAGTTACTTTTAAAATACTAGGGTTCTAAAATTTAAAATTTCAAAATTTAACTATTTAATTAAATTTTAAATTATAAAACCAAAGCGTGTATTTTTAAACTTTTAAAAAAAATACTAGGTCAAATTTTAAATAATTAAATTAATAAATAATTTTGTCTTTATCTAAAAATTCAACCAAATTATTTATTTATGATAAGGATACAAGATTACCTTTTTAAAAAATTCAAGTTTACGAAGAAAAACGATTTAAGGTAATTATCCTAATCATGCCCAGATAACAATTATCAAATCCAAAAAAACAGGGATCTGGCAGACCAACTCATCGAGTCATGGCAATACACTCGTCGAGTTGCATGAGAAGAATGATGATTATGCTCCCTTCTCTTTTGAAGAATTCACAATTGCAACAAACTTAATTAAAAAACAACCTAGTCTCTAATACCACTGATGAGTTTTGAGCATATCTACACGACCTATGTGTTCATGCACCCTAAAGAATTTGATCTAGGTTTTCACTAGTTAAATAGGAAAACTTGAATACAAAGAATAAACCCTAATATGCATCTATAAAAATAAAAAATAAGGATTTAGACACATACTTCAATTCTTATTTAGTAATAATAATTATTCCTTGAACTCTTGAAAGTTAGTGTCTCAAATGTTGCACCTCAAATGACTTACAAACACTCTTGCAAAGGATGGGAGGAGAGAGAGGAAGGAACACTCTTGAAATTTCGTCTATACTAGGTTAAGCAACAAGTGGCCAAAAATCTCAAGTCTAGGGCTCCTTATATACTTGAGGTAACTTAGTCCCAAAGCTAGGGTTTGTATAAGGAAACGCTAATTTCCTGCTTAAGGCCTAAGCAACCAATGGACTTCCTAATTAGGAGCTATGGACAGAATCTTATAGGGCCTCCCTATAAATTTTGTCCACTCCTATCCAAGGAGTCCAAGAGCTCAGTTTCACAACTATCAATGATTTGCAAAACAGCCCCTATACTTTTAATTAATTCCTTTAATCCTAAAATTAATTTCAAATTAATTTCTGATTAAATATTAATTAAACAACATGATTTCTTATTAATATATTATTTATATCAATTTATTATTCCAAATAGTAGATTCAACTTCTCTCCAAAAGTCATCTTGTCAAGTTACCAGAATGAAGACAACCCAAAAGGACTGTGCTACTATCAATTCAGGTACATACCAAATATAGTTATGCGCTTAGACACCTAATCATACATGATTTTGGACTCCTTGTAGCCATGTAAAGGCATAAAGTTTGCAACTTTATGTTCCAGACATTCATTAGATGTGGATATGAAGTTTGGACATAAAGAATTAAGGTATTAAGACCTTAATAGAGTTTTTGAAGCTTGTCAAGTATGCTAGGCGTAATGAAGGGTTCGTTGGGCGTACCTAGTTGCGACCCTATAAGCCTTCCGAGGACGAGCTGTACGCTGGGTGTAACACGATGTACATTGGGTGTAACATGATGTACGCTAGACGTACGCCCAAGAAGCCTTTTAGGCCATTTTGGGCTTGGGTCACTAGGGATTTGGGATTTGGTTGGTTGGGCCATGTGTGGGGGGCAAAATGGTATTTTACCCTTGGTAGGATAAATTATGTTTTGGACCATTGTTTTTGGGTTAAACCCCGATTATTAATTAGGGTTATTATTGGGTTATGATTAGTGTAAGTAGTCGTGTTAGCAGAAATTCGAGTGTACGCTACAGTTATCTTCTGTCAGAGGTGAGTCTTCTCACTGTACATGTGGGTCGAAGGCACCAATGTCATATGTGGTACTTTGGGGAAACTCACTAAGCCTTGTGTTTACAGTTTATATTTATCCTAGGGATATGATCAGTTGTATGTTTGGTATGTGGTACTTTGGGAAAACTCACTAAGCCTTGTGCTTACAGTTTATGTTTATGGGTTCAGGTACTTCCGGTTCGAAAGGGAAGGGCTCAGCGTGATGGCACAACATCCTACCCTCATGATTTCCACTTTTTGGATACTTTTATTCTAATGTTTTGGATATTGTACAATGTGATAGACTTGGAACTATTTGATGATTGAAACTATCGAATTTAAAATGAAAAATTTTATCACTGTTTTTGGGTTGTTACAGATTATATAGTCAAAGTTCATTTGTTCCTTTTTCCTTAACTAGAAAATTGATATCTTTGGGCCCCTTAGTGATTTGATGTTGACATTTATGTGTAAGGCCTTGCCCAAACTAAATTGATCTATTTAATTAGTAGTCTGAATCTAGTCATCATAAATTGAAAATCAAAACATAATCTTGGACTATGAAATTTATTTAATCCATGTATCATGTCCATATGAAATCTTGAAGAACGAATGAATAGTCGATCACTTATCATAGGGTCAATGTCTGTGTTAATTAGAGTTCGGAAGTGGCTTTGGAAATCAAACTTTACTGGATATTCAAAGTATATACCTGTAATTGTAGTCGACGACTTATTGAAATGCAAGAAGGTTGGATTAGGTCTATAAGCTCTTAACTAAATTGGTATAACCTTAATGAATAAAAACAAAGCCCTTTTTGGGTTGCCCTCATAACCAGAAATAGTTAGAAGTGATATTAGGAGAGAAATAAAATGATTTGTTAATATATTATATGATTAATATGTTAATTAAAAATAGTTAATAATTAATTTTAAATTAATTAGAATTAATTAAAGGTATAATGGCTGAATTGTAATTATTCATAGTTGAGTAAGGAAAGCAATTCTAGAACCCTATATAGGATTAGACAATTTTAGAGGGGTTTCTAGGGTTTCTAGAGGCCTACTGTAGTTGATAAGGATAACTGTCTTGAATAGATAAAATCAGATTATTTTATTATTCAAATCAGAGTTTATCCTGGAGATTCCCTATCTATAAATACCTCCCATTGGGCATCAAATTTTGTGGTTCTCACTTCCCATAAGTCGGAGAATGAAATTTCTCTTCCTCGCACTTCTCTCTTCTTGTCTTTCTAGTGTTCTAGGGTTTTGGGTGTGAACCATTAAACACATTCACACTATTGGATGTTCACTTTCCATGAAGCTTTAGAATACTTGAAGACATGGTTTATTATATTCGATTATAACAAAAGGTATGTATATTAATCCTTGTTAATTTTTATTACAAGTAGGTTAGTTTGAAAGTTTCATAGTATGTTGTTATAATGAGAAAATGTCATAGATCTTTAGGTTGAATGTACCTATAAATTGTTTATGGAAATTTCACTATGTAAATATGTTTTAATGTAACCTAGAAAATCCATCATTACTTTTCACATAATATATATATATATATATATATATATATATATATATATATATATATATATATATATATATATATATATATATATATTCAGACCTTATGGATATATATAATTTTGTTCTCTTTTATTATCATTTCCTAGAAATAGTAATGTCTCAATTAGTTGTTAAATATATTATTTTCATAAAATAATAATTCTCGAGTTAAATACAAATACTGATTATATTTATTAATAATCAAAATTATTTTAATAAATAATCAATTGTAGTAAATTGCTATAATGTGTGACCCTATATATATCTATCTCTCATTAGATAGGAGATACAAATTGGATAATGATCTAAGATCTATAAATATGGTTCTAGGGATCAAACCCTCCATATAGATTCTTTTTTTGGAATATTTGTTTTCCTTTCTATTCTCTTGAGGAAGATAGAATTTCTTAACCCTCTTAGGGTTCGTAGAATTTTCGATCAAGCCTCTCTCCTAGTTATTTTTGGTTTTGCTCTTTTTGGAGTTTTATGTGTGATTCCACTAAAGGGATTTCTAATATGGGTCCTCCCATCTATGCTTGGTGGGTATTATAATATCACACTCAAAAAAATCAACAAGAAAGATCAAGAGGTTAGTATTTCTTTATTTTTTTTTAAAGTAGGTTGCTAGAACAAAATAAACCTAGATAAAATACTAGAAAACCTATCAATAAGTTCATTTAATTTCCTTTTCTAAATAATAAATAAAACTTTAAAAAAGTTAATAAACGAAGTATATTTTGGATTTTAGATATCCGAAATGTAGGAAAACTTTTTTATAACTAAGGGAATCCAAAAAAATGGGATATACAAAAATTCGAATAACTAAAATTTGGGATAATTTCAAATCAAATCTTTGGATACGCAGGTAGGATTGTAGATTCTACTAGGGTATAATCTATATAAAGTTGCCGCCAAAGTTTTTTTATAAAACCCTTGATCATAGATCAAGCCTACAAAACGGTTTTTTTTTTTTATTTTTATTTTATTTTATTTTTACATTTTTTTTGATAAATTTTCTTATGAAATGGGTTTACAGCAATCAAAGGACCAGCTTTTGTATCAACAAGTCAGAATTGGCAACATTAAACGCATTAAAGACTTTCACAGGATAGGTGCTAGCCTTGAGGTACGTATGCGTAAAAATGTATTCATTATAATGAAGACTTGCATGGTTTGCAGTTAGAATTGATGAACTGATATGTTCAGAGTTCAATGTTGGAGGCCATTTGTCTCATCAGCACATTAAGTTATCTACTTAGCTTGCACCCCTTTAGAAGATTGAAGCATAATCCTGTTATTAAAACCATCAGATCTAGTTCGCTTTAATTTACATGGATGTGGGTTTTGCGTCAAATTGAGACTAATTTTATTTTTCTATAGATATTGTACCTTAACAATTATTAGTGACGAAATTATCGGTTTAATGTGTCAAATCTGTTGTTTTTAATATAGTGGAAGGACAAGGAAGGATACACTCCTCTGATATTGGCTTCCATGAATCCAATCCATTATAATGTAGCAAAAACCTTGTTAGAATTAGGTGCGAATGTGAACTACTATCGTTCAGGTGTCTTGGTTTGCTCCCTGATGCATGATAAAAAAGGTTTATATGTTATTTGGCCTCTCAGTTGGGCATGGTAATTTTTCTCACTTATCGTAACAAATTCTTCAGGTTGTCATTCTGGAACTGCTCTTCATCATGCTGCAAAAAAAGGCCTAGAACAAATGGTTAAGCTACTGCTTTTACATGGTGGTGTGTGCTTTTTAATCAATGACATCATTATATTGCTACTATATTGTTGGTTACTTTATTAGGCCCCATCATAGTAAATGACATAACATAAAAAATTGGAACAAACGTACAAAATTGGATTTTGGACTCAAAAATTTCCCAAGAAAGCTTGTCATGTCTGTTATATGTAACCAATTAATTGCTTACGAAATATTTATCATCTCAATTTTCAGCTAGTGCCTTGTTGATGAATGATGATGATCAAACTGCACTCGATGTTGCAAGAGTCAATGGATATAGCGATGTTGTTCGTGGAATTGAGGTACATACGCATTTTTCATTCTTTTGGATCTTACAAAGTTCTTCTATGTGAAATTTTAATGAATTAATGATCTTATATTGGGTTTAATGCAATTCTTTTAGAACCACATATGCTTATTCTCTGGTTGGCTGCGAGCGCTTTATATTGTGCCAGGGTTTGCTCAACCACCTCCAAGAAAAGTGTAAGCATTTCATTTTAATAGCAATAAATATTAAATATAGGACTATTGATAAATAGTTACAATATTTAATTAATGGTTTCTATTTGCAGGTGGGTAGTTATAGTTCGATGTGGAGCACGTAAGCTTACAAAGCCTTTCAAGTTAGAACTTGTTATATATTCTAGCTTAGAGGTACGTTGTCCTTTTCAGTTAAGTCAAAAGATACACCTGTATATATATATGACGGATTTATTTTCATGAAATACAAAACAAACAAGCGTTAGCTTTTTATCATACACTCATGTTCTTGAATTGTTTGCTTTAATCAGAATGCTAAACCTCACTTAATTATTCCACTGGGGAAGGCGTACATTGATGAAACCAAATTTTAACCAGCCCGATCCTTCAGTTATCATTTCTATTTCCAACAGTAATTTCTTGATACTTTTGGATTACACTTATTTACTTGTAGAATTTGTATTATTTTATGTTAATTGTTTTCCTTTTATATTTATAGTCATGAGACACTTGGCTTAAGTTTGTTGAGTTGAATTTACATTAGACTTCCAAAAACAAAACAACAAAAACAAAATCACTTTTAATTTGTTGCCTAAACTTTAGTTCATTTTTACTTACAGAAAAATCATACATCGTACTTGCACCTGTTAACGAAAATGAAAACCAACAATTGAAGCGATTTTGTAACGCATGCAGAGAAATTTCTCTGATAAACAGGGCCGGTCCAAACATAAATGGGGCCCGGGGCGAAAAGAAAAAAAAAGGATTCCTCAATTGCAAATATAATATAGATTTAGAAAAATATCATTACTCTTTAATATAGACGTTTTCACTTAGAAATAAAAAGCAAACTAAATTGTTTATATTTTGAGCTAAATTGAGTTTCAACCAAATTTAGGCCCTAAAAATCATTTAGGTAATAATTTTTTTTATATATAAACTACATAACTCATAAATTTTGGGTCCCCTGCAATCGTGGGCCCTGAACGGTCGCCCGGGTTGCCCACCGTCTGGACCGGCCCTGCCGGTAAATCATCTACTAAATCCATGGCTAGTCATTGTAGATTCTTTCTTGAAAGCATACATATAGAATGCTTGCGTCAGCACACTTATATTTTACACATTTCAGATTAGACGTCCTCAAAACAAGGAAAAGAGCCAATGGCAAAACAATGATGCAGGAACAAGTAGCAATTCAGTCAATTACCCACGACATACAGTCCCATCAGCACCTCCGATTTCAGACATTATGGATGATGATCTGGTTCACTACCTATCCATTGATTCCACTCCAATTGAGAATGAGAAAACGAATAATGATTCTTCAACATGTGTTGTATGTTTGGATGCACCGATTGAGGGGATATGTATCCCGTAAGGACACATGGCTGCATGCATGTCATGTATGGACGAAGTCGAAGGCAAGAATTGGGGTTGTCCAGTTTGTCGCACCAAGATCGATCAAGTTGTTCGGGTTTATGCGGTCTAAGGTTGAGACTTGACAAGATGAATCGATAACTTCACTTTTGGTTAAAGAAAAGGTTAAACCCATGGGTGAGGGGAGAGCAAAATGGTTTTTTTTTTTCACAAGTTGAACTCATGAAACCATGAAATAAGGATCAAAATTGCAAAAAATTACAAAAGTACTCGTTTTTGGACTTGAAAAAAGATAAAATTTGTAAGTTACTCCAAAATAATTAATTCTTGGAGTAAGATAGTATCTTTGTAGAGACCAGCCAAATTAAAAGAGCATGCCCTCAACGTACTGTTGGGATAATTTGAAGAATAAAAATGAAGCCTAACTCTTGTGTCTCTATTTTCCAATGTTTAGCAGCATGCATCAATAACTAACAAAAAAATAAAGCCCACTAGTAAGTTGGTTAATGCGTGAAGGAAGTAAAATGAAAAACCGTAACTTTTTAAACTCTTGAAGCATTCGATATAGGTCTACTTTTTGTTTCAATTTGACAACTTTCAGTTATTACAGAAATGGTTCCTAGACAATTACATTTATGCCACCTTATTAGTACACTCGACCCAATAAATTGAATTTGAATATTTTCCTATTGTATCAGCCATTAAATATGTTCTATTATTCAGATTAGTAGTTGCTTGAAAACTAACATTTATTACAATTTTAGAGAAAAAAAAAGGGTCAATGGCCTAGCGGTATGGAGGGACCATCTCATTTGAGAGGTCAGGGGTTCAAGTCTCGGTGGAGACATAGGTGGTTATTTAGGAGTAGATTAGTTAATTCTATTCTTGCATGTTAAATAAAAAAGATCGCATCGATGATGATCCGAACTTAGGTCAAATCCAATATTATTTTCGTCCATATAATTATATAGATACTACAATGATACAGAGTTATGCCGACGACACCTATCCCGACGACGCATGTCGTCGCCATATCTTTTGTAAACTTTGACCGATTTTCTTTCACTAGGATATATGTGCCAACGACAAGTCGTCGCTACAAGTCTGGCGGGAACGAAAAAATTGTTCGTTGTATTCTGAAAGTCTATACCGACGACATGTCGTCGGGATAGATATCAAAAAAATCTATTTTCCATTTGTTTTTATTCCATGTGCCAGAAATACAGTACGACATAGTTTTATGTATGCTATACTGACGATGAGTCGTCGACATGACACGTGGTGATCCGTGTGATTCGGCTATCCCGATGACAAGTCGTCAGCACAGGTTTTTAATTTTTTTTATTTCAAGAATAACTGAAATTGAATTTTCTCATCTTCAGTTGGAATATACTTCGCAACAAACCGTGCTTTTTGGTTGAATTGAGTTTCATACTCATTCACAGTCATTCCTCCCTGTTTAAGCTCGAGGAATTCTTTCTTCAATCTCCTCTTCATGTCCAGAGGGAAATACTTCCCTAGCAAATGAGTTTTGAACATCTCCCAAGATATATTCTCTTGGTCATACTCGTTGAGAGCTTCATAAGTTGCTTCCCACCAGACAAAGCTTCTCCGATGAGCATTGCAGAAGCATAAATGGCCTTGTCTTCATTATCCACATGAGAAACACGAAATACTTTCTCGGTGTTCGGAATCCAAGTGAGAAAAACTATGGGATTAAGGACACAAGAAAACTCCATAGCACCGCTACTCTTGAAAGTCTTGAATGAGAGATGTCTCGCCTTCTCCCCCGAAGATTCTCCAGTGGCTTTCTCTTTTCCTTTTTCACCATTCTTTTTGTGCTCTTCGAGAGTCTATCGAATCACACCGGTAAATTTACCCAAGAGTCGCTCCTCACGAGGAGATACTGGAGTATTTACTTCCTCGGGTTAGGACCTCCACCCGCTTCTGGTGTATGGCTACCTTTGTGTTCAGTCATTTTTCTAAAATTTAGGCGTAACATAGTATTTTAGAATATTAGGATTTATTATTACCTAATACTTTTACTAAATATTTCCTATGGTTTGTATCCATATACTTATAATGAATCCGTTCATATATTGAACTTCTAATAGTTTAAGTCTAAATACCAATCTGTGGAATTTAGTTCACTTAAACTACTGCTCTGATACCAATATTGAAAGACCCAACTTTCATAATTGAAAACAATTGTTACTCCAAAACATGCTACATGCATATTCATAAAACAATATTTTACATTGATAATTTGATTACAAAGACTGGATACAAACCGACTAAGTTTTAATATTTTACATAACTATCCAGGATATTGTAATTTTATACAAACATAAACTTTAATACAAAAGTAATATTACAAACTATTCTAAATCTCCCAACATTATACAACCATACTGCTTAATTATCTCCTGCAATTGTTAAACATTGAGAGGGGTAAGCGGTGACACTTAGTGAGTTGAATAATAAATACAATATAACGTTATGCCATACACATCAATAAGGCAGAAGCAAAGAGGAACAATGAACAACAAAGGCATATGTGAAACATGTGACAAACTTTCCATATCAACCGAGGATTCGATTCAATGATATACAATCATTGAGACATAACAATTTCAATACTTGATATACACCAATAAAGCTTCAGCCCAAATGGCACAGAAGACATATAATTTTGGATTATCACTTGCCTAGAATATACAAGCTTTCAGCCCTACATAGCCCTATGCCAATACCAGAAGTTATACGAGTCACGCTCTACATGGTCAAAGGCACAAAACCAATACCAGAAGTGATACGAGACACGCTCTACATGGCCAGAGGCATAAATCCGATACCAAAATAATACAAGACATGCTCTACATAGCCAAAGGCTCAAAGCCAATACCAGAAGTGATACGAGACATGTTCTACATGATCAATGATATAAAAATCATGATAACACAGGAAAATGCATAGCACATATAACACATAACATACAATTGTTCCTATATATTGAACTCACCGTGAAATAATCGGGGGCTAAAATATTAATTTGGGCAGCACTTTGGGTCTAAATATGACTTTCTTTGTTGAAAACCGAAAGATTTATTGAAAACCAGGCTTTGCGAATGTAGAGCTTCAAAATCGAAAAGATAAATTTTTCGGGCTTCTCGGGAACTTCGGGACGTATTTCGAGTGTTAAAATTGATATCGGGGCTTCGGGGAAAGTCGGAATGAAAGAAATATAGGTTAAGGGGTGAAATTTGCCAATTTTCTAACATTTTCTCGGGAGGGTTCGCAGGCACTATTTATAGTGCGAAGGTTGGCCGATATCAGACGCGTGACAGCAGCGAGGGGCTCCGGGTGGCTTCGCATGCGAGGGGCCAGCGAGGCTCGGAAGGACACACGGCTTGTGCGAGAGCTCGCCACCGAAGCCATATGTGTCGTCAGCTGATTAGACCGAAGCTCGGATACGTGAGGATCGACGACACGCGTCGGCTGCTGCGCGGGTGACTTACCGTTGTCGGATACGTGGCATACTTATTGCGAAAATTCTTGGAAATTGCACCCAAACCTTCTAAAATTCATAACTTTCGCATACGAGATCCGTTTTTTATGTTCTTTATATGCACGCGTAGGCAGGAATCTATTCTACAACTTTTATTTAGACTTCGTCGGCTATTTTGAATTTATTTTTAATATTATTATTTTTAACAGACCGGGACAGGAAAATCCGTTAAAAATTCATAACTTCTTCATCCGACGTCCGTTTTCGTCAGACTTGTTACCATTGTACTACTAATGATGAGACCTTCAATTCTCGTTTAGGTTATGTTCTTTAAAAACCACTCGATCTAAAATTCGAGTTTTTAGCTGTCTACTACTAAGATGAAACTTAGATATATCATAACTTCCTCATACGAAGTCAGATTTTGGCGTTCTTTTTATCGAACTTCTCGGTTTAACGAATACTACGACTTTCATTTAGATCAAAAACTCACTTTTTATGTCATTCGGTGTCGTGTCGGTTTTGTCGCGGATCTTCGATTAGTCATAACTTCTTCGTTATAACTCGGATTTCGATAAGGTTTTCACCTAAACTTTTCTAACGAAATTCTTTACAACTTCAAATAATAAAATTTTCTTTTTTCAAATTTTATATTTTCGCTAAATTTCACTATTTGGCATTTGATTGGAATCTCATAAGACTTCCAATACTTTCTGAATGATTCTAAGCATAGTTTTACTTCAATTCTAGTAAAAACTATTTGTTAGAACTCAACATTCAAATTCACATAATATTTCATAATATTATTCACTTTTATAATTTACAATACACGATAACAGAACGTGTATGTTACATATACCTCCTCCTTTTGAGGATTTCGTCCCCGAAATGACATCAATTAAAATAAATGGGAATATTTCGCTCCTATCTCATTCTTATTCTCCCAAGTATAGTTTGCGCCTTGATGATGTTTGCATTTGACAAGCACCAATTCTACTTCTTTATTATGTAGATTAGTTGTTCTTTCATTCACAATCTCTTCAGGCTCTTCTACATATCTTAACTTATTATCCAATTTAACCTCGGATAATGGAACTGTCTCATCATAGATGCTCAAGAATTTGCGCAGATAGCTCACATGAAACACATCATGAATACCTGCCAAATCTTTCGGCAATTCCAAGCGGTATGCTTGTTTACCAATTTCTGGATGATTTTGAAAGGACCAACAAATGTAGGGCTTAGTTTTCCTTTCTTTCCAAATCGCATAAGACCTTTCCATGGGGATACCTTCAGCATCACGAAATCACCCACCTAGAATTCTATTGGTCGCCTCCTCTTTTCCGTAGAGGACTTTTGTCGATCCTGGGCCACTTTCATTCTTTCTCGTACAATTTAAATCTTGTCGGTGGTGTCTTGAATCATTTCAGGACCTTCAAGGATCTTCTGTCATACTTCACGCCAACATAATGGCGTACGGCATTTGCGACCATATAATGCTTCATATAGTGGCATTTTGATTGAAGCGTGGTAACTGTTATTATACGAAAATTTGACAAGAGGTAAGTATTTATCTGTAACATCCCGAAATTTAGGTGCATCTCTTAAACCCTTCTTCTTTCTAAGTTGTCTTGTTTAGCCCTTAGAAAGTGAACAAAGAAAATTGAGTACGCTGGGCGTACTAAGGAGTACGTTGTGCGTACTCAAGGGCGTGTTTTGGACGTGGACTCCACCCGGTACGCTGGGCGTACCTTGAGCTACGCTGGGTGTAGCGGGTCCAAACTCAAAAACCTAATTTAGATTTGAGCCCTATATAAGGAAGGCTATGGCGTTATCCTCAGCCACCATTTGAGAGAGTGAAACCCTAAAAGAGAGCCAACCTTCGTTCTAAGCTTGTGTGAGTGTTTTTGGACCTAAAAGTTCCTTTGGGTGTTAGTAAAGAAGAAGAGGAGATTCTTGGGAAGGCTAGAAGTTGGAGTGCAAGCTTGGATCCGAGTTCTACAGAGGGGAAAGCTTCACTTGGAGGTAAAAAGCTCAGAACTTTCCTTGTTGTTATTGTGGTGTGCTTCTTGGACCAAATTTAGGGTTTTTGGTCCCAAGGTGGAGACTTTATGAGCAAAAGGTCTCCGTATGCCTAGATCTTCTATATTTCAGAGTATTAGGAGTTGTGGGTTCATAAAAATCCAAACTTGGGTGTGGATCTTAAGTCATGCATGAGATCTAAGCTTTATGGGAAATTAAGTTGGAGGTTTTATCTTTGAAATAACTAGAAATGATATTGGGTTAATTTTAAAAAAAATTCTATTCTTGTATGTTTAATAAAAAAGATCGCATCGATGATCATCCGAACTTAGGTCAAATCCAATATTATTTTCGTCCATATAATTATATAGATACTACAAGGATACGAAGTTATGTCGACGACACCTATCCCGACGATGCATGTCGTCGCCATATTTTTGTAAACTTTGACCGATTTTCTTTGACTAGGATATATGTGCCGACGACAAGTCGTCACTACAAGTCTGGCGGGAATGACAAAATTGTTCGCGGTATTCTGAAAGTCTGTACCGACGACATGTCGTCGGGATAGATATCAAAAAATCTATTTTCCATTTATTTTTATTCCATGTGCTAGAAATACAGTACGACATAGTTTTATGTATGCTATACCTACGACGATTCGTCGGCATTACATATGGCGATCCGCGTGATTCGGCTATCCCGACGACAAGTCGTCGGCACAGGTTATTATTTTTTTTTATTTCAGCAAAAAACGAAACGTCATTGCTTATATATACCCTATACCGACGATACCGACGACATGTCGTCGGCATATGGGTTTACCCTTAAAAGAACACAATATTCGTTCATTTGCACACCACGACGCTCTTCATTCACCATCTCCGACGAAAATCATCTTCTAACTTCCATAACCGGCGATTAGCCCCAGGTAAGGTATTTTCTACTCATATTTCATTTTTTATTGTTGTGTGGTAATGATTTTTACCCCGAATTTGGGGGTTTTTTGGTGTTTAGAGTTGTTCACCGGTGCTGAAGCACCACCGTCTGTCTTCCACCGCCTCAAGCTTCCCCACCAACAAGAATTGTAATGCCCGTTTTTCTAGACTAGGCATTAATGATGATGTAATAGTCTATGTCAACCTTTATAACTTATTTTTGAAATAATAAAAATGTATTATTTGATTATTATGTATTTATTGCTTAATTATTATGATTTAATGAATTAATGATAAAAAAAGCGTCGAAAATAAACGTTAGATAAACCCGATATCTATGAAGAAAGTTGTAGTGGTTGAAACAAGGATTCCGGATATATAAAGAATACCGAAATCCGAGTTATAACGAAGAAATTATGACTTGTTGAAGTTTCGCGACAGAACCGACACGACGATGTATGGCGTAAAAAGTGAATTTACAATATAGTGCTTTTTTGCCTTAGCAATCTAAATGAAAGTCGTAGTATTCGTTAAATCGAGAGCGTGCATAAAAAGAATGTCCAAGTCTGACTTCCTATGAGAAAGTTATGAATTTTCTAAGATTTGACATAATAGTATGTAGACCGAAACTCGAATTTTAGATCGAGTGATTTTTAACCGAAACACCCTAAACAAGAATTGAAGATCTTGTCAATTATAGTTTAATGGTAAAAATATAGATGAAAACAAACATCGGATGAAGAAGTTATGAATTTTTAACGGACTTTTGCTGTCCCAGCCTGTTAAAAATATAACTTTAAAAATAAATTCAAAATTAGCTGACGGAGTCTAAACGAAAGTTGTAGAGCACGGTCATACCTACGTGTGGATATAAAGAATGTCAAAAATGGAGTTCGTATGTGAAAGTTAAAAATTTTGGAAGTTTATGGCACAAACTTCATGGTTGGTCCGGGGGAGTACGCCCAACGTACAGAAGGAGTACGCCCAGCGTACTCATGTAAGTGTTCCGAAGTCGGGCACCCTCCCTACTCCTTCACATGAGAGCCACCTGTCATAGCCTTGACGCGTCCGAGTTGATCCACTTCGTACACCCAACATACAAAGTTACGCCCAACGAAGAAGTGTGCGAAGCAGTACGCCCCGCATACCTAAGCTGTACCCCCGGCGTACTAAGGTGGTTCGGTATCCTATAAATAGGATCCGAAGCCAGCCATATTACGTTACAAAATTTTGCTTTTTTTACCCTCTACTTTCCCTTTTGTTGCAAAAAGTACCCCTAATCCTAATATATCATCCTAGCATCATAAGTAAGCCCCGGAGAGCCCAATGATCCCGAGAAAAGAGATTTTCGAGACGAAACTCTGCCCATGTGAAGCCCGGTTTTTGAGAAAACATCCCGGTTTCATCGAAGAATATTGTTTTAAGAAACAAAGTGCTGCCCGATTATCATTAAATCAAGTGAGTGTGAAATTACTTTCATCTTACACATAGATATGAAGTATTTTCTATAAAATACGTGCTATGTGTATAATTATTGTTTGTTTATTTGTGATGGGTGTTGAATAAATGTTTTATACAGGTTTTAAAATGATTTAAACTGTATATGTATTTTTATCTACAAATATGTTGGGTATAACATGGGTAGATGAAATAGTTGTTGTGTGTTAAACTGAGGAGAGGCCTCGATGTTGTTGTTGTTGTTGTTCTAGTTATCTAGCGGAGTATAGCTGACGACCACAAACCTTTCTAGACAGTCCAGTGGAATGCTAGTAGGCTTGTAACCTGTAGGTGTTGGTGAACTATATGTTCACTCGTGTACTCCATCCCCCTAATGGTTCCCTTACGGACATAAATGGTCGAGGAATCCCCTTAGCAGTAAAGTCCATCCCAATGATGATCCTTAGGCTAGGTCCCTTATGATAGGTGTTTAGGGATGTAAAGTGAGGATAACGGGAACATGTAATCAGGGTTATTGTTGGTTGATGAAATTAATAAATTTATTGTTGGTCGATGAAATTAATAAATTTATTATTATTTGTGGGTTGAAAACCCTATTTGCTCACCAGGATCCCAAGCCTGAACCACTCAACTTTTTAAATTATAGGTACTGGACCCAGAGCATAGTTTGGATGATGAAGAGGGATTTTTGGATTCTAGGCCAGTAGTTGTAAATAACTGTTGTAAGGCTTATGATGTACTGTTTATGCTTTTGGTCTGTATCGGAACATGACATCCTGAGGTTTTGATATATAATGAAAATACATATTTCTTTAAGAAATGTTTTGATAAATTTTTATCATGTTTTGTTTTGGTGAGAAATTCCGCAACATCTTTTAAAAGATTACTCTGATTTTATTTTAAAAACATAAATTAAATCGGTCTTTTCTAGCCGAGAAATTTGGGGATGTCACATGTTATACATTATATGCTAGTTATTGATAGGCTTAGACTGGTAGATCTTAAGGAATACCTATGATTTATGTCTGCGTGATTATCTGTCTGTTGCTTACGTTTTTAACTGTTATATATCGATATATTGTGTTGGGTTAAGGTTGTACTACTTTGTGCTGTTGCCAACAAACCCAGGAGCATTCCAGATATGAGCTGACGGCTAGTTGGCATGCCAGACTGATGGGTTATTAATGTGTTGTGTCAAATGTTTTGTACTAGAATAGTCTCATTTATAACGGGTTGGGCCTATCCATCCATGTATTTATGTTGCTAGGGTTAGACTACTTAATGTTCATACACATATCGTTCTATGGTTATCGATTGTATTTGCCCTACTTGAAATTTACAGAAAATATCACGTTGAACTATTCTAAAGCTATTCATAGTATGCATTCAACACTATTTGATCTTCATTTTTCGTGTTATTTTTTTCACATCATTTATAGAATCTATCAATCTAAGTTTTTATTGTTTCAATAATTGGTATCAGAGCAAGAGATTATGTATCTCATACGCTAATCTTCTGTCGAGGTTTTAAACTAGGGTTTATTGTTTCTCTTAGATCCATTTTTGGTGTCTTAACTGCTTCAATCAGTTGCAGGCTCCATATCTAGATCCTTTGTTTTTCCCTAGATCTTGATTCATGTTATTACACATCTGATTCTATATTCGCTTCTGTGAACACTTGAGAAGATGAATCATGAAGATCCTCATAATCTCTCTTTCAGTCTCTTAAGTAGTATCAGATCTACTACCAGAATCCCAATTCTTTTTCTACAGGATTATGAAGTATGGGCACTGCATTCGAAGACTATGTGCTCAACATTGAAGATCATGGCACCACAATATGGGAAGCCATGACACAATAGGCACTCTATAACACGACTACAAGGAAGGTTGTCAAGACTCAAGTCGACTACAACACAATTCTTGTTGAACATAAAGGTACTCCTCAAGATGAAAAAGATAAGTTGTTAAGTGACATCAAGGCGATGAGAATAATAAGGTTTTCTCTTCCACCAAACACTTTTCGTCTGGTGAGTGCATGTGAGACAACAAAGGAGATCTGGGACATGTTAAAATAGCTTTATTCAAGCGATGCAAAGTTGGAACACTCCGTGCAAAGGTTGCTTCTTTTAGAATTTGGAGCCTTTGTTCAAAAGTCTGATGAAAAACTGGATCAAACATTCAATCAGTTTAGTCATCTAGTAAGCAGGATGCTTAAACACAATCTCAGGTGTGAAAAGATAGAGCAAAAAGTTACGTTCATGAATGGTTTAAGGTCTAGATGGAAAGCGGTTGTGTCTACAGTGAAAGCTCATGAACAGTTCAAGAGCTACTCTCTGGCAAAGCTTGTGGGAATCCTAAGATCCCATGAAAATGAAGTGATGAAGGACGTAAAGCTTGTCTCTAGCATGTGATCATTGGCCTTGGTTGCGAAGGGCAAAAGGGTAACTGAAGAAGATTACGAATCCGACTTTTCGGATAGTGAATTTTCCAAAAAGGAATACGCTCTAATGGTATCTAATCCCATAAAGTTTATCAAAAAGAATTTTGGTCGATTCAAGAATAGGAACAGGCAAGGAAACTTCAGTTCAGAAAAGTTAAGCGAAGAGAGCTTCAAGAAATCTCAAAAGGAAGAAGATAAGCAAGAAAAGAAGTTGTTAGGGGATTCAGGCTATGACTGCTACTACTGTCATGTCAAGAATCATTTTTCCAAAGAGTGTATGTTGAGAAGGATGAGTGAAAAGAAGGAATCAGAGAAGGATGAAGCTTACTATCTTCAAAAGATAGAGGAGCTTAGGAAGAAGACTGTTACGAATGAAAAGCTTGCCTTGATTGTGCAGGAAGGTAGTGACGCAGGTGGACGTGTCGAACTATGGTCCACAGATTCAGAAGATGAGGAGGTTCGGAAACCAACACACGGTAGGTGTTTTGTGGCAATGTCGGAAGTGCAAGAGTATAAAGGAAGATGTCTAACGGTTCAGAAAGTGGTTTCAGAGCAGAGGGGCTATGCGACTAATGGCGGCTAGGCCTCTGAAAATTGCTTTGTTCCGAATCCTATTTCTAAACAGGTGAAAGAATGTGAGAAGGTCATCAATAAGGTACACTTTATGCTCCAATCTCTTAATATTCTTGTTACACGTTACGAATCTGAATTAGATGATTTAAGTTACACTTTCTCTAATTTTAGCAACAGTTTAAAGAGAACACGTCTAAGTAATTCTAACCTAAGTGATCAAATTAGTAGGGTAAAAAATAAAAGTGAAGAGGGAAGGATGCGGATAGAGAAGTTGGAATTAGAGCTTAATAGGTTAAAGGATGATGTCATTTATCTTAAGAGAGACAATTTAGCACTTTTAAAACAAAGGAATATTTTCTGTTTCATTGTGAAGCGTTTATATTTCAATATTACTCAACTGCATCTTGATTGTGAAATAGGTAAAAATATACACAAAATTATTTTACCATTTCTTGAATTTAAAGAGGATGAAATTGATGCAAAGTGTTATAAGTGTGAATCTATTGTTTCCTCTGATGATGTTTACGATTCGAGCAAAGTTTGTCTTGACAAAAAAGAAGCATACATTCAGTCCAAAGAACATAAGAATATGTTAAAAAAATGTTGGATGATGAATATAAATAACAAATTAAATCTAATACTGTGCAAAATTTTGACTCGTTTTGCATGAAATTAAGTTCAGAAAATACTTTTGATACTGAAAACGTTTGTAAATTTGATGAAAGCAACATGAATGAAATATTTGCAGAGGATGAGATAGATTGTTCATCATTTGTACAAAATGAGGCTGAACAAAAGAAAAAGTTGATTTCTAAAAATTCAATTGAATATGTTTGTGTTGTTTAAAATCAGGGTTCAGAAGTTTTAAAAGAAAAAGCCATAGTTTTTCCGAAATTAAAAACTGTTCCAAATCAAGTTTTCATAAAAACCGGACTGAAAAAAAAAACGACACTTCAGAACTAACGTCCATAGTAGGTAATGATAATTGAGAAGGGTGCGACGAATTCTTTTGGTCAGGTCCTATTGAAAATCCAGATGAAACCAAAGGTATTTCCGAAATGACCTCATGGAAAACAGAAGTGAGATATGTTGCAGAAACATTGAATTGTGTTAACGCTTATTTCAATAAAGTTGGTCCGAGTGGCACTAAAAAAGTCCTGAGTGAAACGTCTTCTAAACAAACCTGTAAGCCAATCCAAATAGAGAAAACGAGCTCTAATTTTCATTTGTTTGTTGAAGAAATTGTTTCTAAGAAAAGGCAGATGAATGCATGATATAGAAAAAAACTTACAAGGAAGAATGCGTTTTTGGAAAAATAAGAATTCCAATCAAAATTTTGTTAATTCAGAAAGATCTTTGTTTCAAAATACGAAATCTTCTTCTATTCCAAAACTACAGTCAAAATCCTTTTCAAAATCTCCTATTTCAAAATCAAAGGTTTCCAAACCTCAAGTTTCAAAACCTATTGAAAAACCTAAATCTAATTGTCCTCCCAAAACACATTTTTCAAAATATGTTCACATCAAATCAAAATATGTTAAGGGCAAAGGTAAAACTGTTTCGGAACTTGAGATAAGTCTCGAGGAATACGAAGCAAGTTTAAAAAGAGAGGCAAAGGAGCTTTTGAAAAAGGTGGCTAAGCAACACAAACAATCTAAACAAAGAAAGGCACATTTTGTTGAAATTAATCTTGGTGAAAATAAAATGAAGGTTTTTAAAATATTTAATAGAGAGAATAGTATTTTGTTAAAAAGATCTTTTTGGGTTGATAAGAATAATATTTTTCCTATTCTAAGAAATCCTCACAAGGACCCAAGAAGGTTTGGGTTCCAAAATCTCTTTGAATTTTGTAGGTAATGCATGATGAACAACACGACTCTGAATGGTACATCGGTAGTGGTTATTCGCGTCACATGACTTTGAAGGAGGGAAGAACTGAGGGAATTCCGATTGCTGACAAATGGTGACAGAGTTAAGTTTGGAAACAATGCCACATGAGAAATGAAAGGATATGGCATGATTATGAATAACGAATTCTCTATTCGGAAGGTAACTTATCTGGAAGGCCTGCAACATAATCTAACAAGCGTTTGTCAATTGGTTGTACGTACTGGGTTGAAAGTGTCATTTGACGATGAGGGATCTGAGATTTTAGAAAGGAAAACAAAAGCAATGCTTCTGAAATCCAAAAAAAGGAGAGATGCTTCCTTTGAACATAAAACCAATCACCAGGAAGCCTTCCATTTGCCTTCTTATGAAAGCATCTTCGGATGAAAGTTGGCTATGACACTGAAGGCTCTCGCATCTGAATTTCAAAGACTTCATCAAACTTGGACTTGGAGATCTTGTTTTAGGACTCCCTCTTCTGAAGTTTGAGAATGAACATTTGTGTGCATCATGTAAGCTAGGGTAGTAGAGTAGGAAGAGTCACTCAACTATTATCAACACCAAAATCATTGAGCTACTAGAACTATTACATATCGATTTTTGTGGTCCATCTGTCATTGAAAGGATTGGTGGTAATAAGTATATTCTGGTAATTGTTGATGATTTTTCAATATTTATCTGGGTTTTCTTTCTTAGACAGAAATCAGACGTCACTTCGAAGCTGAAGGATTTCATCAAGCAGATAGAGCTTCAATTGCGAAATCTCATCCAGAAAGTTCGCAACAATAACAGTTCTGAATTCAAAAGCTAAGAGTTTGAAGAATTATTAACTGAAAAAGGAGTTTCACACAACTTCTCTACTCCTTACACTCCTCAACAGAATGTTGTTGTTGAAAGAAGAACTCACGCTCTTTGCGAAGCTGCAAGGACTATGTTATCCTTTTAGAATCTTCCACTTTACTTCTGGGCTGATGCTATCAGAATTTCTTGTTTCACTCAGAACCACTCTCTGATCAGTAAAATATTCTTGATCACACCTTATGAGATTCTTAATAAACAAAAACCTAACGTTAGGTTCTTTCATGCCATTAGGTCCAGGTGTTTCATATTCAATTCCAAAGAGCAACGAAACAAATTCGATATGAAAGATGACGAAGGAATCTTTTTGGGATACTCTCTTACTTCAAAGGCATATAGGGTTCTGAACAAAAAGTCGAAAAAGATTAAGGAAACATATTATGTCACATTTGACAATAATTATCTAAAGAATTATCAGAAAGCTGATTGTCCATCTGAGGACATTTTTCCTTCAACAAATCCAATGCCATTCATATTTCAAATATTTAGGAGGAAGTCATGAATTTGTTTGATGAGCCCGGAAAAGCTATTTCTTCAGAATCAAATGCAAGAGATAATAAGGAGGATGAACTGAAGAAAATCATTGATGATGTTGCCAAAGATCTTAGAAAAGAGCCACCCATTTCAAAGGATTATGGAATTCCACCTCATCTATACACTATAAATGCTTGAGTTCAAAGGGAGGCTTTCATTGCAACCTCCGCAATCGATACACCATTTCAGGGGGAGAATCCAATTTCGAATGTAGAATCACATGAAAACTTCCATGGGAAGAATGAGAATGAAAATAATGACTCCGACTGTAACATCCCGCTTATTGAATAAATAAGTAGATAAAGATTAATAGTCCTAAAGTAAATAATATTTAACGGGGATATGGTGTCGGGGAGCCAATTGATATAATTTGGATTTCAGGGGTGAAAAGAGTAAGTTCTGGATTTAATTCGAAAATGGTTTCAGAAGTCAGGGTGTGTTTGGTAATTAATGGACTTAATTTGAAAGGATTTGAAGGCTCCAGGGGCTAAAGGGTAAAAATGTTGGACTAAAGTTGAAAAGGTTTGGGACGGAGGGGTTAATCATGACAAAAGTGGTTTGGAGTTTGAGAGAACATGGGACTTGAACCCGATGACCATTCCCTCCCGTCATTTTGGAGACAAGCCCTAATTCCAACGATTCCATTGCAGCCGCCACCACTGGGAGTCCTCCTTCTGTCGCCCACGTCTTTAATTACTGGCGAAGCTGTGTGTGGCAAGACCGAAGCCAACCGCCGGTGAAGCTATCACCAATGACGAAGAGCAGCACACGAAGACAACAGTGGGCCGCCACTACCCTCCACCGGTGATGACGCAACCGCTAATCTTCGTTGTAACTACCCCGTCGCTTCCCGTCTTCATGTTGTTCCTCCGTCGGAAGCACCTAGTAACCTCCTTGACTCCTCCTTGGGTGCGCGACGTGGTCGTTTCCTCTGCTGTCGGTTTCGTCAGCCTTTCCCTTGATCTCAGTAGCATCAAGCACGAAGTGGGTGGCTGAAATCGGCCATTTCAGGTTGTATTATATGGCTGGAGTTCGTGAGGGTTTTGACCTGAGGTTTAGCACACTAGCATGGCAACCAACCATGGTGGCTGTCGTTTCTGCCGTGTCCCACCGTCACCAGCCACCGTGGGAGGTGGTTGTGGGTGTGTTTACGGGTTGGTGTTTGAGTGAAATTGTTTTTTTCGGAAATTATGAGGTTTAATGGGTGTTTGTATGGCCGAAAACCCCCACCACCACCAAGAGCCGCCACCGATCACCGCCGCCCGAGGTGGCGGTGGGTGGTGCCCGATCTAGTGGAACCCTAATGGGCCTAAACACTTAATCTTGGATAGGGATGCTTCAGGATTGGGCTAGAAACCCTAATTAGGGTTTAGAAAACCCTAATTTTGCGTTTGGCAGTTTAGATTTTACCGGGACCCACGATTGGATTGTTAAATTGATATTGTGAATTATTTCTGACTTCATTGTGTGAATGGCCTAGTGGGTTAAGTCCTTAATGGGTTAAGTGAGAAACACTTAACCATAATTGTCATTTTATGTGAAAACCCTAATTTTGCTCGGTCCTTGTGTTAGGCCTTTAATTGGGCTTTGGTGACTGGGCTACTGATGTGCCATCCAAGAACAATCATGTGGACTAGAATATTTAAAACGGCTTCAGGGTTAGGCCCATATGAGGTTTGGGCCCAATTTGGAAAATTGGGCCATAGTTGGGCCATTAGTGGACTCTTATGGACCCATTTGGTATTGGGCCTTGGTGGGCCCATTGGGCTTGGGTTATTTCTGGACTGGATTGGTGGACCATATTTGGACCTAATGTGTGAAGGTTTGGTCTTAAATTCTAATGGGGTTAATTGTGGGTTTGGGTTAGTGTTAGAAGATGGAGTACAACAACAGCATTTATAGGATCTGTCCGCCATCCGAGGCGAGTCTTCTCACTATACGTACCCATGTGGTAATTTATGTATGACCAAAGGGTCTTATTCGTGTTATTGGCTGGAGGGTCTTAATTACATTATTGACTGGAGGGTCTTAGTACATTGTAGACCGGAGGGTCTTAGTACATTATCGATCGGAGGGTCTTATTTGTTTATAATGTGTTATGTGTTATCGTGCATACTGTCTTTGTGACTTATGCTATTATAGTGATCTATGTATATGTTGATCTTATGTACTTACTTGAGTTGTGCATTTGTCTGTGTGATATATGTATGCTATATTATGTGATACTGAGGCGGGACCGGAGGGTCCAACGAGCGGTGAGACCAGAGGGTCCTCACTAAGACCAGACTAGAGGGTCCAACGAGCTGTGAGAACGGAGTGTCCTCATTAAGACCGGACCAGAGGGCCCAACGAGCTATGGGACTAGAGGGTCCCACTGAGACACATATACCGGAGGGTCTTACCAAGTTATAGCCTCGAGTGGCTAATGTGTTGTATGTGGTATTTTAGGGAACTCACTAAGCTTCATGCTTACTGTGTTTTGCGTTATGTGTTTCAGGTACTTCTCAGGATCATGGAAAGGCGCCGGCTTGATTGTACACACGAGATGGAGTTATGTTCGAGGATCCTGGATTTTATTTAAATAATTATGAACATGTGTTTTTGATAATTGATATATTAAGATTTTGTGATATGTGTTGATTATATTTATGTGATTTTAAAAATGAAAAAATTGTATGAAAAGTTACGGTGTTACAAGTTGGTATCAGAGCCTTGGTTTGAGGGATTCAGATGTGCTCTCGGGTATCTCTGAACTCAAACTGAGGATTTTAGAAAATTTTCAAAAAAAAAATGATTTTTATAAAGGAGTAAGATTTTTAAAGAGAAAACGAGATGAAGCATTGAATATGACGATGTTCAGGAGGTAGATGGCTGACATCACATGGAGTTATTCAGCAGCAGATGGCAGAGAAGTGTGAGAACCTGAGGAGTAATTCTATTTTGAGGAGTATGTTGTTTAGAGGAGAGTATTCGCTTGAGATCGAGCATGTGTAACACGAAGGATGATCGATGAGGTTGAGTAGCCACTTAAAAAAATATGAGAGGATCCTTGTGGAAAGTATGGGTAGATGTGGCAGGTAGTATGGGCCCGCACTATTGAAAGAAGAGAACCTATACTTGAAGCAGGGAGAATCCTAGAGGTTCTGAGTAGCAGGATGAGGAGAAATAACATGGTTCGGGTACCATGATTCGTAGCAGAGTGTGTTTTCGCCTTTATCAGTTATCCGATTGTGATTGTTCAGTATGGGAGTAGATATGGGAGATTGTGGGGCCAGAGGGCCATGTCAGTTGAGTTTAAATGGAGTATGCCCTGGGTGGGAAAATCTGAGTTAGATCTCAAGGGTTTTGACTGGTGAGATGCCAGTTAGAATCTCAAGACTCAAATAAGGGGAGGAGATGATGCAAAGTGGAGAATTGCAGTCTAAGTTGAGTGGTTAGGCGATGGCCTGTGATGTCAAAGTTCTATGTTGAGGATTATATTGTTCCTGTTTCCCATTTTGAGAGGATGGGTGAGTGAGTTTATGATGTCAGAGATTGGAAGAAGACCCTGTGGGGCACCAGGTAGTTGCGATATTGGTACTAAGAGTATTTTTTTGTATGAGAGCATTGGATTGCATTCCTATGTCAGGAAGGAGTCATAAGTGGGGATTGTGACCAACAAAGGCTCGGGTATGCCTTGTTTGAGTTTGTTAAGTAGTATATCAACAACTATTACGGGAAAACGAGGGGAGTGTATTGAGATGACGACTTTCGTGGTTATGCAGCGGATTGACTGTGAGTGTCACACTCCAAAACCGGAACGACGGAAACGTTCGGGGGCGGAGGAAGTCATGTTTAGTATCACAAGACATGCATCATAGTAATCAAAGTAATAAATGACCATTTAATGAGAAGGAAATTGTTTACAGAGTATGTGTTCACAAAACATAGAATACATATGTAAGTAACAAAACAAGACTTGAAGCTATTATGCTCCATCTTCTGAATTTCATACGTGTATACCTGTCTACTAGTTTCCTGAGAATAAAAGTTATTTTGAAAGAGAGGATCAGCATTTAAGTTGGTGAGTTCATAAGATTTTAGTGATGTAAGTAAGTTGTAGGAAAGGTGTAGTAAGGTGTATGTTCTGTTTAGAAAAGTGCGCCTGTTCCTCCAGAAAATCCTATATTTCCTGCTTTGATGAAGGATAAGTAAAATGACTCTACAATCCTTTGTATGAGTACTAAGTGAGTACAAATTATATAAAACCCTGAGTAAACAAACAATTGGTTGTGTGAATCTGCCCTAAACCCACAACCAATCAAGGAACAGGGAATGAGGCGGAAGACACACCTCCCATTGTTTGTTAGATCATCGTTGTATATAACCTTGGCATATTCACTTGGTACTCACAGAGTTAATTGCAATAGTTCCTTTATATTTGATGAAAACATTCTTTAAGAAAACCCTTATCTCTTTTATTAAAAATGGTAACCAGGAGGGTTCTATCTATATCCACTTGGTCTATACTAGCTATATAGATAATCTAATATCGAATAGATAGTTAGTTATGTAAATCTACCCTAAGCCCACAACCAAACAAGGAACATGAAGTAAGGTAGAAAGCACACCTCCAACTACCTATCGGTTATTAATTATATATAACCCTGATGTATAAACCAAGGTATTATAGAGTTAACCACTTAAGGTCCTTTAAGTTATACTGCACTACTAGAAAAACAGCCTTTTACGACGCTCATTACGCGTCGTAAAGGGCTCAGACGACGCGCAAATGCGCGTCAAGGAAGGCCCTGTCATAAAGAGAGACGATGCACTTTTGCGCGTCGTCTATAGACGACGCGCATTTACGACGCGCAATTACGACACACGTTTACGACATGCAATGCGTATTAAGAAAGGCCCTGTCATAAAGGAAGATGACACACATTTGTGTATCGTAACCTTACGACGCGCGTGTTAATGACACGCAATGCGTATCAAGAAAGCCCCTGTCAAGAAAGGCCATGTCATAAATGCAGATGACACACATTTTTGTGTATCATAATTTTAACTGTTTAAAAAAATTATTTATAGATTTACTAATTTTCAAATTAAATCTCCATTTCATGTCTCATAATAGAAAATAAAATACCATATACAAAAAATATAATACATTGCACAAAAGTTAATGTCATAAATATAATCATTCCAATAGTAGACAAATAGATATCAAAGGGATCAAAAATATGTTTCTCTTCTAATAGAACTTATACACAAGAAAGTACTGAATTTGCTAATGAACTTATACACAAGAAGAAGGTGTTTGACTTCAGAAAATGTCTCAGCAACTGAATTGGCCCCGGAAGCTTGTGGTTTGACTGCAACTGAGATAAGGATACCATGTTTACTCTTCTTAAGCTTACTAAACAAACTTGACAATAAGATAATATAAAATTGCATTATTATTAAGATTAAGCCACAAATGCACTCAAGCTATACAATAAGACAATTGGGTAGATTTTTCAAAGTACAATGTTCTAATAAGAAAAAATGAAATTACGATGCCATAAACTTGTAATAAATAAATAAATCAATGAAAGTGCATTGTTACTTTATGAATCTAACCCCAAAAAAAGCTATAGAACTGAGGAGGCGAAGATTACCACAACTTTATTTTGCAGCGTGAATGTCCCCGTTATGATGGATACCTGTTGATGACAAGAAACCAAATTATCAAGATAAAAATAATGATAACATTTCTTGAATTTTACATAAATATGTGCAAATATTATCTTATATTAAGTAATAAACTAATAGTAGCATGCAATTAATGAAGTAGACAGATTTAGTCCCAGAAAAACTTACATATAAAACATTCTGTATAATGGATGCACAATTTAAAGTCAACGAGAGAGCAAATCCAGTCAACATGGCTATGAATGGATAACTCGTGAGTAGTGGTATAGACACAACCTACATAAAACATATTCAAGACCTCACTTATCAAACAAACATCCAATTTTTCAAGATTCGTATATAAAACTTTTTTACTCTCATGCAAAATCAATAATTACATCAAAAATGAATAATTATATTAAAAAAAATAGTAAAAGAAAAAATAAATTAAAGAAAAATTGCTTACTCCTGCAATACGAGCTACTACTATGGGGCCAAATACCCTTTCCATAATTGGAAAGAATGTGAACTGGAAGTGTAAATCTTATTCATACCTGTTTATAACCAGGGTGCACCTATGAAACATCATTATGTAGCTCCTCGCTTCTAATTTCCTGCAAGTGTAAATCAAAATAATAAGCTAAATAGTAAATATGCATCAAGCCAAGGGCAAAAGGTGGAATTTTTAATACCTAACTTATGAGCTTTGGTATGTCTATTGTTGAAAATGTGATCTCATGCATAGGCCTGCACTATCCCAGTTTAAAAGGTACATTTAGTTAGACGATTGTGTACAAAAGCTAATAACTGTCCTGATGTGTAGTGGCTTGGGATTAAAGGACTTACAACAAATCTTGTAAGAGCATAAATGAAAAGTGCAGTGTTGTAAACTGTAATAGAAAGAAATAAAACTAAAATGTTTTCACGATAAGCAAATACATAAAAGTACGTTGTTATTTCTTGTAAACTGTGATATACCTGGAAAGTGAATATTATCTTCTGTCACATTCTCCAACATGATGAACTCAGGGACATTAATAAATGGAGGATCATTTCTTGGGTTGACAATGACTGGAATATCCAAATCATGCTTCCCATGCTTGTTCATGGTGGTAACCCTAACAGTATCTTCACCATTGAAGTTCCCCTCCCTGATTTATAAATATCATATAATATTAAGAGGTTAAAACTCAAAAGTAAAGGGAAATTAGTTAAAATTTGGTAGAATTTTGAGTACCCGATGTATCTAGGGTTTGCTCACATAGTTGAACCACCTCTTTATGCTTCCTCAGCTGTGTATTAAGTAGGGGCAAATCAGTCAATTTCAATTATTAAACTAACAAAGATTATGAAAATCACATTCACATACCATGAGAAGAGCCTCTCTCCTTTCATATTAAGTAGTTTCTCTGAATAGGAGCTTATTGACCTTCATGAAATTGGGATCTAACGCAGCAGCCATTCTACAGTCGTTTAGACATTTTCCCTCATTCTTCCAAGAGCCATGTGTATAGTTGCATGATTGCTATAACAGAAAATAAGAGGCTGTATACAAATGCCAGGTGTCTCTGTATGTTGTATTGAACTAATACCCTTTGAATAGCATACTTCAGCTTCTGATAAATCTCCACTCTTATAAACCTTGTTTCCCCTGCACAAATCAATTTATTTCAGAAATCAAAAGCATATTAGGCTTATACAAATGTAAAATATCAAAAAAAAAGGGGGGGGGATAAAACAACACCTTTTTCGCCAAATGTCACATGTTTCTTGAGTTGTAGCCATTGTGTGCTCCCTGTTACCAGGTTTATGAGAATGGGACACATTAACACGGCCAATTCTCAGCTTATACTTCTTCTGACGTGGCCGTTGTCTCGCTGCCATGTCAGCACTAGCAAAAGATGTAACAAAAGGTGAATATATAGATTTTCATGTAAAAAAAAAACTTACAAGAACATCTTGCGGATCACGAGTAAGAGCATGACCATTGATCATGTTAATAGGAAGCATGTTCCCATCTCGATCTATTGTGTTCACTAGAGTCTCATCTCCATGCAGCCATATTTAAGCAACATCAAGTCCAACCTTCACCAAACCACCATATAAATAAACATATATATATATATATATATATATATATATATATATATATATATATATATATATATATGTAAATACTAGTAAATAGTGAAACAAAAGTTTACTAAAGTCAACTTTAGGCAACTTAATTGTTTCGGAGATCCAAAATGTAAGATTCAACACCCTGATTTTTCAATTCACGAATAGCGTGTTTCATATCTGTAGCAGCAGTCTGTTTACAAAATCTTGTTGTTAGATGGATTTAAGATATGAAGTTATAAAGTAAGACTAAGATTTAGAGAATTAATAAGCACCTGGGAGAAGGCTAATAGCTTTACATATCCGGTTTTGGATACATGACCATTTGGTGTTCAATGAGGAATGATGACACTTAATATAGGAGAAAGTCTGATGAATTCCCGGGGTAGTTTCACCTCTCTAAAACTAGAGTCAATGGCCAAATTTTTTCCCTGTAGATCAGAAATGTGAACATGCACAAATTTCTATAAAATCCTTTGGAAAGGAATCAACCATTCCATTCCTTCCTACGAAACTTACATTGTGCACTTTGACTGTAACACTTGTCCCAACATGACCACTGAGCTTTTGTGCAGCAGCTTCACCACTAATCCCTTTAACTCTCTCTCCATTTATTTCAATCAACTCATCCCCTACATGTATTCCAGCTCTAGCAGCTGGGCTACCCTCAACACAGGACAATACAACCTGAAACAAAAAATTTTAAATTTTTAAAAATAAAAAATAAATAAGAATCCATAACTGAGGTCTCAGGTTCAAGTCTCGGCATCACCAACCAGATGACCGGTTTCTGGTTCAGTATTCACAAATACTCCAACTCCTTGCACATTTCCATCACTTCCAATTCTAAAACTTTGTTATTCCTGTACAAATCATTGCCGAAAAGAAAATAGAGTAAGTTTCCCCTTTTGGAATCTACGAGTAAGAATAAGTTACAAAAATGGTCCCCGTTGTTTATGAATTTTAGTCCAAAACTGAAAACTCTTTCAGAAACCACAGGGACAATTTTTGTAAAAGTAATGGGAAAAGTTGCACCTGTGGACTGATAATGCGAGCGAAGCGAACTCCAAGAGTAGAAAGCATTCCTTTAATTTTCCTGTATGCGGCATTAGCTGTTCTAAGTGGAAGCATTTCCACCATTGTTTGTTGGAATTTCGAGTCCCAGTCTATAGAAAACACATAAACTTACGTTAAACTTATTGACATAAATGACATAAAACAACAGAAATGAATCGTACCTTGATGATTAAAAGTTGGATCAACAAAAGTCTCTCTGATCAAACCCCAAGTCTCTACAAGAGTTCGCTGCACAGCATTCACCTGTTACGAAATCAAAGTTTACCAAACCCATATAAGCAATAGATCGAACAGCTTATCTGCACAACCCAAACAAACTACTAAAAAAGATGATCGAACTAAACACCTACCTCATGAGTATGAGAAGCTAGGAATGCTATTGTCAAGGACTCAGCAAGAGCTGGCGAATCTAAACAAATAGAGACTGCAACAGCGATCCCGATCAAACCTTTAGCAATTGAATCAATCAATTTCTTATTGGATTCAACTGATTCGTTTGAATATGCCTTGGGTAATGCTTGAGGTGGTGTTGGTACTTTACACTTGCTTTGGTAACCATTGAAATTGGAAGAAGATAATCGGTACTTATAGGGAAAAGTTGAAGAGGTTGGTGTTTGAGGGGTTTTGGTGTAAATTGATGAAAGGGGTGAAGAATTACTAAGATCGAGATTAGGCCGGCGTAGAGAATCCATGGTAGATACTCTAACTGGGGGATTTAGGGGGTTTGTAGATCGTAATCAAGATGAAGGGATTTATGGGGAATGAATGAACAAGTGTAATGGTTGGATTTAGGGGGATTTATCGTAATCCCTAAAAATCGGACCCAAAAATCTCTATATCGGGTTTAAAAATACACAAACCACGCTTTTTCCTGGTTCAGAAAACCAGAAGGGTGATTAGGGTTTTCCAGAAGAGAGAGAGAGAGAGAGAGAGAGAGAGAGAGAGAGAGAGAGAGAGAGAGAGAGAATGCAGAGGTAGAGAGAATGCAGAGCTAGAGACTTGACCCAACATTTATTATACCTGGTAAAGAAGAAATAAGGAGGTTTGCTAAACCCTGTCGCAACCATTAATCTCTATATCCTCACACAGTCACACAGGGAGCAATGATCGATCTCAGAATTCTCACAGGTCTCGTCAATCTGGCCCCTCAGCCAAGAAGAAATCCGATACTGATAAGAAGAAACGAGGCCTCACAGCGAAACCCTAAGGTTTTTCGAATGTTTCTTGATTTTCCATAACAAGATAAGAACAAGCGTGGTGTGGACTTACAAGTAAGGCTTTAGAGGGGTGAATAGGAGGCTGAGATCATAGAAGCAAAGAATAAAGAAAGGGCAGAGATAGTTAGAGACAGCGAGGGAGGGTCGCATACGACAACGACAAACTTCATCATCTTCTTCCACTGCCTGGCGGTGTGTGATTCGCGGCGACGACGTGATTAGGGCAAGAAGGAAACAACCATCGAAATAGAGAAACAAAAGGGAGAGTCGATTGTGAAGATAAAGAAAAGAAGGTAGAAAAGAAAGGCAGGTTTTCAAAATTTTAGGGTTTCGTTTCCCCCGTTATCTTCTTAAGGCGCGTTTCTTTAAAATTATAAAGCGACACCTATAGAAGACGCACGTTTAAGATAAAGCGCCCTCCGTGTTTTTAATTTTTTTTTATTGAGACACTAATTTAAGGGCACGCAAAAATGCGTGTCCACTATCCTTCAAGTTTTAGAAGTCTAACATTATTTTTAAGGACGCCCAAAAATGCGTAACGTGAATCAGCGAGTGTCATTGTTTGCGTGTCATTAAAGGCTATTTTTCTTGTAGTGCTGGTTAAATAAAATGGATTAAACCCTTTACTGGTATGTTTCTAGTTTTGTATACCAAATGTTCTATTTGAAAAGTATGTTTTGTACTAGAAAATATGCATTGAATTAGTGTCCTATAACCTGACGCATACCTGGTATCCCTTATGATGACTTGGTGTATACGGAACACACACACATACACACACACACACACACACACACATATATATATATATATATATATATATATAGCTAAGATCAAATGGAAAATAGGCTGGGTAAATCCGCTCTAAGTCCACAACCAAACAAGGAACAGGAAATGAAGCAGGAAGCACACATCCTATTACCTGTCGGATCCGATTAATATATATCCTTGAAGTATACACTAAGGAATCATAAAGTTATCATTATAGGTCCTTTTCTACTGAATGTACTAGACCCGACTGTTCTGTTTGTCGTTTGAAAAGATGTAAGTTTTCCGTAGTTTATAACTATCTTAACTCGAAAATAGTTTGCATTAACTTTCAAGTGGAACTGTCACAATATGAAAGTAATGGGAAAATGTAAGTACACAGTTGTCTTTTAAAATGACAAATGAAATACTGATTACCTTAAAATAAGAATGTTTTAATAAGGTCATAATGTGATGTGGTTGTACCCATACTATACGCTCTCCCTCCAAGAGATTCTGGTTACAAAACGCGACTTCAGCAAACAAATTACTGAGCCGTGAAGTAGTCTCACATTAAAGTTATATGATCACGTATACCTAATTTGTTATCACCTTTTTTTTAGAACAATGAGTTAGTGATTATTGGTATAATTAGATCATGTGTTGTTCTCCTGCTATAGCATTTAGTATGTTCTTTCTGTTATAGTATCTTAGTATGTTTCTTCTGTTATAGTATCTTGGTATGCTTCTTCTGTTTTGCTTCTTCTATACTCCGGGAGGAGCAGCAACTGATTTGTAAATTAGATTCAGATTCGTTATGAGTAGCTTCGCATGGGTTTTGATCTGTAAGAGGATGGGGTTTCGGATGGTCATAGCAAGACATTATGAGATTTTGTGATGGTGTATCGGGGTATCCGAGTATGATGCCCTAAGTTGTTGGATTATTTTGAGACTTGAGTTTATGAGATGGCAAGTGGAGTACCGAGTGACTATTGTTCCAGTAGGAACCCATCAACTAATTGTTATCGGATGGGGATTGTCCAAGAATGTGAATTGTATCGAGAGAAAGTGCGTTGTTGAGACAATTGTCGCCAGGAGTAGTGATGCTCGGTCTAGGTGGGTGGGTGCACCTGTCCATGATGGATTGCGGAGCATGAGTTTAGTGAACACAATATGGTAATGGATTAATGATGAGATTGTAGGGAGGTAAGAGACTGGAAGGATCCAAGTGGCAGTAATCACTTTGTATTATCAGGGAAAACCATGGGGAAAGCCCATAGTGAGTGAGTGAGTGATGTAAGCCTGCGGGGAGCCGTAGCATTCACGAGTCAGTGAGTGAGTGATGCAAGCCTAAGGGGAGCCGTAACACTCGCTAGTAAGTAAGAGAGTGTTATAACACTGCGAGGAGCCATGGTATTCAATAGTCAGAGCATGACACAGAGGAATTCTTAGGCTTTGGTAGCCTTGACGACTGAGTCTTTGGGAGCCTGGTGGCCGGGCCAGGGGTAAGACTGAGGTCTCCATGATGGTCGGGATCCGTTATACCTCGAATTAAGGAGAGTTTGTCGCAAGTTGGAAGGGATTGGAGAAGTAATGTACACGTAGATTCACGGATCATGGGTCTTGAGTCGAGTATCAGATTGGATATGAGTGGTACCAATTTCGCTATCAAACTAGACTCTCGAGTTTGAGTTTGGCCCTACTTATGTAAAGGATAGACGATTTGAGATTTCTAATCCTTGATGGATTTCATTTTGAGTGGTTATGGTTACCATATGATGCTCTTGACCTGGGAGGGTTGGTTGGTGTGGCTTGAGAAGGACCGAAACACGCATGGAGTTAGCGAGTGTTACATGACAGAGGTCGGAAGTGGCTTGCGACTACAGAGCGGTTGTAATATTTTCTTGGGGTAAACCGAACCTAGTGGTTGCATGTACGTTGCGGTTGGTTGAGATAACTTTGTTGGAGTGAACGACTGGGGTTATGCTCGGGCTTGTGGCCATGCCGTTCAAGTTGTCGAGCGTCTAAAGGATGGTATGGAATTACTTTGAGTACGAAATCTAATTTAAGTGGGGGACAATTGTAACATCCCGCTTATTGAGTAAATAAGTAGATAAAGATTAATAGTCCTAAAGTAAATAATATTTAGCGGGGAGATGGTGTTGGGGAGCCAATTGATATAATTTTGGATTTTGGGGGTGAAAAGAGTAAGTTCTGGATTTAATTTGAAAATGGTTTCAAAAGTCAGGGTGTGTTTGGTAATTAATGGACTTAGTTTGAAAAGATTTGAAAGATCCAGGGGCTACAGGGTAAAAATGTTGGACTAAAGTTGAAGAGGTTTGGGATGGAGGGGTTAATTATGACAAAGTGGTTTGGAGATTGAGAGAACACAGGACTTGAACCCGATGACCATTCCCTCCCGTCATCTTGGAGACAAGCCCTAATACCCACGATTCCATTGCAGCCGCCACCGCTGGGAGTCCTCCTTCTATCGCCAACGTCTTTCATTACCGGCGAAGCTGTGTGTGGCGAGACCGAAGCCAACCGTCGGTGAAGCTATCACCAACGACGAAGAGCAGCACACAAAATGACAATTAGGGTTAAGTGTTTCTCACTTAACCCATTAAGGACTTAACCCATTAAGGAGTATCCAACGAGCTGTGAGACTGGCGGCTCCTCACTAAGATCGGACTAGAGGGCCCAACGAGCTATGGGATTGGTGGGTCCCACTGAGACACATAGACCGGAGGGTCTTATCGAGTTATAGCCTCAAGTGGCTAATGTGCTTTATGTGGTATTTTGGGGAACTCACTAAGCTTGGTGCTTACTGTGTTATGCGTTATGTGTTTCAGGTACTTCTCAGGATCACGGGAAGGCACCGGCTTGATTGTACACACGAGATAGAGTTGTGTTCGAGGATCCTGGATTTTATTAAAATAATTATGAACACGTGTTTTTGGTAATTGATGTATTAAGATTTTGTGATATGTGTTGATGATCTTGATGTGATTTTAAAAAAGAAAAATTTGTATGAAAATTTACGGTGTTACACCAACGCTCAATTAGAATTCGAAGATGTGAATGTCAAATTGGATCCAACCTATGATCCGAACTACCCTCCATTGACCAAATGGACCGAAGATCATCCTAAATCTCAAATAATCTGAGCAACATCTTCAAGAGTTCTCACAAGATCTCAACAAAAAGCGAGACAAACTGAATTATTTTCAAAATTTTGCATGTTTAATTCGTTCATCTCCAAAACTGAGACTAAAACTATGAAGGTTGCTCTTGATCATTCAGATTGGGTGCAAGCCATGCAGGAAGAGCTTAATGAGTTCGAGCGTAACAAATATGAAGATTGATCCCAACTCTGAAGGATGCATCTGTAGTTGGATTAAAATGAGCATTTCGGACTAAGCTTGACAAAGAAGGCAACATAATTCGGAACAAGCCATGATTAGTTGTGAAGGGATATTGCTAGGAGGAAGGAATAGACTATGAAGAGATATTCACACCGTTTATAAGGCTAGAATCTATTCGGATTTTCCTTGCCTATGCAGCTCATAAAAATTTTGAAGTCTATCAAGTGGACGTGAAATGTGTGTTTTTGAATGGTGAGCTAGAGGAAATAGTCTATGTGGAACAATCACCAGGTTTCGTAAATGAAAAATATCAAAATCATTGCTATATTTTGGATAAGGCTGTGTTTGGTCTAAAACAAGCACCTCGTGCATGGTATGAAACCCTAACTCGATTCTTGAAACAATCCAAATTTAAATAAGGCTCGGCCAACCCAACCTTCTTTCACAAGAAAGATGGTGACCATCTAATGATCGTGCAAATTTACGTTGATGATATCCACTAATCCTAGATTAACAGCTGAATTCTGAAAACTGATGGAAACAAAATTTGAGATGAGCTTAATGGATCTTATTAATGTTTTCCTTGGTTTAAATATTATACAGAGTTCAGAGGGTATATTCATCAACCAATAAGCTTACAAGAAGACATTGCATGATAAATTCAGAATGGTGGGAGATTTAAAGGTCAAGGTTCCAATGGCGTTCAGAATGAAGTTTACACGACAAGCCAACAACTGATATGACTCTTTATCGACAAATCATTGGATCTTTAATGTATCTAACATCTAGTCGTCCAGATATAATGTTTGTTATTTGCTATTATGCTAGGTTTTAGGAGAATCCACGTGAACCACATATGACTGTTGTGAAGAATATTCTCTGATACCTCAAAAGAACCACCTATTTCAGAATCTGGTACCCTTCTAACTCTGGATTCTTTATGCAAGCATATTTTGATCCTGATATTGGAGGATGCGGTCTTGATCCTAAAAGTACAACCGGAGGATGGCAATTTCTGGATGGTAAACAGGTTATTTGGCAATCTAAGAAACAAACATGCGTCTCCTTAACCACTATTGAAGCTGAGTATATCGCTGCTACATTGTGCACTTCTCAAGTAGTATAGACTCAAAGTCAGCTTAGAGACTACAAGATAAAAATGAAGAGGATTCCATTATACTGCAATTCTGAAAGCGTAATTCGGATATGCCATAATCCAGTGCAACACTATATGATAAAACATATTGCACAAATATATCATTTCATTAAGGATCACGTTGAGGATAGAAACATTGAAGTACACTTGGTTAGATCCTCTGATCAGTTGTATGATATCTTCATAAAGGCCTTACCAGAAACAACATTCAATCGTATTTTACAAGGTCTCGTAATGATAGAGGCTGATTCGGCTCCGAAATCCCTTTCAAAATTGGAAATTGTTGTTTACGTTCCCAGCATTCAGAATGATTCGGATTTTACTGTTCACGATCCGAGCTTCGGAACGATTCGAACTCTATAGTTCATTAGGGTTTCAGAACGCCTCTGTATACTTTGTATAATAATTGTCTCCCGATTGATATCGAGCATCGAAATGCTTCGAAAGCCACTGTTCACTTATGTTTTTGAATTTCTTTTTCTTTATATTCTTATTTTATTTTCTGTTTTTTATTTTCTTTTTTAGAAAAATAAAAAATCAAAAATATTTTCATTATTTTTGTTTTATCTTTTTTAGAAAAATCAAAAATATTTTCTTTATTTTTGTTTTAGAGAATCAAAAATCAAAAATATTTTCTTTATTTCTGTTTTATCTTTTTTAGAAAAATCAAAAATCATAAAAATATTTTCTTTATTTCAGTTTTATCTTTGAATAAAATCCAAAATTACAAAAATATTTTTCTTTATTTGTGTGTTATTTTCAGAATACGTTTTTCTTTAGGTAGAAATTATTGTTACCTTAATTAAGAACAATGGGGCAAGTATATAATTCTAAATCTTTGTACTAGCTAAGTGTCCCTAGAAGCATGTTGTTGCATGTTGAACCAAGCCTATAAGACTCTATGTTTGAAGCCTTAATGAAACTTTCACTCTGATCGTTTCTTCCCAATCAGGCTGATATTCACATAAGTCATTGAGCTACCTTACTCTTCTCATATTGAGTTAAGAGTTGAATGCTTGGTCATTCTTTTATAGCAGATGTACATTTTCTCTTCAAAAACAATCTCTTATTTCTCCACCACCCTTCATATTCACAAAACATAACCATTGAGACTCTCAACAATTACCAATATGGTTTATTGTTGCACAACTTCTGTGTTGATGATCTTGAAACCATAATAACCATGATTTTGGGTGAGACCCAATATACGAAACCTATTTCAGAATTGATGGTGAACAACAAATATGTTCTACAATTTTCACCATGGAATTGGCGCAAATAACCTTTTGGTTGGTACCTTAAACGTATGAAATCTCATTTTTAGTATTTGAGTGATGTTTATGAAAATCTCTCAACCCAAGACTTTTATTCCCAAAAGATCCAATTTTATTTTTTTATAAGATTTTAATAAATATCTTATCACTTAAAATAGATCCAAATCTTACTTGTTATTATGGCTACATTATATTTCAGACTTATATTAATTTTCGGAATTTTGTTGAAGCTAAAGCCACCCTTGAAGTCTATTAAAAAAACTTTTCACTATTTCATAATAAATAGATGATCGTAATTCAACGGGAAGCCTCATAAGCACTTCCTAATCTCTCTTGATTCCTAAGGAAGAGATCGTTGCCCGGGATCAATCTGAACTTCATGTCAATTATTATTTTGACATCACTACATCCCTGGAATTTATTTTTCTTTATTTATTTTTCTTTGGAACACTCTTGCACAAAAATCTTTATGATTTTTCAAAGTCTTGTACTAATTCATGTGGATTACTGTTATTCCGAGAACAAGATATGGTGTATTGGCTTTTACTCCGAATGATAGAAACCAAAATGGCGGTTTTCTTCGAGGATAAGGATTCAAATTAAGCACGCCTTTTTTCACAGCCTGACATCATGCGAGTCAGTTGTAACGTCGCCTCACACATACATTTGTCGCGTATCTTTACAGGGATATGGGAACGTCAAACGGTGGATTTTTCTCTATCCACTTATCACAGACGTATAAAAGGGCTTCGATGGTTGATTTATTATCACGCTCATAGAAAAATTCTCAAGATCAAACCCTTTTCTCTCTCTACTCCTGTTCATCTTCTTCAAATGTAAAAATGGTCCGATCATCTGAAACCACATCGTTTGTTGATCAATCAACCTATGTGAACATGCTAAAGCTAAAGGCTAGTCAAAATCTGATTCTAGCTCTGGATTCTTCACGATACTCGGAAACCTTGATGCCAATGATCGAATGTCTATGGTTTTCTCCACTGGATTAAGCTCTGACAATGGCTGAATCGATTCCTTTGGTTCATCTATCAAAGGTGTATTCTTCTGCAACGTACATTTAGGCCGAGGGAATCATCTCCTTCGAGTTTGCTTCCAACCGGACCTCAATCAACAAAGCTCGATATTTGCATAATGCTAGGGATCGATTCCTCTGACGGCCTAGTTGATCCATACTTGATTTCATCCACTGCTCTGATCAACATGTTTTTCCAGATAGGGTATATTAGGGATATCTCTCTTTTGTCCAAGTTTAGGAAGCCCAATCTTCCTCCAGTATCGCATGGTATTTACGCTACTCTTTAAAAGCTTTTCAGAACGAGTAGTAGGCTCAGACAGTGCTAGCAAGCTCTTTTGCACTCTTATTTATGGGCTCTACAATGGCATTAATCGTGATTATGGCTCCATTTTCTAGACTCAACTCATTCAAAGTACCTCGTCTTCAAATCGCAATACTGAGATATCTTGTGCACATTTTTGGTCAATCGTGGTTAAACGAGCACTGGTTCACTTCAAAGTTCCTATCTCCGATGATGTTGTAATTGTTGCGATTTCGATCCTCCAGACATCATCATTCGTGATGTCTGATCCAGCCAAGTTCACTTTTTTGGGATCCATCCTGTAGGTAATGCTCATAAAGGTACCTTCTGACAATGTGATGGTCAATGAATATCGTAATCGACCTATTTATGGTGCTCGCTCAATGCTTGAAGACATGAGAATGGCTATCGTGGAAGCAAAAAAACCGAAGAGAGGAGCTAAACAAAAGGGAAAAGCAGGTCCTTCCGTGGTTGTAAAAACACCAAAGAATAAAGTTAAAAAAGCAGCTCGGAAACCAAGGTCACCGTCTCTAGTTCCGGAACCTTCTGATTTTCGAACTCAATCTGATTTTCGTGGGGGTGAACCTGTTAAGAACGAGGTTGATGATACCGCATCTACTTCTGAACCACCTACTTCCAATCCAATTCTAAAGGTATCTACTTTGTCTACCTCTAGTACTCTTGATTCTGATTTCTTTCACATGCCTACTCCTCCACCTTCTCTAACCACCACTTCATCTACAATCACCACCATTATATCAGACACCATTGCTCCACTACCAAATTTCTCTGTTGGATTTTCTCAACCACAAATTTTTGTACCATTATCCACTCATTTCTATACCGACTCCTCGGATACAACAACTACAATTAGTACTCCAAGGTATACTGTCAAAGTATCTGATACGGGGGCATATGATTTCGGTGTTACTACTGGTACAAGCACTTCAACAGCTTCACCATTGCGAGCAAATGATTCAGATATCATATTTAGGGATGACCAAGAATATTTTTAGGACTTCACTTTCAGTCTGTTTTCCATTCATCGGGCAAGTGATGATGACAACACCCTTATATCTCAAGGGATGTTTAAGCAACTTAACGCCAAGTTTGATTCGATTCTAGAGTTCTCAGTCACTTCAACCAATTATGACTTCATGCTCAAGTCTCATAGAGCAACCATTGAATCGCTTACCAAAGAGAATCAAAAGGTCCTAACTGAAGCAACAAAGACCATTCACGCCTCAGAACCTACTATTTCAGAAGCGATCGCATAAATCGAAAAACTATATGCTGAAGTTACGCAGTTCATGGCGGACTTTTAGAGATCATCTAATGAACACATAAAGCGTACAACAAGGCGATTTCAGGTCTTGGATCAACATTGTAGATTGATAAGGACACACTTTTCCATGTCCACTGTCAAATCCAATTTGAGGATTTTGCGCTCAACATCGCTATTGAGAACAAAATTGAAAAACTTCAAGCGGACCTAGCTACTGAGAATAATCTTATGGATAAACTGGCTTAGAAGAGTGAAAAACTGAAGGTTTTGTCGGTGAAGTTGAACTACGCCAACCAACATCTAGATGATTTAGGGTCGGAGAAAGTTATTCTCAAGAGTTGTGTTTCAGATGTTAACCTGTATCAGCAACACCTCATAGAGACTCATGATTCATTGCTCACAGTTTCTATATGTCAACATCTTATTAAAAACCCCAAGCTCGTCTTCACCATGCTTAACATGATTGTGTTGGATTAGTGTCTAAGCCCATAACTATTATTGGTATGTATTCGACCTGACTTGGCATGGTCCATATGGGTTACATGGCATCAGAACAACTGGATAGACAAAATGAGAAAAGGATACTAGCGATTTATATTAATATATTATAATTTCTAATATATTAATATGAAATCATATTATTTAATTAGTATATATCAAGAATTAATTTAGAATTAATTTAGTGATCAAAAGGAACTAATTAAATATGGACTCTTATATATATATATATATATATGTATATATATATATATATATATATATATATATATATATATGTGTGTGTGTGTGTGTGTGTGTGTGTCTGGGCCATGTTCATTTAGGTTGGGCTAAGCTTTCATAGATAGTCCATGGACTGTTTAACCCATGGATCTTATCGAAATGAACGGTCATGGGTATTAGGGTTTATATGAATGTAACCCTAATCCTCCATACTATGTAATGAGGTCCTTGGTTCATGAAATTGGCACTAGTATGGTACACAAAGAGGGCAAAACCGATTTCGTGTGTATGATCCTACGTATCCTTATTATCTACTTATTACAAGGGTTCTTGGTGTTGTGTGAACCATTTAAGGTGTAACACTTGAGGCAGTCAGCTCTTAAAGGTTCAAGACTTCAAGCTCCATCAAAAGGTATGTCATTCTACTAGATTGTTGTAGTATAGTTGCTTCATAGTATGCTAGTTATGATGAAACCTTGGAATATTGAATATTTGCATGTATAATAAAGAAAACATAGATCCAAGGTTTATAGGGTTCCATTTACACCATAGGAGTGCTAGAATGCTAAAAACCCTTCAATGGTATCAGAGCCAAGGCTTGTTTTCATTTATACTTGATGCAAAAACTTAAAAATCGAAAATTCTAGCTTTCTGGGCACTAGACTCGCCGAGTCCATGAAGAAACTCATCCTACTCGTCAAGTAGGTTCATACCATCGACGAGTAGAAGCCCCTGACAACATATTTTCGAGTTTTAAGGCTGGAATTAGTCTAGAATCATTACGTTAAACTGTTTTTGACTTATAAAACATGTTTTTGATGTGGTAATGATTATGTTAAACGAATTTCAAGGTTGTTATCAAAATTTCAAGTGTTAAGTGTGTTTATGTAATTCTTGAAAATGTTGATATGATTGTTCATACACTTATGAGTTTTGGTAGATCATAGGAATTAATTACAGATTGTTGTTAGTTAATTCTTGATCTAAATGTGTTTTAATGAAGTCCATAATTTGTCCTCAAGTTATGGATTACCAAAAGTCATTTCTTTTAACGATCTATTAAAATGCATAAGTTATAAAGTTGAAAAGTCTTTCTCCTAAAATAGTTTTATGGACTCCATAACTTGTCCTCAAGTTATGGATGTTCAAGAGTCTCTCCATTAAACTTTTTAAAACCTCAATTAAACTCATAAGTTATGAAAATCCAAACGCTTTTGAATTCATTCCATAAGTTATAAAAATGAAGAGTCTCATTTTTAAAAGCTTTAAAGTCTTCCATAAATTGTCCTCAAGTTATGGAACTTGAAGAGTTTTTTCATTAAAACTAATTTAATCTCATAAGTTATGGAATTGAAAAGGTTTTGAATGGTTCAAAACTTGCCCTCATGTTTTGGAATTTGTAAGGTTTCTCCTCATGAATACTTTAATTCCATGTTAAGCCCTTAGAATTTTAAAAGTTCAAATTCAACCCTTATACTTTATAGTATTATAAGTTTATATATATATATATATATATATATATATATATATATATATATATATATATATGTATAAGAGCAAGTCAGTCTTACCGTTAGTATGTCTCATTCACGAAGCTGGTCTATAAGGGGTGTATAAGGTTACTGCCTATAAAATGACAGTTTAATGGGTGTCCACTATAAGGGGTGTATAAGGTTAGCCGAACAGGTAGGACAAGGATTATAATTCTCCCTTCATTAAAAGTGTTAATGATAAATACTAAGTAACTAAACTCTTATGAATTCCCAATCTTAGTTACTTAGGAAAATGTGAATTTGGTGCTAACCCATGAAATTACACTTTGCACTTTGCTTAAATCGATTAGTGGAGCGTGTGTGGTTAACCGGCACAGTAACTTGATTTAACAAGGTAGGCAAAGGGTGACTTAAGGTTTATCATAGGATCGGTGGAGCACGTGTGGTTAACCATCACATCGATTAAGTGAAAAATATTAAGGGTACCAAGTATATTTTCATTGTTATTCACACCTTGTTTTGTGATCCTCGACATCCCAGTCACAAAACATGAGAGGGCACAATCGAGATTGAAACATGCCATTGAAAAGTTCAATGAATCTCAAAGGATCTAGGAGTTTCAAATCCAATTAAAACCTAAGAAAATTATTTCGTTTTTCATGGTGGAAATTGGTGAATCGTCATTCGTCTACCTTCAAATATTTTATAGCTTGGATTACATCATCCCTCTTCCAAGTTATAAAATATTGTGTTGGTCCTAGCCTTAATATTTCATATTGGGTGTTATATTAAGGATTTAAATCAACTAACTTGAATTTATCCCATTGTAGATGTCTGGTTCAGACAACAATGATCTTCCCAAATCTCTTGGAACAAGCTTTCCTAATGAAGATGATTTCTCACGACTGGTTCATGGAAATCATACTTCTCTTCCTCTAGCTCCTTCAATTATTCTCCCTGACCTACAAGCTCGAAGACTTGAAAATTTTAGGATCACTCAAGCCCTACTTGCAATAAGACATAAAGATGGAAGACCTGTGTGCACTCATGTCTTAGGAATGAAGTTACACATTGACAGGTTGAGAATGTTGGGTGTCGTTGTTCCAAAGAAGTTGGTTATTGACTGGGTTCCTTAGTCACTTCCTGAGTCGTATAGTGAGTTCATTAGGAACTAATATGTGAGAGATCATGACATGACCCTTATTGATCTTACCTATTTGCTTGTTGCTGCTGAATCAGAAATGATTTGGAGGATTGGTCAAGCAAATATTGGTGGAAGGTCTGTTTCTCAAACTTCCATGGACATCGACAATAGTAACATTGGAAGTATAGAAAAGGTTTCTCTTCCTAATGGAAAGGAATCGGCTTTGGTTAACCCCGGTTGACCAAAAAGTAAAGAGAAAGGATAAGTCTGTATGTCTTTATTTTCGAGAGAAGGGACATTGGAAGCGAAGCTGCCCTAACCACCTGAAGGATCTGAGAGAAGGAAGAATCAAAAATTTTAACTCTGCTCCAGGTAAGTCCACTATCTAACTCTTTTAAGTTCCTAATTGATGATTCCTAATACATAATGTGACTAGTTTGCATTCTGTGTGGCAGGATCAAGCAAAGGGAAGGAAGCTTAAAAGAAGAGTATGTTGAATCTGATCGTGAAGATGGATTTCAATTGTATGGTTTGAAGATCGGATTGTTGAGCTGCTACTTAGGAGTTATGATAGATTGCTAGAAAATATGTAATAGCATAGTTTTCATTTAAAGTTGCATTGTAAGGAAAAAGTTTTTTCTGCATTTTTATAAATAAGTAAAATTTTCTTTTATTTTATATCTCCTTGCAATGGCATTTATGGAAAATTGATTTTCATCACCGAAGTTTTCAATTAGACCGAGACTTGGAATCATGCAAGTTGTATGATGAATGAGAATTTTCATCTTTATAAAATTAATACTAATTCCTTATTCACATGTACATGTGAGTCATGTGAAGGACTAAGGGATCGAGTACACATTCTTGTGCACTGGTCAAGTCCACCACAAAAGGATCGATAAGACTATTCCTCATGATTTACTAAAGTTTAGTAAATATAGTTATACTTACAGGCTTAAGTATAATTCTGAAACATTGAAAAAGTTTCAATAAATGGTAGAACGAATAAAAAGAATCAAATTAGGCGGAAAGATACAAGTTTCTCAAATCTGAAAAGATGGGAGAGGACTTTAGTATCATGTTTTATGATCATCTTAATGTTTATGAAACCATATCACAATTCATCCTCTAAGTACATCTTAGTCCATTCTTATGGCTAAGAAGAGGAGTCATGAATTATTAAAATGCTTAAATCAAGAGGATGAGTCATACTTCGTTCCAACACAAGTCTTAGACTCATACTCCAAGATTGTAACTTGACTGACACATCTTCAAGAAGTTTTATTAACACTTGTCAAATGTAAGAGTAAAATTTATTCTACACTTGTACATTTGAAATTGGTAAGCTGTGATGTTTTGGATAAAACAAAGACCAACTAAGGCGAATTGTGTAAAGTGTTTATCTTGATTAGAATCCGCACTATCTATTGAATATTGTTTGTCAAGGAATGGGTCTTGGCAAGAGAGTCTTATATGGCAAGAGGATGGTGGGAGTCTAAAAGATCCTGAAAGAGTTTCAAGATGTAATCAAGAATAAAACCTATAGTTTATCACTAGTACACTGTGACAACCCAAAATTTATATCTTGTACAACCATTCAATTTAGTCAAAGTCAGACTTGTTTCTACTAACTTTTAGCACTATTTAGAGTCTGTTTGAGCATTCTAAGCCTAGTACATCAAAGGATTACGTGTTAGGATGTGTCAACTGAAGTTCAAAACCAACAAACAAGCCATAAAACCCATTTGATTGAGTTCGTGACGATTGCAAATCTGGAAACAAAATCGAGTTAGATGGTTATTAGCATCGAAATCGATTTTGATTTGTACTTGAAATAAGTCGGTTGAAAATCAAAAGTCGATTCAACTGATGTTTGTTGATCGAATTGAAAGAGTTTCGAGAAATTGATTGTTGAAGGTTGGGTTTTGGAGTCTGTTAGATTTCGAAGGATTGGAGGGTTGTTATGTGAAATTGATTTCAAAGGCTTGATGATTTGAAGATTCGTTTTGAGTTGAATTTTTTAAGTCAAAATTAATTTGACAGATCTTCATGTAGTTTGATGTTGTGTTTGGGTGAATGGTATCGAGAAAATGTGTCGATGTCTAAATTGGAATCAACTGTGGGATTTTGATGAAAGTCGTGATTGTGAGTTCATTTGTGATGTCAAACCGATGGTGATAATCGAAATTAGGCTGTTAACTGAAATTGAAAGATGATATTGCGTTTAGAGACTTGAGAATTCGTTTTTGAAAGTTGACTTTTTGGAGTCAAAGTTCGATCGATTGATTTGGGATGTTTATTTGGAATTGACTTCGAAGTCAATATTGTTTATATAAAGTTCGATGATCTGGAAGTCAAACTGAGTTCGATGTTAAGCATAGACTTGGAAGGAATCGAGTGAGTTCGCAAATTTGATTTGTATGAGTTCGAGTGATCAAAATTGGAGTCGATGGACGAATAAGAACATTTTCTAACCGTTTGTTGCATAGGTTGGATTATCGATTGATGACAATTTTGGGATTCGGCAATCAAAGGAAACTGCATGATTTCGAAAGTTGTACGATGATTCCAAAAGTTTGGTTTGATTTAGATTGTTGATTGAGTGAAAACTTGAGCTGGAATCGATAGTTGTTCATTGATGATGAAAAGGAAGTGTTATAAAATTTGGATGTCGATTCAGTGATTAAATAGTTAAGGAGTTATTTAGAGGCTTCGATCACCTTCGATTTCGGTATTGGTTCCTGATATTAGGGAAGAAGAAATTATATGTTTCTATATTGGTCCCTGAATGTTTCGTAAGGCAACAGGAAGAAGTTTCGACATTGGGCACTATAATTTCGAAACTTTGCCAATATGCACTCATTTTCGAAAATATTGAAGTACTGGAAGATGTTTCGAAGTAGCCCTTGAAGTTTCGACAATTTGGCTATATGTGAGCATTTTCGACAATTTGATGCAAGTGACAACAATGTCGAAAGTTAGCCATGAAATTTTGAATTTTTGGCAGTTTTTACCCAACTTCAACATTTAGGTTAATTTTCAACATTTTGAGACAAAAGGTAGAAATTTCAAAATCAGTCCCTGAAGTTTTGAAATTTTGGCTGTTTTTACCCAAATTTCGACATTGGACTGATTTTGCTGAGAAATTAAAAAATATGCGTTTCAGGTCCCTACAATTTATGTGAATTGACACTTTCTACCCGGCTTCGGAAAAAGGTGAGAGTTTCGCATTTTTGGCTGTTTTGGGCGCACCGAGTCACTACAGAAATTTGAAATTGAAAATTTCTACCCATTTTTGAGAAATTTTGTCAAAGGCGGTCCGTGAACGAAGCGAAAAATAGAAGATTTTTTTGGGGGTTTTCGGATTGAAGCACAAAGTTTATGCCACATGTTAAGGAAGAGTTTTGACACGAAAAATTCTGAATAGAGTACGTTCTCTTTCCTTGAAGGTTTTAGAATCAAATTTCGACTTTAAAAAGGGGGAGAAATTTATATGGAAATTCGAAGTTGAATTTTTCATATTACGCAGATTTGAAGCTGATGTGACCTTGAATTTTTGAAGTTTAAGAAATGATGCGATTGGAGATTCGGAAGTGATTTCGGTTCGAAATAGGTTTGGATTTATTGAAGATTTTCGGGGCGTTTTTTTATGCTCAACTTTTGGGTTATCAGTTAGAGTTTGAGAAGCTCGTGATCATTCGTTGATGCTCGGTTCGTATGGTCTCACATCCTAGAGCCCAAATTGAAGAATTAAAGATTTGAAATTCAAATCAACATGTGTCATGCTTGAGGCTCGGATCAGATAGTTGCTTGATTTTGGAAGATTTGAAGTGGGTCATCCATTTCTAACTTTGAGGGGAGAATGTTGGGGTGCAAAGTTACCCATGTGTAACTTTGTAATGGTTTAACTTTTGTAGACCCACTTGCATGTGGTGCATTAGCCTTTTGACTTATGAGATATAGAGTGAGAGAGACACATGTAAACACCTCTATATAAGGTGGGTTCATTCCACATGTAGAGGTGTGCTTGAGAGGTGTAAAATTTGAGTGTGTAAGTGTATGTTATTTATGTAGATTTAGATCTAGATCCTTGTTTGTAACACCATAAATATTTTAATACATCTCTTAAACACCCAAATCACCATGTTCATTGTGTATTCTTTAATTACGCATGCCAAACCATGTTCTTTAAGTCACTACAACCCCGAAAAACTTCGGCGCCTCGCATGCCTTTAACTCCCGGAATGAGGGAGTTCAGGCCCCAACCTGGCCTGCAACAATCTCAGCTCTGAGTGCCCTGAGCCTCTCCTCCATAATCTGCATCATACCCTACTTGGCCATCCCAAATATGACTTGCGTAGAATCACGGATGCCCCTAGTATCCTCGGCTGCAATAAGCTCATCCAGCCTCTCATCGATCACATCAGTAGTGTCACCTGATCCAGCCCCGGATCTAGATCCTGATCCTGATCCCCCTGCTCCAAATTGTGTCACCACCATGCTGAACTGAAGTGTCATAAATCGTCACGATCAGGATACTTATAAAGGGGATCTTCCCACAGTAGTACCCCTTAGAGTCATAAGATCTAACATTGGTTCGGGTACAGGTCCTATGCTTTTAGTAGTACCCCTTAGAGTCATAAGATCTTTCCCAATGCTCTACCTAACAACTTCAATCCGTCCCAAAGAAATCACATTCTACAGATTACCGCGCCTCTCAAATCCTAGGTTGTCCTTGTTGGATTAACGTCTAAGTCCATAACTATATTTGGTACGTACTTGACCCGACCCGACCATTTGGGTTGCACTTCACCGGCACAATTTATATGGATAGTCTTTTGAGAATAGTATATTTATGATTTATATTAATATATTATAAGTTCTAATATATTAATATATAATCATATTATTTAATTAGTATTGATCAAGAATTAATTTATAACTAACTAAGTGATCAAAAGGAACTAATTAAATATGGACTCTTAGGTATATGTGTAGTGAGCCAAGTTCATTTAGGTTGGGCTAAGTCTTCATGGATAGTCCATGGAGCTTTAACCCATGGATCCTAGGAAATGAAAGGTCATGGGTGTTAGGGTTTAACCCTAATCCCCCACACTATATAAAGGGTCTTATGGTTCATGAAATTATGCAAGTGGCTAGTGCAGATACACTAAAGAGGGCAATAACCGATTTCATAAGTGTGAACCAAGTATCCGTATTCTCTAAAGTCTTCCAAGGTGTTTTGGTGATTTTTGATTCCACTTGAAGCTTCCACACTATTGGGGCTAAGCTCTTAAAGCTTGAAGACATCAAGCTACATCAAAAGGTATGGCATCTAACTAGAACATTATAGTATATGTACTTCATAATATGCTAGTTAGGATGAAACCTTGGAATATTCATATTTACATGTATAATAGAGAAAACATAGATCCAAGATATTTAGGGTTGCATGTACACTTAGGAGTGTTACAATGCTCAAAACCCAACAGTGGTATCAGAGCCTAGGCTTGTTATATTGTGATACTTGCTTAAACTGCTTAAAAACCGAATTTTGGTGCTGTCTGCACTGCAGAATCGCCGAGTCCACTGATGGACTCGCCGAGTCCAAGGCAAAAAGCATCCAACTCGTCGAGTTTGTACATGCACTCGACGAGTTGGACCCCCAAACAACATCTATTCGACTTTTTTGGCTGGAATTGGTCTAGGAACATTACCCTAAGCTGTTTTTGGACTTATAAACTTATTTTTCATGTGGTAATGTTCATACTAATCCAACTTCAAAGATATTTGTCAAGAGATTCATGTTTTGTATTAGTTTAAGTGTTATGCTAATTACATGAAAAAGTTTGATTCCACTTATCTTGTTCATATGAGTTGCTTAGATTAATAGAAAAGGTTGATTGATTATGTGTCTTTGACCCATTTTAATCTAACAATTGATTCTAAAATGTGTTTGTGTAACTTGTCCTCAAGTTACATGAAAAGTCACATTAAAGTTTCTTAAAACTTATAAAAGTTCGCAATGGTTACGAAATGAAGAGTATTGTCCTCATTAAATGGTTTTATGACTTCATAACTTGTCCTCAAGTTATGGAGGTTCAAGAGTCACTTCATTAAATCATTAAAATGTGTAACCTTAATTAGTTTCATAAGTTACAAAGAAGAAGAGTTACATTCTTTAATAGTTTAAAGTCTTCCATAAGTTGTCCTCGAGTTACGGAACTTGAAGAGTTTTTAATTAAAACTACTTTTAACACATAAGTTATGGAATTAATTAGTTTTGAATATTTTCAAAAACTTGCCCTCAAGTTTTGGAATTTGTAAAGTTTTCTCTTATTAATACTTTAATTCCAAGTTAAGCCCTAAGAATTTTAAAAGTTAAAATTCAACCCTAATACTTTATAATATTACAAGTTAATAATATTTATATATGTATAAGAGTAAAGTCATCTTACCATTAGTAGGCCTCATTCACGAAGCCGGTCTATAAAGGGGGTATAAGGTTACTGCCTATAAAATGGCAGTTTAATGGGTGTCCACTCTCACCCACCGCTTCCTTGACCGGTGGAGGGTCGTTTGCCGAACGGGTAGGACAAGGACTATAATTCTCCCTTCATTAAAAGTATTAATGATAAATACTAAGTAACTAAACTCTTATTAATACCCAATCTTAGTTACTTAGGAAAATGTGAATTTGGTGCTAACCCATGGAATTACACTTTGCACTTTGCTTAAGTTAGTTAGTGGAGCGTGTGTTGTTAACCGGTACACTAGCCTGATTTAACAAGGTAGGCAAAGGGTAACTTAATGTTTATCATAGTATCGATGGAGCGTGTGTGGTTAACCGGCACATTGATTAAGGGGTAAACAGTTAAGGGTACCAAGTAATTTGCATGGTTACTTCACACCTTGTTTTGTGATCCTCGGCATCCTAGTCACAAAACCTTAAGGGCACACTCGAGATTGAAACATACCATTGAACAGTTCAATGAATCTCAAAAGAATCTAGGAGTTTCAGAACCAATTAAAACCTAATAATACATTTCCTTTATCTTGGTGGAAATTGGTGAATCGTCACTCACTTACCTTCAAATATTTTATAGCTTGGATTACGGCATCCCTCTTCCAAGTTATAAAATAGTTTGTTGGGTCCTAGCCTTAATATTTCATATTGGGTGTTATATTAAGGACTTAAATCAACTTTACTTGAATTTCTCCCATTATAGATGTCTAGTTCAGATATCTATGATCTTCCCAAATCTCTTGGAACTTCACTTCCTCCACCTCCTCCAATTTTTCTCCCTAACCCACAAGTTCAAGGTAACTCAAGCCCTATTGGCAAGGAAAGGTCTAGGTGTGATCACATCTTTGAGATGAAGTCACATATTGACAAGCCGGTAGAGTTGGGTATCAAAGTCTTGAGGAAGTTGGCGGTTCAATCACTTTCAAAGTCACATACTGAGTTCCTTTAGGACTCCTATGAAACAGACTATGACAAGACCCTTATTGATCTTATCTATATTCTTGATGCTGCTGAATAAACAATGATTTTGAAGGCTAGTAAAGCGAATTTGATTAAACGATCGACTTCCCAAAACTTTATGGACATTGACAATGGTGACACTGGAAATCTAGAAAAAGCATTCTCATCCCAATGGAAAGGGATCGGCCATAGTCAACTCGGTTGACCAAATGGTAAAGAGAAAAACTAAGTCTATGATAGTCCCATGTACCATTACCAAAGGGTCCATATGTTAAAGTGCCAAAAGGAAAGGGCATTAGTTGCGAAGCTACCAAATTTATCTGAAAGATCATAAGGCTGGTAAAGTCAATAAGTTTGCCTCTACTTCAGGTAAACTCCACTATATAACTCGATTAAGTTTCTATTCTGAGATTCTTATTACATGATGTGACTAGGTCACATGTTGATGTTTTAAGAATCAATTGAAAAGTGAAGGAAACTTAAAGAAAGAGTATGATGAATCTGATCGCGAAGATGGATTTCTATCGCTTGATTGAAGATCGGATTCTTGAGCTACTCTTAGGAGTTATGATAGATTGCTAGGAAACATGTAATAGCATAGTTCTCATTTCAAGTTACATTGTAAGGGAAAAAAATTCTGCATTTTAAAATAAATAAAAGTTTGTTTTACTTTATTTTATATCTCCTTAGAATGGCATTTATGAAAACTTGATGTTTGTATGTTTATAGCAATATTGGAAATATGAATTTGATTCTTTCATTTGTGGTAGTGTCTAAATTTACCAAACAAGGAAGGATTCATATCACCCAAGTGTCAATCGGAACGAAACTTGGAATCATACAAGGTGTTTAGTGTGATGTGTGAGAATTTTCAACTTTGGAAATTTAAAACTAGTTCCGTGTTCACATGTATATGTGACTGAAGAGAATGACTAAGGGATCAAGTACACTTTCTTGTGAACTTTTCAAAATCCACCACAAAAGATGGATAAGACTATTCGTCATGATTTACTAAGGCTCAGTAAATATGATTATACTTACAAGCTTAAGTATAATTCTGATACATTGAAAAAGTTTCAATGTATGACAGAACGAATAAGAAGAATCAAATTAGGCAGAAGGATAAAAGTTTGTCAAATCTGAAAAGATGGGAGAGTACTTTAGTATAATGTTTTAAGATCATCTTAATGATTTTGCGTTCTTATCACAATTCATCCTCTAAGTGCATTATGATAGTTAAGAAGAGGAGTTATGATTTGTTGAAGTGGTTAAATCAAGAAGATGATTCATACTTCGTTCCAAAAAGAATTCTTAGAGTTATACTTGAGTGAAATGTCTTAAAGAAGGTTTAAAACACTTGTAAAATGTAAGAGTAAAATTTTTCTACTCTTGTACATTTGAAAGTGGTAAGTTGTGATGTTTTGGATAAAACAAAGACCAACTAAGGCCAATTGTGTTAAGTGTCTGTCTTGATTAGAATCCACACTATCTCTTGAATATTTGTCAAGAAAGTCTTATAGGTCAAGGAGACAGTGGGAATCTAAAAGATCCTGAAAGGGTTTCAAGAAGTAATCAAGAATAAAAACCTGTATTTCATCACTAGCACACAACTAGAGGTTTATAACCTATCGTGTTGACATTTCTGTGCCCATTCTAGTTAAGTTGGCTATACATAAGAGATCTACATGTTCTTAATTGTTTGCATAGCTACTTGGAAGCAATGGAAGGCCCTTGAGATGCCAGGTGGCAAGAAGTTAAGATTGCACAAGTTCAATCCATATGAGTTAGGATTTGTCACTAACCTAATCTTGTGATTTTGGTTTGACAAATTCACATGGATAGGAACACATGCACCATAAAATCTAAGTGTCATAAGGTTTCTCTCCGATTCATGAAAATGATGGAGAGGAAATTCTTTCACTAAGTAGATTTTAAGAAGATAGCAATTGTGATATTTGTAGTTCTCAAAGTTGTTAGTGGAGCGTGCGTGGTTAACCGACACACTAACATTAAGTTATGAGAAATGGCAAAAAGTCTAAACAATTGAGACTATGATTACGGCATCCCTTTTCATAGTTCTGAAATTGTTTAGACACACCTGTGAGCTATCTAAGATAAGGTGTATAATTTTGATAAAGCCTTATCAAAGCAATCTAGTATCAGAAATCTGAACTGTGGTAAGAATGTCAATAAAGTATTGAATTCTAGAGGTCCAACTATTTTATGGATACATGTCAAAGCTAGTGGGAGCATAAGTGTTATGCTAATACTAATCATGTTAGTGGGAGCATGATAATTATGGTAAGAATTGCAAGTTAGCAATGTTAATTATAGAAAACAAAAGTTTCAATTCGTGAGGTTGCAGGGGTTGAAAAAGTTGTTTTGCTATAAATAAGGGAGAGGAAATTATACTTCATTTCAATTCTAAAATGCTTAGATTGAGTGTATAATTGTAAGGTCCCGAAACGGATCTTACCAGTGATCAAATAACAAACACAATCAGTTAACAATAAAGAACAAGTAGAATTAAGAATGAACAAGCTTGCAAATGCTTTTCTATTAGAATAACGTCTGGTACAACTTGTGATAAAATTAGCTGTGAACTCTGAGGCATCAACAACTGACAAAAGACCTAGCACACCTCTATATATATTGGACTTGGTCCGGCCTTGGGTTTACGACCCTAAACAGGCTTACGGCCGTAAACTCATTGTCGGGACGTAAACTACACATAAACTACCAAAAGCTATAATTTGACTCAAAAGAACCTATTACATAGAAAGCCTAGACCAAGCCACTAATTAGACCCTACAATCTCCCCCTTGGTTTAGTGCTAGCTTGAAGTCGATCTTTGTCCAAGATCATCACATCATCCAGCCCCATAGCTCCATTCCACATCCTCTTATTTATTATCTCAGCAACCATATTGTTGTATTCTTTCGCGGCTGACTTAAATATCTCCTTAGCAACCTGAATCTGAAAGTGGCTCAAATGATGAATGTCCCATTTTCTAAAATGGAACAAATCCCTTCTATCATATAGACGAATGCACCCCTCCTTTAGTTTGATGATAGCAGATGTTGTGGTTTCATCAAACACCCAGTAAAGCATAGAGCTTAAGGATCCATCCAGGTAATCTTGAAGCATGGGAATTTGTTTGACCTGATTTGCAGCAGGCCACATCACCACCTGAAGTGGATGACCAGTCTTGGGATCAATAACATCAGGATACTGTTTTATCACAGATTCAACAGTCTTCATGGATGGAAAACCCTTCTTTACTTGATCTTCCAGAAAGTTTTTGAAGTTAAATGCTTGTTGATTATCTGTTGGGTTTTAGAAAGGAGATTGAGACAACTCTGAGAGATCCACCCTAGTCCAAGAGTTAAAATCGTGACAATCTTTATAGAGCTCTGTCTTGCCTCTCTTTCTGCGAACAATCCACATTTTCAAGGGATCATGAAAACCCTAAGATATAATTCCTGACCGATCACCATACGTGTCTCTAAACCTTGCATCTTCGAGATCCGTAATAGTGATTGTGGATGGATTTCCTGGTGTATTCTTGTCGGAACTTCTCTTGAATAAGAGTTGTCCCTTCTTGATGGCTTTCTCTTGTTTATCTCGAATAATCTCTGAAACATGAGGAGCATGAGCAGCCTCTTCTTCAAAACGATTCACCACTCGAGAAGTCTGAGCAGCTGGCACGACAATGGGATGAGCTTGAGAGTGAAGATCGATTCTATGCTCATCTACGGATGTCTTATACTTATCACCAAAATCTTCTTCAAGCTTCTTCTTGAGATTGAAGTAGCTGGAGGTTAGAAGATTGAAGTGATCCTGGAGCTTAGAAATTTGCCTGGACTTGATTGCTTTATCTTCTTGAAGATCCGAAACTTGAATTTTCAAATTCGTATTCTCATTTAAGAGATCTTTAACTCGAATGCTTAGCTCAATATTTTTCTGATCCAACACATTCACCCTTTCCTGGAGTTCATCAATCACAGAGTCATCTTCTCATGGCCAACCTTCATTAAAAGTAATTCCTTTTCCGTTAGAGGAAGGTGTAACAATTTGTTCTTGAGCAAGATATTAGGCCAAACGTACAGAAGATGCATCAAGATCAGTTCTTAGAGGAGAGAATCCTAGTGGAATAGAGGAACCACCAGCCTCAAGGAATGTGCTAGGGCCTTCATGAAAAGGTTCTATAGTAACAATAGCTAGAGTGGTAGTTGGAGTGATTGGCAAGCCCTGATACAAACTAGAATCCAGATGCCTGAATCTAGGATCTCGTCGTCTTCTTTTGGACGGAGGCTATGAAGTCTGATCAGTTGAGAAATCACTGTGAAGTGGCTCAGATGTAGGTGAAACAACGCCAAGGGGAGGAATCACTGACACTGTCACCATTGGAGTCGAAGAGATAGCCACTTGTTCTGTAATAATGGGGGTTGATTCGAGAGCGTCTTCCGAATCCCTACTCTCCATTGCCATGTGAGCAACATCACTGAGATTATCTAACAACGAGTTGAAGTTGACATTTGACAGAAAATCGTCGTTAGTTCCAAAACTATGTGGAATCTCATCTCCGTCGAAACCTATGAGATCGAGGTCTTCAAGTAGATTTGGCTTAACAGTGTTTTTAGAAGACCCTTCATTATAATCTCCTTCAACTTGAACATTTTGTAGGTCATGCTCCTCTACAACTGACACAACAGGAGTAGCAGTCTCTTCTCCTTCTTGATCCGATACGGTGATCACATCTCCTTCTGAGGTCACCTTTTCCGATGAAGTATGCTTCGATGAAATATTGTCCGAAGATCCATGTGGCTCGGTGTCTTCGTTCGGTTTAGCAAATCGTCCGAACTTGACCAATGGATACAACCCCTAAAAGACCACCTTCCCCTTGTGGTCTTGTTTAATGAGCCCAATGGTGTGAGGGCCCAAAGACTTCATATCGAGTGTTTCTCCATCCTTTACCAAATTGGGAAACTGTTTATTGATGAAGAGCTGAACGAACCGAGGGTACATTAGGAAAGTATCTCGAGTGGTGACATTAATGTTGACCACAAACTCATCTAGGATAAACCTAAAAAAGTTGAAGCCGATCCCCGTGGCAAGAGAAATAATAGCACCAGTGTTTCTCAGGGATATCTCATTAGCACCTGACCTTCTGCCGGAGATGCAGCTCACGAACACGTGGGCTAGAAATCTCCAATAAGGCGGCATAAGTTTCTTTATTGTTGGTGGAGAATCACCCTCGTAACCCATCTTCCTCAATATTCTTTGAGCATCATCAATACCAATCTCCATGGGAAAAGTCGGGAGGTCGTTGATCAATAGAGTCTCTCTCACAAAGGTCTCATCGATAACAATCTTGCATCCCTGAATGATCGCATCCACAGTGACAGATCCATTATCCTCCCTTTTCATTTTGGTAATATGCCAGAATTCCTGAATGATTTTCTGGTAGAAAACCGTGTTCATAGTGATGGCAGAGGCCATATAGCACCCTCGTAATCCGTGGATCATCGACTTAAAGTCCCCATGGGCCAACGGAGGATCAGCGAGAACCATAGCCAGGTTGTACATATCTGCAAATTTTAAGGCTGCCATTTTATCTGCACTAAAACACACCAAGTAAGACAAGAGAAAAAATTAATCAAATAATGTTTTAAATAATTTAATTTTGAGCCAAAAAGTGAATTATTAATTAATTAAAAAATTAATTTTCGTGGTTAGTGGGGAGTTTACGGTCAGCGCTAGGTTTACGGTCAACAGGAGTTTACGGCCGTAAACTCATGACTGCAATCATGTGGCCGCAAATTGATTTTACGGTCGTAAACTCCTTACGGCCGTAAGCTTGGGCCGTAAACTCTGATACATCGTTTTTCGTCGATTTCAGGCTCAAAACACGGTTAATCACTGAAAGAAATGCACATTCCTGGTCGAAAACATGATACCTTCAAAGCTATCGGAGTAATTTCGCAAAAATCGAGAAAAAAAAATTCGAGGAGAAAGAGAGGGTGGGAGGGTTTGCGGCCAAAATCAGAAAAATGAGAGGGATTCCGGCTATAAACACCTTTTATACCTTGATTCCCTTTACCTGATGTCCACATAGTGTAAGGCAGAGTCCAATGCAGTCCAATATTTTTCAAGAATTTTAAAAACAAATCTTTTTGAGGATTAATATTAAAACTAAAATTAAAAATAAAACAAAATTAAATTAAATTAATCTGCAAAATTTAAAATTAGAAATAATTATTAGATTTTAACAGTTAATAAAAATAAAATAAAATAAATAATAAAAATAAAAATAAAGATAAATAGAAATAGAAATAACACCAAACAACATAAAAAAATTTAATTACAGAGAATAAATTTGTGTTGTTGGGATCAAAGTTGTTGGACAGCCTTATTCCACTTGTCGGTACCCTTATTTTCAGGTCTTCGTCTGATCGATCGCCAGTATTATGGTCCACTCAAACACAAAACATTTGTGACACAATTCTGTACAATTTACCAACAACATGACATTTTTAGCCCTTATTCTTAAGTAAATTTCTTAGGGACCATTTAGCTGACGACAACCAGGAATATTTTGTCCACCTAAATTGAGCAGCGAGATCTACAGACAATTTGTGTGTGTTCAATTTTTATTTGTACTAAAACGTGTTTCCCGCTTCCTAATATGCTCCAGCCATCAAGGACTTCCAGAATACTCCTTACACCGGGTGAGTAGACAATTATTAAGAAAGAAGATAGATTTAGAATGCATATGCTATACATCCAGGTCAGATCTCTCCCAATCATGCAGAGGATGAAACATATGACTAACTGAAGTTTTTAGAGGGATTGAGAAGAGAATGGTGCATATACTCTGTACCAGGTGGGATTTTGAGTCACGCAAAGGAGACAATATATGGCTAACAGATAGAAAGAATTGCATAGTGAGAAGATGCAGAGAGATAGAATTGCATATGTTACAGTCCAGGTCGGATCTTTCGATCACGCAAAGGAGACAACATATGACTAACAGACAGAAAGCAAGAAAATAACCTAGATTGCCCGTTATCACTTGCTAATTTCATTTCCCGTTAGAACACCTGCAGACAAAACTATCAGCTATATGTTTAATTTTCTGGATTTTTTATTGTTTTTGGATTTTTGAATTTTTAATGTTTTTGGATTTTTGATTATTTCTCCCTCTAAATTTCTGCATAGGTGAGAATCAAAATACAAGAAAATAAAATGTGCAAATTTAAATAACCTACCTACAGAAACAAAAATAAATTAAAAAAATTTGAAGAATTAAGAAAAGAAAAAAAAAATAATTAATCCTCAAAGCGAATCATTTTCAGAAATCCCACAAGTACATCGAAACGTGCTTTGTTAAAAGGCTTATTGAACAGATCCGCCACATTGTTAGCAGTGGGAACCTATTCCAGTCGGATTAGTGAACGTTCATAACAGTCTCTTATAAAATGAATTTGAATATCGATATGCTTGGTTTTAGAATGTTGGACTAGATTTTTAGCAATTTGAATTGCGACCTCATTATCACAGTAAATGGGGGTTTCTAAGTAATTCAAACTGTAGTCCAACATTTGATGTTGGATCTAGATAACTTGAGAACAGCAGGCAGATGCAGCAACGTATTCCGCCTCCGCTGTTGAGGTTGAGACAGTGTGTTGCTTCTTGCACTGCCATGACACTAGTCTGTCACCAAGATATTGACACCCTCCTGAAGTAGATTTCCTGTCAAGCTCACAGCCTCCATAATTACTTTCAGCAAAAGCATATAAATCAAATTTAGAATTCTTCAGATACCAAAGACCCAATTTTAGGCTACCTTTGATATACCGAAAAATTCTTTTGACAGCAATAAGATGTGAAAGTTTAGGATTAGCCTGATAACGTGCGCATTGACAAACTACAAACATGATGTCAGGTCGGCTTGTAGTAAGATACATCAGCAATCCGATCATTGATCTATAGTGTGTCTAATCTACGGATTCGCCATCAGGATCTGTAGTCAGAAGAGGTCTTTCAGCCATTGGTGTCGATGCAGATTTAGCGTCGTGAAACCCGAACTTCTCAAGAATATCTTCCACATACTTGGCTTGATGTAGCAAGATTCCGGCTGAATTTTGTTTGACCTGAAGCCCCAAAAATATGGTCATTTCCCCAATGAACTCATTTCGAACCTCTTTTTCATAACACCTTCGAATTCCTTGCAAAGCTATGGACTGGTCGACCCAAAGATAATGTCATCAACATAGATTTGAACCAGAATCTGATCATTACCGACATGCTTAATAAACAAAGTTTGATTGATAGTGCCACGAGAGTATCCATGCTCGAGCAAATGCTTTGTTAGAGTCGCATACCACGCTCGAGGAGCTTGATGTAACCCATATAATGCCTTGTCCAACTTGTAGACATGATTAGGAAACTTTGAGTCAATGAACCCAGGGGTTGATCAAGGTAGATTTCTTCCTTCACCATGCCATACAAGAAGGCAGTCTTGACGTCCATTTGGTATACAGTGAAGTTCATGTAAGAGGCATATGGAAGGAAGATACGAATAGCCTCCAAGCAAGCCACTGGAGCATAAACTTTAGTGTAATCAAGACCCTCGACTTGTCGAAACCCGTGAACCACCAATCTAGCTTTATTTCTCACTATAACCCCTGAATCATCCTGCTTTTTTCGATAGACCCATCGTGTGTCAAGAGACTTTTTGCCCTTTGGAAACTCAACCAACTTCCAAACCCCGAGTTTCTCAAATTGATGTAATTCTTCATGCATTGCATCTACCAAGCTGGGCTCATTCAAAGCCATTTCAACATTCTTGGGCTCTATTTGAGATATGAAGCAAGAGTAAAGATAGGTATTGACATCTCCACTCTAACTTCTGGTTTTAACGCTGTCGCCCAACTGACCAGTGATGTTGTCGATCGGATGATCACGTTGAATCCTTGAGGGTATTTCCTGACTGATATCATTAAGCGAGACAAGAAGATTGTGAATATTGACACCTCCTTCATATGCTGATTGAGCAGCACCAGACGACTCTGCCACAAAATCATTTGAAAAATCATCAGGAAAGAGTAGCTGCATAAAAGTTGAAGTAGCAGCGGAAGCATCTTTAGACATGAACTCTCTTTCTATAGGAGTGAGTGGTGTAGTTTCAACATCAGGAGTATCATTCTGAACTGGAGATTTCAGACTATCAGGATGTACAGATGGATCCCCCGCAGGCGAAGCGAAGGACTCCCCTTCAGGCAAAGCAAGAGTCTCCCCCTCAAGTTGTGAAGAGGATACTGTTGGAGGTCTGTAGACAACTTCTTCGGCTTCGTCTTCAGAAACATTCTTCGAACCAGAGACAGATCTAGATGAGCTACCTGAAAACACATTTATGGATTTGAACAGAGATGTGTAGTCAAACAACCAGTCCGGACCTACTTGAGCATCTGTTTCATTTTCTTCCAACCAACGCACATCATAAGATTATACAACCTGCTTTGTCTTCTTATTGTAGGCCCTATAAGTGGTGCGAGCAGCATACCCTACGAAGTAACAATCATCGGCTTTGGCATTAAACTTCGGGTTGGTCTCTAAGTGAAGAAGGGTGCAAGCGCAGCCAAATACATAGAAATGACTGATTGAAGGCTTGTGACCATATAGAATCTCATACGGGGTCTTCATCTGAGCTCTGTTGATCAACACGCGATTTTGAACGTAGCAAGCATTGTTTATCGCCTCGTCCCAAAAGAAAACTGGTAGTTTGGTATCACACAGCATCATCCTTGCAGCGACTTTTAAGGTTCTGTTTCTCCTCTCAGCAACACCATTTTGTTAGGGTGTGTGAGCGGAGATGTATTGACGCATAATCCCCTTTCCTGCGCAAAAATGATCAAGTACAGAATTCTTGAACTCTGTTCCATTGTCGGTACGAAGCGCCTTCACCCGGTTGATAGTTTGGTTTTCAATCAATATAATGAATTTCTTAATTAGATCAGCAACTCCATCTTTGTTGGATAGAAAGAAAACCCACATAAAACGAGAGAAATCATCAATCACAACCAGGCAATAGGAATTTCTGTTAATGCTGAGAAAGTTTACTGGTCCAAATAGATCCATATGTAGCAATTGAAGCACCTGACTAATTGAGTTGGCCTATTTTGGCAGGTGTGGATTTCTATGATGCTTACCTTGGGCACATGACACACACTTCTCAAACATGATAAAGTCCTTGACAGGCAAAGCAAAGACCATCTCATTCTTTGCAAGACTATTCAAGTGCTTGACGTTAGCATGACCGAGTCTTCGGTGCCATAACATTGCATTTTGTTCGGAGATCTTTGAAAAGAGTCACATAACTTGTTCTGGAAGATTGCTATTCATATCTATTATGTAAGCATTCCCATCCTTTTAGATTTCACAAGAATCCACTCTTCTGGGATGATAAAGCCTGGCATGAGAATCATACATTCTTTTTCGGTGAAATGTGTTGAATAGCCTTTGTCACATATCTGAGACACACTCCACAAACTATGCTTCAATTCGGTAGCAAAGTTGACATTCTCGAAACTTACCACCCCATTTGTGACGGTTCCCCTTTGAGTGATTTTGTCACCTTCTCCACTCGCAAAAGAGATATATCCCCCATTAAAAGATTGAATGTTGTACAGTTGGGCGATATCTCCTGTCATATGCCGGGAGTAGCCGCTATCGACGAACCAAGGTTTGACGACATTCCCCCGCAACTGTCCATGCAAAATGTGCGGGTTTATTTAGATTTGGGAATCCAGGTCATTGTTTTCCTGGGTTGACCCGATGCCTTTTCCGATCTATCATTTCAAGACTTTTCAGAGGACACCGATGATGGATTGGAAGCTAATTGGGGCAACCACTGATAATTAGGTTTTCTAACAGTCTCGGGTGGTTTTGAAATTGGATGTTTATCAGTTTGCCTGAAGCACATAGGTTTTCTACCAGAATTGGTTGAAGACCCACTGCTGCTTCTTGACGAAACCGACCTTGGCTTGGCCATGCTCGGTTTTGGAAAACTGCTTGGGACTTTGTTATGAAAGACCTTTTTATGCTTTTGAAAAATGGCCCGTTTTCTACTCCGATCATCCTTCCAATCATCATTCCGAGAACGATTTCTAGAGGACTTTCTAGTTAAAGACCTTCCTCTAAATTCGTTCTAACCTCTTGGTGACTCATAATGTACAAACATACTATTTGGACAATTTCTAGCTATATGACCACCAATACCACAATTGAAGCAAATATGTTTGTTTTTGTTATAACTTGTGCTACATTGATTAGATTTGTTTTCCATACTAACACCCTTGCTTCTCTCACATGAACAAGAACAAGAATTAGGTTGTGAGACAAGTGAGGGTACATTAGATGGAGAAGCTTGTGAAACTGGTGGTTTTTCAATATTATCATCACAAATATTAGAATTTCCAATCACATTATTCAAAACAGTATCAGACACTTTAAAACCATTCAAAACAGTATCAGAAGATGTAAAAACATCACAAAAAACATTGTCACTTGTAACATCAGAAAAATTATTGTCTTTATTTAAAACTAAAACTTTAGGTTCAGAGTCAGTTTTATTTTCAGAAACAGATCCTTCAACTTTGTGCTTTGACTGATTCAAGGATTGATCTGCAGGCGAAGTAGAAATGTTAGTACTTTCAACATTAATAAATCCTCCCGAAACAAAACTAGTTGGCTTGCCATAAACCATGAATGGTTCATTGGCAATCTCTTCTTTGGACAAGGGTTGAAACTGATATGAATGATTGAAAGGAGGAGGCACTTGATTATACCCTAGACCCTTTGACTGATTTCTTTTAAATTGCATGTAGTGGTCTATCATATTGGCAACTACCTCACTCGATACATCATATTTTCTAAAATCAAAATCAACAATTTCAAATTTGCCCTTTAATGATTCAATTTTAGCCACTAGTTCAGCGTTCTGTTTCTTTATGTAATCATAATTTTCGCATTTATTACTATAGTCTTCCTGAAGTCTCCTAAAGTCCTTTATTTTAGATTCTAACTGGGCCTTAAGAGGTTTTTGTCCTTTTCTGATTTGGTAACCTTCGTACCTAAGATCCTCGACTTCCCTTTTGAGTAAGTCATTATGTTCATGAAGAATTGTAAGGTTCTCTACTTCTCTACTTAGTGTCTTAATTTCCTCATGAAGAATTTTAACATAATCAATACAAGCTTGAGAGCATGAGGGTAGACTTACCTCGATTTTATTTGGTTCATGAGAAGAAGATACCATCAACGCAAATTGTAGCTTCATCATTTGATCTTCAGCTGCAACAATATATGTCGGAGCATCATCACCAACCTGTGCCAAATAGGCATTTTCAGGTCCAGATATCTTCAGGGCCTGCATCTGATCCTCCCAGTCAAACGATTGCGCAACCATGGCCTTCTCGCTATTGACATGAGCACCGCTTCGATTGTTTCCAACTGTAACCATTGTCCGGTCATTATTCAATCTTCTATCTGGATGTGGACACTCACGAACAAAATGCCATGGCTCGTGGCAGTTGAAACACCGTAGCTTTCCCTTGCTGAACTCAACCTTCTTGTCAGCACTCATCCCCCAGTTGTTCTTTCCGGTCTTCTTGGAGAACTATTTCGCCCTAAAAACTTCCATGGCAATTTTCCATGTGATATCTATCTCGTCTATGTCTTCAGGGTGAATCTGATTGAGATCGGCAAAAGACAGTTGGGGCGGAAGATCTCCAGCTACAAGTGCATTGTAGCAGTTGACAAGCCCTATAGCAAGAGCGAGATTTTCATCACCCTCCTTTCCTTTTGAAGAGGAAACCACATTGGAGGAAGAAGCAGCTTGAGCAGCCACGAACGATTGGTTCTGAGATAGAGGCATGTATGATGTAGTAGGAAGAGAAGAGGTTGATGGAGTGGAAAAGGACCGAACCTGAGCTTGCTGAGCAGCAAATGGTTGACCTGCAGAACAAAAGGTGAGAGATGAAAGAGCATTGTTAGAAGAGATCCCAAAGTTTGCAGCTGAGTATGAATTCACATGGTTTATCTCCCACTACTTGTCATCGATATAACAGGCCTTGATGACTGCCATCACTTCAGCAAGAGAGAGTCGGCTAAGATCCTTAGTCTTCTTTATAACAACCACATTCATGTACCAAGACTTTGGGAGAGCATTCAGTAGCTTCTTGTTTATCTCACACTTGGTGTAAAATATCCCGGCTACAGTCATTTCAGTGGTAAGAGATGTGAACCACTGTAGCTGTGCTTCAAGAGTTTCTCCATGAACGTAGTTGAACATATTGAATCGTTGTCGCAACATATCTTGTCGACTCTCTTTCATATCTTCATTCCCTTCATAAACCTCGATTAGGGCTTCCCACAAAGCCTTAGCAGAGTTGAACTCCCTAAAACCTTGAGCAATGTCTGGAGATAGAGCCATGGTCAGAGTGGCCAAAGCCCTTTCTTGCTCTTCAACCTTCTCGAAGTCTTCATCTGTGTAATTCTCAATCTTCTTGTCAACCACTTGCCCTGCAACAGTGGTAGTTATTCTGACAGGATCTTTTATGATGCTTCTCCAGATTTTGAATTCCTTCATTTTGATGTACTTTTCAATCCTGTACTTCCATTTTGGGAAACCTTCAGCGGACAACAATCTAGGAATTCGAGTGATTTTGCCCATTACAGAGTCCAGCTCGTGGTGGTGTGTTGGACTTTGAGAATCCATTAATATGGAACTAATATTAAATAAAAATTAAGTTATTTAAAATTAAATTAAGTTTTTGGTCAACACGAGTTCACAGTCAAATTAGGTTTGCGACCGTAAACTATGTTCACGGTCAAAGAGGAGTTTGTGGCCCTAAACTCTGTTCACGGTCCGGATTTTACGGTCGTAAGGTGTTTCCGGTCTAAGTTCATGGTCCAAGAATCTAAGTTCACGGTTGATGAAAAATCCTTATTCACAGCCCAAGAACCAAGTTCATAGTTCAAGAACTAATGGGAGTTTGCGGCCGTAATCTAAGTTTACGGTCGTAAGCTATGGCCGTAATCTCCCAGAAACTTGAGAAAAACGTAGTTTTGAATGAAGCTTGAAACCCTTTCGCAGCAAACACCAACTTTAGTCGCAAACAAATAAGAACACGATAAAAAATCAATTGTAGAATGCTTTTGATGCTGGTTTTGCTCTGATACCAATTGTAAGGTCTTGAAACGGATCTTACCAGTGATTAAATAGCAAACACAATCAGTTAAAAATAACGAACAAGTAGAATTAAGAATGAACAAGCTTGCACACGCTTTTCTATTAGAATAACGTTTGGTACAACTTATGATAAAAGCAGTCGTGAACTCTGAGGCATCAACAACTGAAAAAAGACCTAGCACACCTCTATATATACTAGACTTGGGCCGGCCTTGGGTTTTCGGCCGTAAACTACACATAAACTACCAAAAGCTATAAATTGACTCAAAAGAACCTATTACATAGAAAGCGTAGACCAAACCACCAATTAGACCCTTCAATAATCATTCTAAAGAGCTTATATTGAGGTTTTAATCACCTTTAGTCAAGAATATATATATATATATATATATATATATATATATATATATATATATATGTATGAATTTCATGTTGGATTGGTTCAATGTAAGAAAATTCTATACATTGTGTTCTCAAAATTCGATTATGATTACAACATCCCTTTTCATAGTCAAATTTTGAGAATATGGCAAACAAAAATTATTATGGCAAAAGACTGGTCTAGAACCATGTCTTTGTGTGAAACATCATGAATCGTGTCCCATTTACTTTGGGTACAAGATCGATTACATGTGCTATAATATTTATCCTTTCTGAATTTTCCAAATGCCTTGGGGCATTAAGGAGGAAAATGTCTCGAATTGGATATGACTAAAGTGATTAAGCAATTGTCGAGGACAATCTATGGTTTACCAAAGATTGGTTGCTCAAGGATAGTTGGAAGTATACTATTAATATTGGAAGGACCATATTGACATAGTTTGAAAATAGGCAACTCTTGTTCAGAAGTGGTAGTCAAAATGGGAATATAGAGTTGTCTTCATAGGTGGAAGCAATCTGTGTAAGGTTAAAGAAATTTAATGCAAGAAGCATGTTCAAAGCAATGCGCTTTTAATCTGAGACATCGTTTCCATGGAATTGCTCTCCATTGGAACATGGGACACCTAGTGTTTTAATTCAAGTCTAAAGTTGATAAAACTGAAACAATGAATAACGAGTAATCAGTATGGTGATAAATAGAAAGTGTTTTATTTATATTCATAGGTTTTGATACCATATTAGATTCATTTATTCTTGTGTTTCACTTTGCATCTTCTGACTTCCATAATAACTAGGTTATTCTTCCGGAATGACTAAGTTATTCAAACCATCCACAGTCGGTCGTATGTTGGAAGTAGATATGAATCAAGACTATCATGGTTTGGCTTGTAGAGGTCCAAGTTGGTGGACAAAGTTGTGCTACAACACTCATGAGTGCTCATAAGTTATGAGTATTGGATTCAACCCGCGCTCATTTGAATCACTTCATGGATTTTATCATGAGTGATCATGAGACGATAATATCTTATATTCTTCAAACATAGAGATATGAGTTGTTACTATGAGTTGGTTATACATTGATTGCATGAAAATGCATTGGTAACTCGATGTTATAAAACGTGCCTTTGTGTATGATAAACAAGTAGTAGAACAATCCATATGAGTCGAAGTTTATCCATTCCTTTTACATTCAGTATAAAAGCGATATCTGTGGGCCCCTCGATGATTTAATGATGACACATGTGAGTGCTTGGCCAAGCTAGGACTAATTTGATTTGTTCAATCAGTCAGTCACCATAATCGGAAATCGGGAAACAACAAATGGACAGAGACAATAATTGATAATCCATGTCTCAGTCCATATGATATCTAGAATGGAGGAATATATGATCCCTTATCTAATGGACAACTCATTGACAAAGGTTAGAGTTCATTGACAAGATCAGAGTTCGACAGCGGCTTTAAGAGCTACGATTGTCAGTTGGTTTTTGAAGTCATACTCAATATTAGTTTTAGACTTATCCAAGTGGGAGACTATTGGATTAATGTCTAAGTCCATAACTATATTTGGTATGTACTTGACTCGACCCGGCATGGTCCATTTGGGTTGCACTTCACCGGCACAATTTATATGGATAGTCTTTTGAGAATAGTATATTTATGATTTATATTAATATATTATAAGTTCTAATATATTAATACATAATCATATTATTTAATTAGTATTGATCAAGAATTAATTTATAATTAATTAAGTGATCAAAAGGAACTAATTAAATATGGACTCTTAGATATATATGTGTAGTGGGAAAAGTTCATTTAGGTTGGGCTAAGTCTTCATGGATAGTCCATGGAGCTTTAACCCATGGATCCTAGGAAATGAAAGGTCATGGGTATTAGGGTTTATCCCTAATCCCCCACACTATATAAAGGGTCTTATGGTTCATGAAATGACACAAGTGGCTAGTGTGGATACACTAAAGAGAGCAATAACCGATTTCATAAGTGTGAACCAAGTCTCCGTATTCTCTAAAGTCTTCCAAGGTGTTTTGGTGATTTGTGATTCCACTTGAGGCTTTGACACTATTGGGGCTAAGCTCTTAAATCTTGAAGAGATCAAGCTACATCAAAATGTATGTCATCTAACTAGAACTTTGTAGTATAGGTACTTCATAATATGGTAGTTAGGATGAAACCTTGGAATATTCATATTGGCATGTATAATAGAGAAAACATAGATCCAAGGTATTTAGGGTTGCATGTACACTTAGGAGTGTTAGATAGCTCAAAACCCAACAGTCCTAAGATTTGCTCTACCCATACCAATCATAATCGGTTGCCTTTATGCATGCAAATTATAGACAGAAAATGATCAAATAGACTTTCGAATAAAAGATTCTACCCTAGGACCATAGCCAAACCAGGAACAAGAAATAAGGCCAAATCAATCATTCTGAGGCTATAAGCTCCTAATTGTATATAATTTAAAAGCTTACACATAGATAGTTCCATATAATTAACAAAGCTCAAACATCAGTATAACATGGCTAACACATTGGAAAACTACTTACTTGGCTCCACTGATCACGCGCGTTGCACTCTCATCTTTTCCTTACCTTAAAAGCTTTTTCATTTTATGTTTGAGAACAATTTTACCATTTCCTTAGTTTGAGTCCTGACGCACCCAAGAGTGTGCCTGAAGCCCTCAAACCAATGCTCTGATACAAACTTGTAACCACCCGATTTTTCAAAGGAAAATTTTCATTTTTAATAAACCAAACACATTTTGATAAATTACAAAATCCCATATATAATTGTTTTCAAAATCATATCAATTACAGATTTTATTTAAAATATCCGAGTGTCCAAAAATGCTTGTATGAGAGTGCACGTTGCGTCATCACGCCTTGCCCTTTCCATTGGGATCCGATGTACCTGAAACGATTCCACCACCTGTAAGCTAATGCTTAGTGAGTTATTCAAAGCATACCCCGCACACAATCCGCATAACACATATCATATTAGCTATAAAGTTACACATACCACATAAGTCATGCATACAAAAACCTGTAAATATGTTGTGGGCTCCTCAGAGGGTCTTACACCTTCATGTCATAGGCTACCCCACATGGTCTTTACCTGGCAATGCCATGGGCTACCCCACATGACCTTATATCCAACTGCCACGGGCTCCCCCTGGGGTCTTTCTTGCAATAACATACATAATCAACCTAGCATATCATATCACAGTAGTATCTAACATACTACATACACATACATAAACATGTAAAGTTGTTGTGGGCTCGCGCCAGGGTCTTACACCATCGTGCCATGGGCTACCCCACATGGTCTTTACCTAGAAATGATATGGGCTACCCCACATGGTCTTATATCCAATTGCCATAGGCTCCCCCAGAGTCTTCCATCCAATAACATACAATCACTAGCATACCACATATCTCTACAAACGCTAATATACCACATAACATAAAATAGGTCGGTCTTGGTGCCTTAGACCCATTTATATGGTGAGAAGACTCACGTCTCTCAAATTCTGAAACTGACAATGCTAGAACCATATATGTCCCACGTGTTTCTCCAACTCAACTACCTGTAAGCATCATAAGATGGACTTGTCAAAATCTCAAAATTACCCTCAAGGTCAACCTCGGTCAACCTTGGTCAAATTCAAAGTCATCAGTCAAAATCAACAGTCCATGTTGACGTCAACTCGTCGAGTGCATCTAGCCACTCGTCGAGTTCCTAACGGGTCCGGACAACCTGATCAAACCCTAGCCAACTCGCCGAGTTATTTCATCAACTCGATGAGTTCTCTTGATATTCAGAAGGCGGGGAAACTCGATCCGACTCGTCGAGTTCCTAAAGCAACTCATCGAGTCTCCCTTCCTTTTTGCTTGTTGTGATGATTCACCAAATCCAGGGACTCCAGGGCTTAGATCTAAAGCCCTAAGGTGTCTAGAAGGATAAAGTTTCCAACTTTACCATCTAGAATCGTTCCAAATTCTCCAATAACCTTAACAAAGGTTGAAAAGATCCAAAACTTTGCCATATGGTCCAAAACTTTAGGGATCTGAAATATCTCCTTTCTAGAAAGGTTTCTGGTCCTTAAAACGTTCCAAAGATGGAGGCTTTATGGTCATTCATGACCACTACATGTCCCTAGGTCAAAATGGCCAAAAAGAGGGAAATATGCCCTAAAACCCTTGCATGGAGTCCTTGCTCAACCAAAGGCCAGATGTAGCCCACCTTGGGACCATTTTGCTATGGAGATTCATAAATTTGCAAACTTAATGAATCCCATGCATGCATTCAACAAGAAGGGTAGGAAATGAAGAGTAAACTCAAGATCTAGCCATATTCTTTGATAAAAATCGAGTCTTGAAGACTTACAGCAGTCCACAATATGACTAAGCTCAAGGATGGGTGCTTGGTTTTTTGGATCTTCTCACTATCTCCTTCTTCTTAAGCTTCAAAGGTCACTCTAGTTCACAAAATGGAAGATAATGGGGATTAGGGTTAGCACAGGCGTTCTATGGGTTTGGTGGCTGATGGGTGGTCAACCTCAAGGATTATAAGGAGATTATATAGGGTGCAAACCCTAAAACTAGGGTTTCATCATTATAGTGCCGACTCGTCGAGTCGGCATTCCAACTCATCGAGTAGGGTGTAGATTCCACATCCTTGAAATGCCCTCTACTTGATGATTTGGACTCCCAACTCATCAAGTCCATACACCAAAACCTTAAAAGTTAATTAAATAAATAATACCTGGAATAGGTGTTACATGGAACTTGAAGAATTTAAGCAAAAAGCAAAGTGAAACCATCGAACCCTACTATGATCGCTTGAATGAGCTGATATTCAAGTGCAACCATTATAGAGTTACACACTCAACTCTTGAATACAATCTCACATTTCTGATGGGATTGTGAAAATAATGGAGGAACATCAGCTTGATGATAAAAACATAGCAAATCTTTGATGGCTATTCATTGGGAGACTTTTATAATGTGCTAAAAGCTCATGAGAGAGAAATCAATGAGATTGCTGAAGAAAGGAAGATAAATCTGGGAGGTCCACTGGCCTAGATGTTGAAGGTGTCAACAAAGGAATCTGAGATTGAAGTTGTTGAGAAAGTTGGTTCTAGAGATGAAGGATTCTTAATGAATTCAGAGTATGAGGCTATGGCTTACTATTCCAACAATAAATTGAAAAAGTTATTTAAGAAGCCTTTCAATCCAAAATATAAAAACAACAATGAATTCAAGGGCAACATTCATTTGGGAAAGGATTAAGAGTGGAGTCGAAGGAAGAATAGAAAAAAAAGCAAGAGAGTTGTTGAGAAGGCCGAGAAGAAGTTAAAGGGAGACTTAGGGTTCAACTGTAATTACTGTAATGGTGCAAATCATCTTGCAGTAGATTGCATTTTGAGAAAGAAAGAGGAGAAGAAAGAGAGAGTTAAAGATGAGGCATACTATGTCGAAAGGCTGGAAGAGGTGACAACAAGTACCAAAGGATTGTCATTGGTCACGAAGGGGGTGCTGAACGGGATGGAACCTACCAGATATGGTCATCTGATTCCAATGACGAAGAGATGAGAAACCCTACTCATTGTTCGATGTATGCATGATTCGAATAGGACAGTTAAAAAGAGGAAAACATAACTGGGAGATGTTTCATGTCAACAGGAGCAGACAAGTCTCCTATGCCATTGAAGGTATGTTCTCTTCTTGAATCTTTTAACATTACTTCAAGTTCTTATCTAACTATTTTATTTGATTTTGATGATACTCTCTCTTATGTTAATGATATGATAATCTCTGTTAGTAGCGAAGTTGAGCGATCAAAAACTTTGTTGCTAGATAATCAAAAACACTTGGAGTCTAAGAAGAGTTGAATAGATATTCTAGAGCTACAGCTACATAATATAACTTAAAATAGGGATTTTGTTAGGGCAGGCAATATTTTGTTAATGAAACAACGAAATATTTACTGTAACAATGCTAAAAGATTGTTTGCAAAACTAACTAAACTTCATCATTCTTCGGACATATGCAAAGAGCAACACGGAAAGTTATTTCCTTTCTTAGTATACGAAATAGAGAAAATTGATGCAACTTCCTATGATTGCGAAAAGAAAATGTCAGAATTTGATAAAGTACCTAATGATTCATATGCTTATGGAATTCTTAGAATTGATGAATGCTTGAATGCTAATGAATTAGTGCATATTGTGAATGTGACTCTTTCTAAAACTAAACAAGTCAAAATTTTGAACATGAGTGAGACTTCGACTTTAGACTCACAATTCTTTTTGCTGATATCGAAGATGATTCTAACAATATTAGTGAAATTGAGGAAGAGGAAACTGTTGATTTTTCTCAATTATCTGTCATTAATGTCACTTCGATGGCCAAGGGCAAAGAAATTTGTCATGATTCAATGGAGAAGGTTAACACTGACCAACCCTCTACATTGAAAGTTCATGAATATGACCAAGTGGTTGTCGAAGATTGTGAGACTGATAGTGACGAGGATGACATTTCGATTGAAAAAACTATTCCCTGAGTTTTTGTCAAACAGGTTTATGGAGAAACAGTGTATTTCAAATAGGTGATGAAAGATAAAGGTTCTCATTATCTTGAATCCAACTCAGTTGTATATTCGTCTTTCAAATGCACCGATGCAGTTGTGTTTCCAAATCAGGTGTTTGTCATTACAGGAAATGGTGACAAGGTAAATCCTGAGATAAATAAAATTGTTGAAGAAGATAAGAAAGGTGTGACAAACGAAGGATTCTTGTCTAACCAAAGCACCATGGAAAATACTCTAAACAAGAACTCGCCGAATTTTCAAAGACGAATACCGAAAAAAGTTTGGGAAGTAAAATCTAAAATATAAAAAGTTGATGTTCAGATAAATGAAAATTTATTGAAAAATAAAAAGACAAAGTCCAAAAGTTTCAATAAGAATGTTTAAAAAGTTTCAATAAGAATGTTTAAAAAGTTTCAAAAGAGGATGGTGTTTCAATGTCAAAAGCACGAAACAAATTCTATTGCAAAAATTTCAAGACTTTTAAAAAACATAAGGTTTTTAAGCAAAAACCATCTGAACAAGTTAAGATGTTTTCCAAAAATTAGACCTTTGTTCAAAATAAGTCCACTCAAAAGCAAAATGATTTTCCAAATGGTCAATCTAATGTTCATAAACCAACTCGAACTCCAATTGTTGAAACACAAAGAGATGGGAATTTGGTTCAAAATTAACGTCCAAGGGCTTTAGTTTCAAACTGTCAAAATGAAAGGTTTGCTCAAAAAAAATTCACAGAAACGTTGGAAAAAACAATGTACAAAGAAATTTCAATCAATTTCAAGGTCAAAGAAGTTTTCCACAAGGACAAAAGGTTTTTAATCGAACGTCGGTTGGTTATAATAAGCAATATCAAAATCGGTTTCACAATTCTCCAAATCCATCTTTTCCAAAATGAAATTTTGAGAAATTGGAAGTAAAAGGGAAGAAAAATGAACCGTTTAAGCCAACAAAACCACATTTTCCAAATCTAGAATCAAAGCAGAAAGTCAAAGCTTCTTTTGTGAAAGGGAAAAATGATGTAAATAATATCAGTCATTAGCTTGAAGGCAAAGGGAAGTAATAGCAATCGGGAAAGTTCTCTAAAGAGCAAATTCAGTATGCTTATGAAAGCTACTTGAACGAATCACAAAATGGTAGTTCATCATCATTGGAATCGAATCCATTAGTGAAACGGTGGAAAGAAATTCCCAAGACAAAGGTTGAAACACAACGAACTGTTAATGGAAAATGGAAAGTCAATGTAGAACCTAAACCATTGAATGATTACATTTTGATGCCCAACTCTATCAAAGTTGACTTAATAGACAGTATAAAGTCAAAAGTATGAAATTGGGTACTAGGTTCATCATTTCAAAATGCATTTCAATCTAATATCCAAGGACCCAAAAGCCTTGGGGACCTAAATTCTGTTAATTGATCTCAGGTACTATGTGATGAGAAATACGATGAACATTGGTATATTGATAGTGGATGCTCTCATCACATGACAAGTCAAAAGGAGAATCTACAGGACTTTCGAAGTTTGGATAATGCTGGAGTTATGAATTTTGGAAACAATAAAAAATGCAAAGTGAAAGGTTATGGAAAAGTAACGAATGGAATGTTTACAGTGAACAGTGTGGAATATGTCGAAGGCTTACAACATAACTTGATAAGTGTTTCACAACTTGGTGTGGGCACTAGCAATCAAGTAGTCTTTGATGAAGAAAGAAGTGTCATCTCTCATAAAGAAACGAAGGAAGTTCTGCTCAAGTCGAAACGGAAAGGTTACATGTTTAACCTCGATATGAAGCAAATTATAGATGTTCCCTCTATCTTCTTACTTTCGAAAGCCTCATAAGATCTCAGCTGGTTGTGGCATCATCGACTCTCCTATATGAATTTTAAGAATGTTAAGAAACTGGTTATACATGATCTTGTTTGTGGCTTACATGTAATAAAATTTCATACCGATTCATTATGTGCATCATGTGAACAGGGAAAGCAACATCGTCAAGGCCATCCCATCGTTATCGACTCAAATATCATCGAACTTCTGGGACTGCTTCATATTGACCTTTATGGACCTTCGACTATTGAGACTCTCAATAAGAAGAAGTACATTTTGGTCATTGTTGATGACTTTTCAAGGTTTAGTTGGAATTTGTTTCTTTGTCTGAAGTCTTGTAACGCCGTAAAAATTAAAACAATTTTTCACTTGTGAAAACACATTTTTAATTAAACAATTTGTTCACAAAACGTCATAACATCAAGTTTTCAAATCACAATGTCTCCCAAGATCAAAATACATCTAATTCCCATATGTGTGTACGAATCAAGTCGGCGCCTTCCCGCGATCATCACTGGTACCTAAAACACATAACACTGAACACTGTAAGCATAAGCTTAGTGAGTTTCCCCAAAATACCACAATAATCACATAATAGCCACTCGAGGCTGTAACTCTGTTGACTCTCTGGTCAATGTGTCTCAGTGGGGCCCTCCAGCCCCAACTCTCTGTGGGCCCTCTGGCCCTAACTCTAGGGACCCGAAAATCCCAACTCTGTAACTCTGAATCATGCATATCACATATCACAATAAATCACAACACATAATAACATGCAATAACATTGGCATATAATTCTATAATACTCTGTCTCTTAACTCTGTTACCACACTAGGTAAAGTATAGTGAGAAGACTCACCTCGCGTATCTCGATAACTCGCAAATCCCGGAAATCACTTGCGCTCGATCCCCTGAGCTATAATCCTCCTATAACACAATATATCTCTAATTAACACTTTCACAACTAAGGTTGACTACCCCTATTAAGTCAACACTAGTCAACGGTCAACGGTCAACTTGACCGGAATCGGCGAGTGCACTAGAGCGACTCGGCGAGTCTATACGTGTTCACTGACTCCTTAGGATCCTCTTTTAACACGTCGAGTACTTCCCTGACTCGATGAGTTCCACCTGGCATGAATCGCAGGGCCACCACGACTCAACTCGCCGAGTCTCAAGAACAACTCGGCGAGTTCAAGCTTGACTCAGTCCACCCGTCAACCCTCTCTGACTCTCCCTGACTCACTGAGTCAACCCCTTAACTCGGCAAGACCACTCGTTGAGTGGTTATGGACAATCTTCATGCTACTCGGCAAGTCTGTTCTTCGGACTCAGCGAGTCTATGCCATGCATAAACTCAAACTCACTCTTGAGGTCAGATCCGTTCCAATAACTCATAGATCCAGTCCTTCCAAGCACATAAATCACGTAAAGTTACTATCTTGGTGCTCATGCAAAGGTTCAAAGGCCTTATTTGATGATATGGTCTCTAGAATGCTATTCTAAGCTCATGGCCTCCATTAACACTCATAAAGCTTGAGGGAAAAGAGTCTCTGGACCTCTTTGGGTCCAGATCTAAAGCACCAACATGAGAAGAGGCCAATTACTCCATGGATCATTCCACAAAGAAACCCTAACTCTAAGATTTACACCAAGGACTGAGAAAGGAACGAATGGTTACCTCAAATGAAGTCTCTGAGCTTAGGAATCACTGGATTAGCACCCTCTTTGGTCTCCTCTTACCTTGATCCTCTTCTATATGTAAAAACACCCACAAATAGTCAAGGATCTTCATCTTCTCTCTCACAAAATGCTCAAAGACTCTTTAGGGTTCTCTCTGGGGTTGGTGGCCGCAAATGACGGCCATAAGCCCCTTTAAATAGGTCTCATAACCTAGAAATTAGGGTTTCATTAAACAACGTGGACTCGCCGAGTCCACCTTTTGGACTCGCCTAGTTCGGACGTGAACCCGTGCCCAGACCGCGATCATACTCGGCGAGTTTTAGCTCCAACTCGCCGAGTCTCCTCACAAATCACCAAATTTATAAGAATAAATAATACCTGGAAATCCGAGCTGTTACAATTCTCCCCCACTAGAACTAGACTTCACCCTCGAAGTCTCGCTCTGCAAATAACTCCGGATGCTGCTCACGCATCTCATGCTCCGGCTCCCAAGTCGTCTCGGAACCCATCCGATGCTGCCACTGAACCAAAACCAAGGGTACCTCCTTGTTCCTCAGAACCTTGATTTTCCAATCTCTGATTGCCACCAGTCTCTAAGCATAATTCAGGCTCGCATCCACCTGAATATCCTCCAATGGTACCACTGCCGACTCATCGGCTATACACTTCCGCAATTGCGACATGTGGAAAGTGTCATGGATCTGACCTAACTCTGCAGGTAGCTCCAACCGGTAGGCTACCCTACCTGCCCTTGCAATTATCCAAAAAGGACCGATATAACGGGCCCCCAACTTGCCCCTATTCCTGAATCGGATCACTCCTTTCCAAGGAAAGACCTTCAGGAGTACAAAGTCGCCGACCTGGAACTCGAGCTCGGACCGACGCCTATCCGCATAACTCTTTTGACGACTCAGAGCAGTCAATAACCTCTTCCTGACCTACTGTATCTACTCAGTTGTCTGCAGCACAATCTCTGTACTACCCATAACATGTTGCCCGACCTCACCCCAGCAAATGGGAGTCCGACACCTCCTCCCATACAACAGCTCAAAGGGTGGCATACCAATGCTCGAATGATGGCTGTTGTTGTAGGAAAACTCTGCCAAGGGAAAATACGTGTCCCAACTCCCCCCGAAATCCAACACACACGCACGGAGCATATCCTCGAGCGTCTGAATTGTCCGCTCACTTTGCCCGTTAGTCTGGGGGTGATATACGGTACTAAAATGCAACCTAGTACCCAACTCATCATGAAACTTCTTCCAGAACCTGGAAGTGAAATGCACATCCCGGTATGAGACAATCGAGATCGGCACTCCATGCCGACATACCACTTCCTTCACGTGAATCTCTACCAACTTCTCTGCGGAAGAGCTGTCACTAATAGCAAGGAAGTGGGCGCTCTTTGTCAACCTGTCCACAATCACCCAAATTGCATCGACTCCCCTAGTAGTCCTTGGCAATTTGGTGATAAAATCCATGGTAATCTGTTCCCACTTCCATTCGGGAACCTCCAACGGCTGCAACTTACCATGCGGTCTCTGGTGCTCGGCCTTAACCCTACGACAGGTTAAGCACCTCTCAACAATCCATGCGACATCCCTCTTCATACATGGCCACCAATACTCCCTCCTCAGGTCTAAATACATCTTGGTGGCCCCAGGATGGATCGAGAACTTCGACCGATGAGCCTCCTCCATCAAAATGGTACGCGCGTCCCTCCCACAAAAGATACACAGATATGCCCCTAAAAAGTCATAAGCCCCCGGCCATCGGTAACGAACCCCGATACCAACCCAACAACTCGCTCTTTATTCTGCATCTCAGGCTGCACAGCCTCAGCCTGTGCCCCACGAATGGCGTCCAACACCGGAGCTATCACGGTCAATCTCAAACATACATCTCGCAACGGGGTGCTCTCCGCCCTGCAGCTCAGTGCATCGGCTACAACATTAGCCTTGCCCGGGTGGTATAGGATCTCACAATCATAATCCTTGACCACGTCCAACCACCTCCTCTGTCGCATGTTTAGGTTGGGCTGATCCATCAAATACTCTAGGCTCTTGTGGTCCGTGTATATTGTACACCGAACCCCGTACAGATAGTGACGCCAAATCTTGAGGGCGAACACCACTGCCCCCAACTCAAGATCGTGGGTGGGATACGTCGTCTCATGAGGCTTCAGCTGCCTCGATGCGTATGCTATCACATGCCCTCTCTGCATCAGCACTGCTCCCAACCCCAAGATCGATGCATCACAATACACCACAAAGTCCTCCATCCCCTCCGGGAGGGCTAACACTGGGGCTTCACATAGCCTTTGGTGAAGCGTCTCAAAGGAGGTCTGTTGCTCTGGTCCCTATGAAAAAGCGATACCCTTCCGGGTTAACCTGGTGAGTGGCACGGCGATCTTGGAGAAATCCCTGATAAATCTCCGATAATAGCCTGCCAACCCCAAGAAACTCCTGATCTCGGACGGTGACCTCGGCACCTCCCAACTCATCACTGCCTCCACTTTGGCCGGGTCGACAAAAATCCCTTTCTGGTTAACGAGGTGCCCTAGGAACTGGACCTCTCGCAACCAGAAATCACACTTGGAGAATTTGGTGTAAAGCCTCTCCGATCTCAGAACTCCAAGGATCTCCCTCAAATGCTCCTCATGCTGCTCTCTGGATCTCGAATACACCAAAATATCATCGATGAACACGATCACCGACCGATCCAACATGGGCATGCACACTCTGTTCATGAGATCCATGAACACTGTCAAGGCATTGGTGAGTCCGAAAGGCATCACCACAAACTCGTAATGCCCATAACGCGTCCTGAACGTTGACTTTTGGACGTCCTCATCTCGCACCCTCACCTGATGATATCCAGACCTCAAATCGATCTTGGAGAACCAAGATGCTCCTTGTAACTGATCGAACAAATCGTCGATCCTCGGAAACGGGTAACGGTTCTTGACTGTCAGCTTGTTCAACTCCCGGTAATCAATGCACATCCGGTGTGAACCATCCTTCTTCTTGACAAACAGGATAGGCGCTCCCCACGGCGAGCTGCTCGGCCGAATAAAGCCCTTCCCCAACAGCTCCTGAAGCTGCGAGGATAACTCGTGCATCTCTGGAGGTGCAAGGCGATAGGGCACCTTGGCAATAGGCGCGGCCCCCGGAACCAAATCGATACTGAACTCCACTTGCCTCACGGGAGGCACACCCGGCAACTCCTCTGGAAATACATCCGGGAACTCACGCACTATCGGAACCTCCTCAACTGACCTCGGTCTCCCTGAATCAACCCGTGTATCCATCACATACGCCACAAAGCCCTTACAGCCTTGTTGTAGACACTGCCTCACCCTAGCGGCCGAACAAAATGCTGACCCAGAACGTGTAACCTCGCCGTACACCGTAAGAACTCCCCCACTAGGGTCTCGTATGGCACCAGCTGTCGCTCGCAGTCGATAACCGCACCGAATCTACTCAACCAGTCCATACCCACAATGAAACAGACATCACCCATCGCAATAGGAATCAAATCAATTGGGAACTCAACACCGAAAATCTCGAATACACACTCTCGGATCACCTCTGTGGCATAAATCACCCTCTCGTCAGCTATGGAAACTCTCAGAGGCCGGCTCAATGCCTCACGACTAACACTGATATGTTGACTAAAAGCCACAGATACAAAAGACCGACTCGCACCCGAGTCAAACAACACCAAGGCAGGTACATAATTCACAAGAAAAGTACCTACGCATAACATAATATAAGCACAATATCTCATCATCAAAATAAATACATGAAAGAATACATACCAGCCACGACATCGGGCACTGCGCGGACCTCCTCCGCGGTCAACTGAAAGCCTCTCCCTCGTGCCCTCGACGCTTCGGCCTTCACTGGCCAACTCTCAGTAGCTCTGATGGCGGTAAGGGCAGATCCCTGAGGTGCTCCCTGTGCCGATCCCCGCAACTGCGGACACTCTGCCTTCTGGTGTCCGGTCTGGTTGCAGTGAAAACACACTGCAAACCCCTTGGGGCAGTCCTTGGTCATAAGCCCCTCCTTGCCACATTTGTAGCAAGACCCTGCTCTGCACACTCCGTCGTGGCTCTTGCCGCACTTGCCACAAGTGCGGCCCCTCTGGTTCCCTGATCTCAAATCAACGAGCTTGGCCCGCTTGGCTACCGGCTGGGACTGCGCCGGTCCCCGATCCCTCCCCTGAGACTCAGCCTCCTCCCTAGCCTGAGTCTCCAGCTCTATCTCCCTCTTCCGGGCATTTGCCTGAAGCTCGGCAAATGTCCGGTACGTCGAGTTCGCCACGAACTCGCATATGTCCCTCCTCATAATGCTCAAATATCGACTCATACGTGCCTGCTCGGAGGACACGTGCTCTGGGAAGAACATCGCCCGCTCATGAAACATCCTCGTGATCACAGTAACAGACTCAGTACCCTACTTGAGGGTCAGAAACTCTTGGTCCAAATGCTCCCTCTCCACCTGGGGAACGTACTCATCTTGGAACATAGCAGTGAACCTCTCCCAGGTCACTGTTGCAAGCTCAGCAGGTGTATTGTGCGCCGTCACAAATTTCCACCAGTCCTTCGCCCCCAAGCGAAGCTGGTTCAGCACGAACCGGACTCTCAAATGCTCAGGAGATGAGCAAGTGAAGAAACACGCCTCTATGTCTGAAATCCATCTCATCGCCGCAATCGGGTCCTGGGTCCCGTCAAACTCCGGTGGTTTCGTGTTGCTGAACTCTCAGAACAGCAACGCATCACCACCCTACGGCCTCGTCGCAGCTATGGCTGCAGTGGCTGCAGCAACAACAGCCTCAGAAAGAGCAGCGTACTTCTCATCAAATGTCTCTATCAACGTGGTCTTGATAGACTCGAACATCTCTGGTATCTCTGCCCTGATGGCCGCAGCCACCTCCTCCTGGATGATCCTATGGATCTCCCCATCCCTCGTGTCACTGGTCCCTGATGTCTGGTGAGTCCCAACCATGATCTCTCTCTCTCTGAAATACAACATAAGAATAATATCAGGGACTCGCTCGAGTATACTCACACTCGAGTACTCCATCCTACTTGTTCCCTGGTACTCCAAAGATTCTTACTTGGACTGTGCACTGACCTGGTGTCTGCAGTAGTACGGGCCCAATACTACCGTCCACACCGCATTAGCATCCACCCCAAGTCCTCCTCCAAGAGTCCCAAGTCCCAAGCACTCTACTCTCTCTAATCATATGATACTCGCAACAGATCTCTCAATATTTCCTCGCTGCTACCTAACCACTCTGAAATATTCGTAGCAATAAGACTCCTAGACTCAGGCATCACATATCAGGCCACTCTAGTCCTAATAAGAATACCTAGTCTACTCTAGCATGCATATCATAGCTCATCAGATAACATATTACATCATATATTATAACACTTATAATGATGGTATTTTGGAAAATCACCGTTCGGGCGCTGGCTGTTCGTACACACGACTCTGCTCTGTTTATCTCGCAAGTTCTTCTTTTGAAAACTTATTTTATTATCAAAATTTTTCTCAAATCCTGGGTTTGAGTTCAGATACGCCCGAAGGTGCACCCGAATCCCTCAAACCTAGGCTCTGATACCAACTTGTAACGCCGTAAAAATTAAAACAATTTTTCACTTTTGAAAACACATTTTTAATTAAACAATTTGTTCACAAAACGTCATAACATCAAGTTTTCAAATCACAACGTCTCCCAAGATCAAAATACATCTAATTCCCATATGTGTGTACGAATCAAGTCGGCGCCTTCCCGCGGTCATCACTGGTACCTGAAACACATAACACTGAACACTATAAGCATAAGCTTAGTGAGTTTCCCCAAAATACCACAATAATCACATAATAGCCACTCGAGGCTGTAACTCTGTTGACCCTCTGGTCAATGTGTCTCAGTGGGGCCCTCCAGCCCCAACTCTCTGTGGGCCCTCTGGCCCTAACTCTAGGGACCCGAAAGTCCCAACTCTGTAACTCTGAATCATGCATATCACATATCACAATAAATCACAACACATAATAACATGCAATCACATTGGCATATAACTCTATAATACTGTGTCTCTTAACTCTGTTACCACACTAGGTAAAGTATAGTGAGAAGACTCACCTCGCATATCTCGATAACTCGCAAATCCCGAAAATCACTCGTGCTCGATCCCCCGAGCTATAATCCTCCTATAACACAATATATCTCTAATTAACACTTTCACAACTAAGGTTGACTACCCTTATTAAGTCAACACTGGTCAACTCTGGTCAACGGTCAACGGTCAACTTGACCGGAATCGGCGAGTGCACTAGAGCGACTCGGCGAGTCTATACATGTTCACTGACTCCCTAGGATCCTCTCTTAACACGTCGAGTACTTCCCTGACTCGACAGGTTCCACCTTGAATGAATCGCGGGGCCACCACGACTCAACTCGCTGAGTCTCAAGAACAACTCGGCGAGTTCCAGCTTGACTCAGTCCACCCGTCAACCCTCTCTGACTCTCCCTGACTCACTGAGTCAACCCCTTAACTCGGCAAGACCACTCGCTGAGTGGTTATGGACAATCTTCATGCTACTCGGCGAGTCTGTTCTTCGGACTCGGCGAGTCTATGCCATGCATAAACTCAAACTCACTCTTGAGGTCAGATCTGTTCCAATAACTCATAGATCCAGTCCTTCCAAGCACATACATCACGTAAAGTTACTATCTTGGTGCTCATGCAAAGGTTCAAAGGCCTTATTTAATGATATGGTCTCTAGAATGCTATTCTAAGCTCATGGCCTCCATTAACACTCATAAAGCTTGAGGGAAAAGAGTCTCTGGAGTTCTTTGGGTCCAGATCTAAAGCACCAACACGAGAAGAGGCCAATTACTCCATGGATCATTCCACAAAGAAACCCTAACTCTAAGATTTACACCAAGGACTGAGAAAGGAACGAATGGTTACCTCAAATGAAGTCTATGAGCTCAGGAATCACTGGATTAGCACCCTCTTTGGTCTCTTCTTGCCTTGATCCTCTTCTATATGCAAAAACACCCACAAATAGTCAAGGATCTTCCTCTTCTCTCTCACAAAACGCTCGAAGACTCTTTAGGGTTCTCTCTGGGGTTGGTGGACGCAAATGACGGCCATAAGCCCCTTTAAATAGGTCTCATACCCTGGAAATTAGGGTTTCATTAAACAGCATGGACTCGCCGAGTCCACCTTTTGGACTCGCCGAGTTCCGATGCGAACACGTGCCCAAACCGCGATCATACTCAGTGAGTTTTAGCTCCAACTCGCCGAGTCTCCTCACAAATCACCAAATTTATAAGAATAAATAATACCTGGGAATCCGGGCTGTGACAAGTCTGAAACAGATCAAGTAATGATAGACTTCATCAAGCATATCAAACTATGTTTGAGAAAGAAAGTTAGAAGAATCAAAAGCGATAATGGTTAGGAATTGAAGATTCAAACTCTTGATTCATTCTTGACTGAGTTAGGGATTTCATATATTTTTATATCCTTACACACCACAACAAAATGGTGTTGTCGAACGGAGGAACAGATCTCTATGCGAAGATGCAATGATGATGCTGAAATGTACGAATTTGTGTCAATATCTCTAGGTAAAAGCAGCCTCGACAACATGTTTTACACAAAACTGTTGATTCGTTCATCTTCGTTTTAACATCACCCATTATGAAATCATCAACAATCGAAAGACTAATGTCAAATTTTTCCAAGTTTTTGGTTGCAGGTGCGTTATCAAGAAACTGAAACATAATCTTTCGAAATTTCAGTCAAAAGCTGATGAAGGAATATTCTTGGGATGCTCGCAAAACTCAGTAGCATATAGGGTGTTGAATAAGCAAACCATGAAGATTAAGGAAACATTTAATCCAACTTTTGATTACTATCACATCAAACGTGTCGAACAGACTTTTGAAAAAAAGCCAATTTTTCCGGAAACGAATGATGAGTTAGAAATTGTGAATTCCTTCGATATTGTTTACGAATTAATTTTTGGTGTACCAGATAGAGCAATAATTTTTGAAGATCATGCTGATGATAATAGGATTCCTAAAGCATCGAAGCATTCTGATGATTCGATGATGACTAGGGAAGTAGATGATTCTCTATTGACCTTAACTTCAAAAGTGCATCGAACGTTTACCTATTTTACATGGTGATCAAGTAGCACAGGAACACTAAAGTTCGATATGACGTGATCAAATGCACAATTCAACTATTGAGGGGGAGCATGATCGAGTTGCACACCGGTTTGAGGGGGAGCATGGACAGAACAATGTTGAACTCGAGGGGGCTCAAGGACAGAACAATGTTGATGTCCAGGGGGAGCCTCACAATCCACATCCATTAGTCAAGGAGCTAAATGGATCACTACCTCATGTTACTACTAATCAAACTGAAAAATTTCATGATGTTTCTAATAATGTGTTGAATGCAGGTGAAGGTTCTAAAGGGATGAAATATTCGAAGAGGCACATTTGGATTTTGATCCTGTATATCCACTAATGGATAGATGGACACGAAACCATCCAAAATAATAGGTTCTTAGTGATCCTCAAGTTGGAGTTACAACGCGTGCAGATATTCGAGCTGAGAATGAGATATTGAATGTTCACTAGGAATTCTATATGTTTAATGTGTTCATTTCGGAAATTGAACTGAAAACAATTAAGTTTACATTGGAAGATCCTGATTAGATTGTTGCAATGCAATCAGAACTAGTTGGATTTGAATGGAATAACGTTTGGAGACTAGTTCCAAAACCTGATGATTTTTCGATCCTTGGATTACAATGGATTTTAAAAAATAAAATTGATAAAGAAGCCCATGTTGTTCGAAACAAAGCAAGACTAGTTGTTAAAAGGATATTCACAATAAGAAGGTATTGACTATGAAGAAACATTTTCCTTTGCCGCAAGACTCGAGGTTGTTCAGATATTTCTTGCATATGAAGTACATAAAGACTTTGATGTGTACCAAATGAATGTCAAGTGCGCTTTTCTCAATGGAGTCTTAAAAGAAACTGTTTGTGTCGAAAAACCAACAGGTTTTTAAATGACAAATTTCCTGATCATTATTATATACTTGATAAAGTTGTTTATGGCTTAAAACAAGCACCTCGAGCCTGGTATGCAGCTCTTACCAATTTCTTGAAAGTCTCTAAATTTAAATAATGATCAGTTGATCATATTCTAGTTCGAAAAAAAGCAGGGGATCATTGATGCTAGTTTAAATTTATATAGATGATATTTTTTTGACTTAACTGACCCTTCGTTGTCTAGGGATTTTGAAAATATGATCAAAAGCCAATTCGAAATGAGCATGATGGCTAAGATAAATAATTTTCTTGGACTGAATATTACTCAAAGTAGGGAATTTATTTTCATAAATCAAGAGAAGTACTCTTGTAACTTACTTGAGAAATTTGGAATGACGAATAGTTCAAAGTTGAAAGTACCAATGGTAGTCAACACGTGCTTATGTCCTTCGTTAGATAAGCATGTTGTGGATCTCACTTTATACAGAAACATGATAGGTTATCTATTGTACTTAACTGCTAGTAGACATGATATCATGTTCGCTATTTGCAATTGTGCTAGGTACCAATCGAATCTAGAGAACCTCATCTAATAATTATGAAGAACATATTTTGATATCTCAAAGGAATTGTGTCGTTGGGTTTGTGGTACCCTTTGAAGACTAGATTTTTCATACAAGCATTTTGTGATACAGATCTTGGTGGGTCTCAACTTGACAGAAAAAGCACAACTGGTGGTTGTCAACTTTTGGACGGGAAGCCTGTAAGTTGGCAATCGAAGAAACAAACATGTGTTTCTATTTGCACAAGAGAAGCATAGTATGTTGCTACTGCAGCTTGTAGTTGTCAAGTCATATGGAATCAAATCCAACTTCACGATTACACAATCAATATGAAGGAGATCCCTTTATATTGTGATTCACAAAGTTCCATACACATCTCCATAATCCGGTTCAATATTCAAAGACAAAGCACATAGCTCTTCGCTATCATTTTATCAAGGATCATGTCAAAGATGGTAACATCGAGGTTCATTTTGTCAAAACGATAGATCAACTTGCAAAAATATTCACAAAACCTTTAGATGAGAAATCATTTTTAAGGATCTTAAATGGTTTAGAAATGATTGATGCAAGCTCAGTTCCTAGTTTGTCATCATCGTGAATCAATAGATGTCGAAGTACCGCTGAAGTGTTCAGACGTTACCGTCCACCATTCAACGTTCAACTACCTTTGATTTTGAAATTCCTCTTAGTGGTTCAGATTAACCTTCGATATTTGGGAAGAAATGTTATTTGATGTACACTGTCTCTGATAGTTGATACTTCTTACATTGAGCATCTTTGGTAACATTTTATTGTTTTATTTTTGTCTTTAATTTTTCATAAACAAAATGTCCAAAAAGATTTTCTTATTTTTGTATTTAAATTCCAAAAAGGTTTTCTTATTTTTGTCTTTAAATTTCAAAAACAAACATTCAAAAAGATTTCTTTATTTTATTATGTGTGTTTAATCTTTTCTGTCTCTCATTGTCTCAACATACTATGGTGGCGAATGCTCATTTGATTACTTTCAAAGAGGGACATGTATGATTTCGAACTACTATACCAGCTAGGTATCCCTAGAAGCATGCAATGCAAGGGATCAGGAATATCGATCTATGAAGTAACCATGTGGATAGTATCATGTGATGTAGCCTATTAGAGGCCTAGTATAGGTTCAACTTGAACATTTATGTAATCGTTTCAAGAAATAATATAAAGCTTCGTTATGTTATCTGATGTGTTAAATGATTATGTGAAATTCTTGAATGGTGGCTTGGAAAATTGCAAGACGATACTTGGGATGAGTATGAGTAGGTGTGAATGGTAGTAGAAGCCTATACTATCGGAAGCACATGACTCATACTTGGATCAGGGAAAGTCACAAGGTTACCAAGAAGCTAGTAATTGATTCCATTTTGTTCAAGTATGTCGTTACTATCGTTCTCATGATGACTAAGAAGATGATTTTTATTCTGAACCTAGTGGTCATATCAAATCGAGTCTGACTAAGACGAGTATGTTACGTGGTTCAGAAAACCAAGATCGATGTAGCATCTGAGTTAAGCCAGGAGATTGAAGTGAAAGAAAATCGAAGCGATCAACTGAAGTATCGCGATCGTTGTAAAATCTTGTAGCTAGAACTATTACATACTATAATTTTATTATATCACATTAGAATATGAAGGAAGAAAACTTCCATTAAGGAATTTGACTCTAAAAGACCTGATTCTAAGCGTTGCATCATACAACATGAGGTCCTTAGAACATGACCCATTAATCTGTCATGATAAGAGAGGTAAAGAACTTCTCTTAAGTTAAGTTTGTTAAGAAGAAGAAGGAGTCTCTGATAAAGATTGATTTTGTAACTCGAAGGTTACAATTGAAAGCCCAACGCGAGATAGATATCAGGTGCAGGATTGATCACCACATGCAGTCAAGAAGTCCAAAAGTTAGATACACATTCGAAGGAACATAGCAGTTACAGTTATCACCTAGGATGAAGAGAAAACGTGTGGAGTCATTATACAACTCATAACTTCTTCGTTATAACTCAGATTCCGATATTATCCTACCTGGTTGTTCCTTATTTGATAGATCATGAAAGTAGACTTTGAGTTAATGATTAATCTAGAATAATAATTAGTCTCAATAAAGATTAGACAAAAACTTAATGATAATATTGCTAGGTTTCGTCGAAGGAAAATAGAATCGTTAGAAGCGAAGCGAGGCC